>NW_022630995.1:39694348-40161637 GCF_010015895.1 Lontra canadensis | reverse complement strand
AAAAAAAAAAAAATATATATATATATATATATATATATATATATATATGTATATATATATATATATATATATAAATCCTTCACTTTAAAAACACAGGACAGAGGCACCTGGGTGGCTCAGTCCATTAAACATCTTTCTTTGGCTCAGGTGATGATCCCAGGGTCCTGGGATTGAGCCCCATATTAGTTTTGCTGCTCAGCAGGAGGCCTGTTTCTCCCTCTCCCATTTCCCCCTGTGTTCCCTCTCTTGCTGTGTCTCTCTCTGTCAATTAAATAAATAAAATCTTAAAAATATAAAAATCTGGGGTGCCTGGGTGGCTCAGTGGGTTAAAGCCTCTGTCTTTGGCTCAGGTCATGATCCCAGGGTCCTGGGATCGAGCCCCGCATTGGACTCTCTGCTCAGCAGGGAGCCTGCCTATCCCCCTTCTCTCTCTGCCTGCCTCTCTGCCTACTTGTGATCTCTGTCAAATAAATAAATAAAATCTTTAAAAAAAAATTAAAAATCACAGGATCATTTTATTAAAAATAAGGAAGGGAGAAATGTCATAGGCAACTTTCTTTTTTTTTTTTTTTTTTTTAATATTTTATTTATTTGACAGAGATAGATCACAAGTAGGCAGAGAGGCAGGCAGAGAGAGAGAGGGAGAAGCAGGCTCCCCGCTGAGCAGAGAGCCCGACGCGGGGCTCGATCCCAGGACCCTGAGATCATGACCCGAGCCGAAGGCAGAGGCTTAACCCTCTGAGCCACCCAGGCGCCCCATAGGCAACTTTCTTGACTCAATTATCACTCTAAATTTTAAAATGTAGATATAACAAATATATCATTGACATTAAAATTTATATATTTTAAATAATTTATATAAATTATATATATTCACATATATACTTATATTTTATACATATATGTTCTATACATATATGTTATATATGTTTTATATTTATATCTGCATCTATATATATAAAACATACATTAATATGTCAAGATTTATGTATATAATTTTAATATCCCTTACATGATTGGAATATGTTTACTTTTGTGATTGGAAATAAAAAACAACACTTTATTTTGAAATTTCCTAAGAAGTAAAAACCTGTACAATTAAGAAATAATTCTTGACAACTTCATACACACTGGTCAATATTCACTTTTTTATGTATGATCAACAGGCTCCATATTTTAAGGTTTAGAGATTTAAAAAGGTATTCAAATTGCAAAAATGACGTTAGTATAGTCTGATATATTTTAGACAGATGTGAAGATATTTGATGTATATTTGAAGTAATAAAATATTCAAACTTTCAAGTTGAAAAAATGTGACAATAGTAATATTTTGATAAGCAAAACCGTATTGAATGCAGTTTGTTGTGTGTAAAAATCATAGGAAATTCAATTTTTTCTCTGAAACAGATTTTTTTTTCCTATAAAATGCTGGTCCTGTGTTTGCTCTTACATAATCTGTGAAGATTAAATGAGATTAAATGTGTGACTATATCTCAAACTGCGGATATATGTAATATTTGCTATTTTAAATCTTGACCTTGGAGAAGTCAATGATTTAAAAACTTAAAATGACTCTTTCTAAACTCAGGCAAAATTTCTGTCCTCACTAGTTTCTATGTAACCCTGAAAATTATATTTAGCATCCAGAAACTCAGTTTTTAAAGGGTAAATTGTCACTAAATGCTTGACTTACATAATTTTAGTAAGGATAAAATAAGATAATATTTGTGATATTACCTAGAAGACTTCTTCACAAATATTATATGCTAAATACTGATGGTTTCTTTTAAATAAATTTCTCTCTATATAAAATGTCATAGGTGAGTTTTTTTTTGTATAATAATTTTGTTTAGATAAATGTGCAATGATTCTTGAATCTTCAGAGAGCTGACTCATTCATAAGACATTTTTTAACATTCATTGATTTTCATGATTTCCATTGGATAAAGTAAAGATAGCTACAAAGATTATTCTTCCATCCAAAATTTATGTATTTCAATCATTAAAAAAATCCATAAACTCTCAAATGCCATGAAGAATAAATTATGTAGCTTTTCATTATTCGCCTGATTACATTTAATCATCCTATAAGAATTCCAAAAATGTGTATTTGTATTCTGTTCAAATACCTGAAGAAAGACAAAATAGAAACATAACTCAAAATTTTAAAATTTATATAATGAACTATGATATGGAGATTAAACTAAAAATATAGAGATTTTGATGTTTTTCTTGGGTTATACTCCCTACTCTGTCATGGCAGAAGTTCTTTGGTCTTTCCAAAATAATAAAATTGTTGATTCTGAACTTTTAATATAATAAAAGATAATGCGAATCAGAACAGATGCATCCATAACATGGGTAATATAGGGAAATCTATAATAAAAACACAAGAGTATGACATAAAGATATTGGGCAAACCAAAACTGAATTAAAGTAACATTCTTTTGCAAATTATAATATGTCGATCGAAGAGAATGTTACAAAAGCAGCATTAGATCAGCTCTTTGCAGTCAGAGAATTTCCAAACTAATTGGGGAAACACAATGCAGGTAGCTCCCTGTTTCCAGGCATAATGTGCTTAGACTAAGTGTGTAGAAATCAAGAAATAGACTTAGAGATTATTAAGGGTATCTTCTGAAAGAGAATAATTTATACTTTAATTCCTCCTCATTTGCAGAGCATGAACATAGATGAATTTTAGCTCTAGTTCCAGCTCTAGTCACAGCACCTTTTTGTTTCCAACTGGGTAGGGTTGACCATACCCCAGTCAGGACACATTTTCAGCATCAATATATTAGGGCTTTCTGATTTGCACACCCATAACACTTAGAGCAAGATAGTTGTGGCAGCTGGGCGGCCTAGGTGGCTCAGTCATTTAAACCTCTGCCTTCTGCTCAGGTCATGTACTCAGAGTCTTGGGATGGAGTTGGGCATAGGACTTTGCAGTTGGTGGGGAGCCTGCTGCTCCCCCTGCTTGTGCTGGGGTGTGCACTCTATCTCTCTTACAAATAAATAAAGGCTTAAAACAAACAAACAAACAAAAAAAGACTGGAGTGGCAGCATAGACACTAATCATATTAATGATTAAGTTAACATCTTGGTTCTTTCTAATTTGCATATAGCCAATCACAGGCATAGTGTGAACAGCTCTTAGGAAACCAATCACAGAGGAGTTCCCCATTACAGCAAAGAAGAATCCTGACTTTCCATGCTGCATGACACTTCTTTCACTATATGTTGCCTGTTCTCCCCTTTCCTAAGGCTTTGTGGTTTGAGAAAATATCTATACCAACCAGGAGACCAAAGTACCCAAGAAGAGACTAAGATATAGTGATCTTGAAACCTACCACAGAGAAGTGTGTGTATTGCACAAATTCAGAAGGGTTAGTCTAGATTTTAACATGTTTCATTACATGCCTGGAACCTACGAAGATTGAAAATATCTTTAAGATATAATACTTAATATTATGTATCTGTTATTTTATGTTTTTTAATATGCTACATATTCTTTCCAATGAAACATAAAATTCTGAAAGTTTCATTTAGTAATTTCTATCTTTGTATGGATTGCTAATATGGTTTCAGAAAACTTTTATAGCTTCTAGGTATACTTGAAGATAACATACACATTAATGTGTAATTGTTTACATATACTGAAATATTTTATAGAAAATGAGAGTACATCACTATAAATGACTAAAAAGATTATATATGAGAGCTTATAAATAATGTTTCAAAAGTTTCAAAACATTTCAAAATGTTTCAAAAGTTTATCTTATTATTACAAAATCAAATATGACATCAACAGTAGCTCAAATACTCGTTCTGCTCCTCTCTCTAGAAATATCTTTATAGAAACAAAATAATAGACAGGAAAACTCAGCAGAGCTTGAAAATCTCAAATAGCAGTGATCACTGTGGTGAAATTAAACTATTGAAATCTCTCCTTGAACAGTGTAAAATATGTATGAGGAGAGATTGATATGCTTAGTTTAAAAAATTGAATTCATATCCATTTCTGATTGATGTATGATAATTCATAATAATTAATAATATAGTTAGACGTATTCCTCTTTAAAAATTTAGTTAAAATTTGAAAGTCTACAAATGCTGCTGAGTGCATTAGCTTTTACTGCCAGACAATACATCACAAGAAAAAATTCAACTGAATGACTTTTCAGTGCAGACAACAAAAAGCCTCTATAAACACATTAATGACGGAAACAGTATTTTTCACTCAGTATGTACTGAAGCATAATGAAGTTAGGTTTCCAAACCAAAATATATTTTCCCTCAGGGAAAAACAATCATTTAAACAGTCATTGATTTGTGACCTACTGCCTTGACACTTTATGATGAGCCCCTTCAAAGCGCTGATCTTACTTATCTGATAATAAATAATTCATATAGAAAAAGAAAAAAAATACCGTCTCCCATGAAATATTTGCCTTATCAAATCCTGAAGACTTTTTGTGTGTTCAACAGATGCTCACAGATCAAAACATCATTGCATTACAAATGTTAAAATATTCATAAATTTGTTTTAATCATGTTTATTTAGAAATAAGCAGTGTTCATATACATTATCTCCCCAGCTCCAAATTATAGCATTTGCTATTCTTTTAGCACAAAATATTTTGAAGATTTCATAGCAATTTTGGCTATTATTTTAGAAAATAAACTTCTATATATTCAAGATAGCTATTGTAATTTTTTTCTTCATTCTTGTAATGGAATAATAAAATATAAAATAACATACACAGAGTGAAAATTAGCTATTTATTTTATAGATGTAGAAACTAATTTTCATTCTACCTAATTAACAAAATATCTTTAATATTTAGACATAAACCCAATGAGAACAAATACACAACATTCTAAAATCCTATAATAACTTGCAAAGATGAAATATAAATAGTAGAGACCCCGGGGGGAGGGGCCGGCTCCCGGCAAGCGGCGGAGCAACGGAGCACAAAATCGGGACTTTTAAAAGTCTGTTCCGCTGAGGGACATCGCTCCAGAGGCTTAACTGGGGTGAAGCCCACGCGGGGCCAGTGTGGCCTCAGGTCCCGCAGGGTCACAGAAGGATCGGGGTGTCTGAGTGTCGCAGAGCTCGCAGGTATTAGAACAGGGAAGCCGGCTACAGAGACGGAGCCGAGGAGTGAGCTCACAGCTCGGGCTTACCTTGAACCGGTCGCAGGCTTGGTGAGCTCGGAGTGCAGCCGGAGACCAGGCAGACGGGAGTAATTGGACGCTGTTCCCTGAGGGCGCACTGAGGAGTGGGACCCCGAGCTCTCGGATCCTCCGGGCCGGAGACTGGGAGGCCGCCATCTTCCTTCCCGTCCTCCGGACTCTACGGAAAGCGCTCAGGGAACAAAAGCTCCCGAAAGCAAACCCGAGCGGATTACTCAGCCCGGCCCCTGGTAAGGGCGGTGCGACTCCGCCTGGGGCAAAGACACTTGAAAATCACTACAACAGGCCCCTCCCCCAGAAGATCAACAAGAAACCCAGCCAGGACCAAGTTCACTTACGAGGAGTGCGGTTTCAATACCAAGGAGAGCAGCGGAATTCCAGAGGAGGAGAAAGCAAAGCACCGAACTCATGGCTTTCTCCCCATGATTCTTTAGCCTTGCAGTTAATTTAATTTTTTTTTTCTTTTTCAATTTTTTTCTCTTCTTCTGCTAAATTTTTTTAAACTTTTACCCTTTTCTTTTTTAACGTTTTTTAACTAGTTTATCCAATATATATATTTTTTTTTCCTTTTTATATTTTTTTCATTATTGGTTTTCTTTTTTTTATTTGTTTCTTTTTTCTTTTTTATTTTATTTTATTTATTTATTTTTTTTTTCTTTCTGAACCTCTTTTTGTGGTCCCCCCCCTCACGATTTGGGATCTCTTCTGATTTGGCTAAAGCATATTTTCCTGGGGTTGTTGCCACCCTTTTAGTATTTTACTTACTCCTCCATATACTCTTATCTGGACAAAATGACAAGGCAGAAAAATTCACCACAAAAAAAAGAACAAGAGGCAGTACCAAAGGCTAAGGACCTAATCAATACAGACATTGGTAATATGTCAGATTTAGAGTTCAGAATGACGATTCTCAAGGTTCTAGCTGGGCTCGAAAAAGGCATGGAAGATATTAGAGAAACCCTCTCGGGAGATATAAAAGCCCTTACTGGAGAAATAAAAGAACTAAAATCTAATCAAGTTGAAATAAAAAAAGCTATTAATGAGGTGCAATCAAAAATGGAGGCTCTCACTGCTAAGATAAATGAGGCAGAAGAAAGAATTAGCGATATAGAAGACCAAATGACAGAGAATAAGGAAGCTGAACAAAAGAGGGACAAACAACTACTGGACCACGAGGGCAGAATTCGAGAGATAAGTGACACCATAAGACGAAACAACATTAGAATAATTGGGATTCCAGAAGAAGAAGAAAGAGAGAGGGGAGCAGAAGGTATATTGGAGAGAATTATTGGAGAGAATTTCCCCAATATGGCAAAGGGAACAAGCATCAAAATCCAGGAGGTGCAGAGAACCCCCCTCAAAATCAATAAGAATAGGTCCACACCCCGTCACCTAATAGTCAAATTTACAAGTCTTAGTGACAAAGAGAAAATCCTGAAAGCAGCCCGGGAGAAGAAGTCTGTAACATACAATGGTAAAAATATTAGATTGGCAGCAGACTTATCCACAGAGACCTGGCAGGCCAGAAAGAGCTGGCATGATATATTCAGAGTACTAAACGAGAAAAACATGCAGCCAAGAATACTATATCCAGCTAGGCTATCATTGAAAATAGAAGGAGAGATTAAAAGCTTCCAGGACAAACAAAAACTGAAAGAATTTGGAAACACCAAGCCAGCTCTACAGGAAATATTGAAAGGGGTCCTCTAAGCAAAGAGAGAACCTAAAAGTAGTAGATCAGAAAGGAACAGAAACAATATACAATAGCAGTCACCTTACAGGCAATACAATGGCACTAAATTCATATCTCTCAATAGTTACCCTGAATGTTAATGGGCTAAATGCCCCAATCAAAAGACACAGGGTATCAGAATGGATAAAAAAACAAAACCCATCTATATGTTGCCTACAAGAAACTCATTTTAAACCCGAAGACACTTTCAGATTTAAAGTGAGGGGGTGGAAAAGAATTTACCATGCTAATGGACATCAGAAGAAAGCAGGAGTGGCAATCCTTATATCAGATCACTTAGATTTTAAACCAAAGACTATAATAAGAGATGAAGATGGACACTATATCATACTCAAAGGATCTGTCCAACAAGAAGATCTAACAATTGTAAATATCTATGCCCCTAACGTGGGAGCAGCCAACTATATAAACCAATTAATAACAAAATCAAAGAAACACATCGACAATCATACAATAATAGTAGGGGACTTTAACACTCCCCTCACTGAAATGGACAGATCATCCAAGCAAAAGATCAACAAGGAAATAAAGGCTTTAAATGACACACTGGACCAGATGGACATCACAGATATATTCAGAACATTTCATCCCAAAGCAACAGAATACACATTCTTCTCTAGTGCACATGGAACATTCTCCAGAATAGATCACATCCTTGGTTCTAAATCAGGTCTTAACTGTTATCAAAAAATTGGGATCATTCCCTGCATATTTTCAGACCACAATGCTCTGAAGCTAGAACTCAATCGCAAGAGGAAATTTGGAAAGAACCCAAATATATGGCGACTAAACAGCATCCTTCTAAAGAATGAATGGGTCAACCAGGAAATTAAAGAAGAATTGAAAAAATTCATGGAAACAAATGATAATGAAAATACAACAGTTCAAAATCTGTGGGACACAACAAAGGCAGTCCTGAGAGGAAAATATATAGCGGTACAAGCCTTTCTCAAGAAACAAGAAAGGTCTCAGGTACACAACCTAACCCTACACCTAAAGGAGCTGGAGAAAGAACAAGAAAGAAACCCTAAACCCGGCAGGAGAAGAGAAATCATAAAGATCAGAGCAGAAATCAATGAAATAGAAACCAAAAAAACAATAGAACAAATCAACGAAACTAGGAGCTGGTTCTTTGAAAGAATTAATAAGATTGATAAGCCCCTGGCCAGACTTATCAAAAAGAGAAGAGAAAGGACCCAAATAAATAAAATCATGAATGAAAGAGAAGAGATCACAACTAACAGCCAAGAAATACAGACAATTATAAGAACATATTATGAGCAACTCTATGCCAACAAATTTGACAATCTGGAAGAAATGGATGCATTCCTAGAGACATATAAACTACCACAACTGAACCTGGAAGAAATAGAAAGCCTGAACAGACCCATAACCAGTAAGGAGATTGAAACAGTCATCAAAAATCTCCAAACAAACAAAAGCCCAGGGCCAGACGGCTTCCCGGGGGAATTCTACCAAACATTTAAAGAAGAACTAATTCCTATTCTCCTGAGACTGTTCCAAAAAATAGAAATGGAAGGAAAACTTCCAAACTCATTTTATGAGGCCAGCCTCACCTTGATCCCCAAACCAGACAAGGATCCCATCAAAAAAGAGAACTACAGACCAATATCCTTGATGAACACAGATGCAAAAATTCTCACCAAAATACTAGCCAATAGGATTCAACAGTACATTAAAAGGATTATTCACCATGACCAAGTGGGATTTATTCCAGGGCTGCAAGGTTGGTTCAACATCCGCAAATCAATCAATGTGATACAACACATTAATAAAAGAAAAAACAGGAACCATATGATACTCTCCATAGATGCTGAAAAAGCATTTGACAAAGTACAGCATCCCTTCCTGATCAAAACTCTTCAAAGTGTAGGGATAGAGGGCACATACCTCAATATTATCAAAGCCATCTATGAAAAACCCATCGCAAATATCATTCTCAATGGAGAAAAACTGAAAGCTTTTCCGCTAAGGTCAGGAACACGGCAGGGATGTCCGTTATCACCGCTGCTATTCAACATAGTACTAGAAGTCCTAGCCTCAGCAATCAGACAACAAAAAGAAATTAAAGGCATCCAAATCAGCAAAGAAGAAGTCAAACTATCACTCTTCGCAGATGATATGATACTATATGTGGAAAACCCAAAAGACTCCACTCCAAAACTGCTAGAACTGGTACAGGAATTCAGTAATGTGTCAGGATATAAAATCAATGCACAGAAATCAGTCGCATTTCTCTACACCAACAATAAGACAGAAGAAAGAGAAATTAAGGAGTCCATCCCATTTACAATTGCACCCAAAACTATAAGATACCTAGGAATAAACCTAACCAAAGAGACTAAGAATCTATACACAGAAAACTATAAAGTACTCATGAAGGAAATTGAGGAAGACACAAAGAAATGGAAAAATGTTCCATGCTCCTGGATTGGAAGAATAAATATTGTGAAAATGTCTATGCTACCTAAAGCAATCTACACATTTAATGCAATTCCTATCAAAGTACCATCCATTTTCAAAGAAATGGAACAAATAATCCTAAAATTTATATGGAACCAGAAAAGACCGCGAATAGCCAAAGGAATATTGAAAAAGAAAGCCAGAGTTGGTGGCATCACAATTCCGGACTTCAAGCTCTATTACAAAGCTGTCATCATCAAGACAGCATGGTACTGGCACAAAAACAGACACATAGATCAATGGAACAGAATAGAGAGCCCAGAAATAGACCCTCAACTCTATGGTCAACTAATCTTCGACAAAGCAGGAAAGAATGTCCAATGGAAAAAAAGACAGCCTCTTCAATAAATGGTGTTGGGAAAATTGGACAGCCACATGCAGAAAAATGAAATTGGATCATTTCCTTACACCACACACGAAAATAGACTCAAAATGGATGAAGGACCTCAATGTGAGAAAGGAATCCATCAACATCCTTGAGGAGAACACAGGCAGCAGCCTCTTCGACCTCAGCCGCAGCAACATCTTCCTAGGAACATCGCCAAAGGCAAGGGAAGCAAGGGCAAAAATGAACTATTGGGATTTTATCAAGATCAAAAGCTTTTGCACAGCAAAGGAAACAGTTAACAAAACCAAAAGACAACTGACAGAATGGGAGAAGATATTTGCAAACGACATATCAGATAAAGGGCTAGTGTCCAGAATCTATAAAGAACTTAGCAAACTTAACACCCAAAGAACAAATAATCCCATCAAGAAATGGGCAGAAGACATGAACAGACATTTCTGCAAAGAAGACATCCAGATGGCCAACAGACACATGAAAAAGTGCTCCATATCACTCGGCATCAGGGAAATACAAATCAAAACCACAATGAGATACCACCTCACACCAGTCAGAATGGCTAAAATTAACAAGTCTGGAAATGACAGATGCTGGCGAGGATGCGGAGAGAGGGGGACCCTCCTACATTGTTGGTGGGAATGCAAGCTGGTGCAACCACTCTGGAAAACAGCATGGAGGTTCCTCAAAATGTTGAAAATAGAACTACCCTATGACCCAGCAATTGCACTGCTGGGTATTTACCCTAAAGATACAAACGTAGTGATCCGAAGGGGCACGTGCACCCGAATGTTTATAGCAGCAATGTCTACAATAGCCAAACTATGGAAAGAACCTAGATGTCCATCAACAGACGAATGGATAAAGAAGAAGTGGTATATATATACAATGGAATACTATGCAGCCATCAAAAGAAATGAAATCTTGCCATTTGCGACAACATGGATGGAACTAGAGGGTATCATGCTTAGCGAAATAAGTCAATCGGAGAAAGACAACTATCATATGATCTCCCTGATATGAGGGAGAGGAGATGCAACATGGGGGGTTAATGTGGTAGGAGAAGAGTAAATGAAACAAGTTGGGATTGGGAGGGAGACAAACCATAAGTGACTCTTAATTTCACAAAACAAACTGAGGGTTGCTGGGCAGAGGGGGGTTGGGGGGGGGGTTATGGACATTGGGTAGGGTATGTGCTATGGTGAGTGCTGTGAAGTTTGTAAACGTGGAGATTCACAGACCTGTACCCCTGGGGGAAAAAATATATATATATATATGTTTATAAAAAATAAAATTATAAAAAAAAAAAAAAGAAATATAAATAGTAAAAAAAATGAAAAAAAAGTGAGTTAAATGTCCAAATAAAAGAAGAAAAAAACAGGAAGTTGAAAATTTAATTATTTATAGATCATGGTATGTTGATAATTATGTTTTTTTCTCACAAATGAATAATATTTTGCAAAATAATAGTAAGAACTCTTAAAGGCTCATTCTATTAGTGAGAAAGGTGAGGCAAAGTTATATTGTAATTTTTATTACCACTTCCACTAATTTATTTTACAAAAATTTAGAATTTTCTTACAAATTAATCAATTTTATAATGAAAAAATAAACTAAAAATTTTGAGTGTATAAACAAAATCTGAGAAACAGAACATTCACCTATATATTAGAAAGATCCCTGGACAGAGATGTTCTTGGTACTTAGGTTCCATTCCTTCCCCTGGGGAAGACTGCATGCTTGACTAAAACCAAATCAATCAATAAAAAGAAAGTAGACTTGACCTCAGGGGCTTAGTTGGTTAAGTGTCTGCCTTCAGCTAAGGTCATGATCCCACACTGGGCTTCCTGATCAGAGGGGAGTCTATTTCTACTTCTCTCTCTGCCTGCTCTCCCTGCTTGTACTCTCTCTCTGTCAAATAAATAAAATCTTTTTTTTTTTTTTTAAGTAGACTAAATGTTCTAGGCATAATCTGAATCTATGCCTATATTCCGGCTAAGGTAATTTTATGGCATTTGGGACATCTGTTAACTTTTTAGTTTCCTTGGACCCGTTATTTTTATTGTGTCTGGGTCACTTTAAAATAATTCTGAATAGGGGCACCTGGGTGGCTCAGTCCTTAAGTGTCTGCCTTTGGCTGAGGTCGTGATCCCAGGGTCCTGGGATTGAGCACAGCATCAGGCTCCCTGCTCCACGGGAAGGCTGCTTCTCTCTCTTCCACTCCCCCTGCTGTATTCCCTCTCTCTGTGTCTCTCTCTGCCAAATAAATAAACAAAATATTTAAAAAGAATTTTAAATAAATGTGTTTTATTCTATACACTACAGAAGTCAGCATTTGAAGTATTATATCAGGAAATATTCTAAGAATACTTATATAGTTATTGAAAGATCTAATCAGGTGTCTTGATCCAGGACTGATAGGCAAAATTTTAAATATCAGAATCTCTATTTGTATCTAGGGATTTGCTAAATGGCATAAGACATGCCAAAGACTGTTTTTTATGCATGAAACTATATTCTTATAGGATTTACTAGAAAGATGATAAAGATTCCTTATATCTTACAAACAGAATCTAAGATTTTAGCAACGCCAGGGATAGTCTTCTGTGTGGTGTCTTAGTCCTGAGTTTCATGTGATTTTGTGCTCCAGAACTTCACCCCCATGAAAATTGCTTGTCACAGTACTCATGGGCAGAGAGCAGGTACTCCCCTAAGCTTACATCAAAAGATGAAACAGCTGTTTTTGTGCTTGGTTGCTAATTAATGTTTGTCACTTTGAAAGAATTTAGTCAAAGTCTTATTTTTAGTGCAGCATGTCAATTCCTAGTCAGATATGCAAAAGGAAAAATAGAGCCTTTATCTATTTCTGATTCTGAGGGCTCTTGACTTCTCTTAAATGAAACTGACAATTCCAAACTTCTTTAAAGGAGTTTTCAGTAGGCTCCAAAGTAGCATCAATATTTTGTGCATAATGAAGCCCATGTGATTGAAAAAGATGATAATGAAAAGATTATGTGTGCTAGTGGAGAAGTGAGACTACCTTTGTCTCCATTTTTGTTACATAGTATCAGGTTGTTGAATGGTGGTTGGACTAGTCAGAGCGTTTGAATTAATGCTCAATGAAGTTCATTATTCTCAAGAGTTAAGGGAGCAAGAGAGTTCTGTGGGTGGAGCTATGAACCCACCACCCTTGTTTCAACAAAAGCAGCTTCTGATACAGTGTAGTCACATCGAAACATAAGTTTAACTTATTAAAATTAAATTTTAGATAAGTCAGTGGGCACATACTTAGAGGTAAATGGGAGATAATGGTAGGTGTTTTTCTAAATTTTTATGTATTGTTTATTCTGTGGGTATCTTACAACCTTGAGTGTGATTCTAGAATTTGAAGAAATACATTTTACATATGCTCTTTCTATTCAAACCAACTGCTAGTGCAAAACCAGACACAATGATACAGGAAAATTTGGTTCTTGTTGCTTATTAAGAAATTAGGTGTTGATCTAAAAAGCAAGCCCTTGTTAAAGATTTTTTGGATAATTTTGACTATTAAAATTCACTTTTGTTGTTGTTGTTGTTGAACATTGCTGATTTGGAACCCAAAACTCACATATAATAAGTTTCTATTATATGTTCCACACAGTCAAGTCCTTTGTTACTGTTTGTTTGAAGAGTTCTGCAGTGGAAACAACATCAAAAGCCACTGGACCAGGATGAATTTGAAGCCATATACATATACATATACATATACATATACATATACATATAAGATTAATTGATACTACAGTTCTTCCATCAAATAAAGAGATTATTATAACAAGGAAAATACTCTATGAGATCTGCAAGTTTTTTTAATGGTTAGGTAGAAAAGAAAAGACTTTTCTTGTATAAAGAGGGGTACCCAAGTCTAGAAAGTACAAAGTTTGGGGAAGTGGAATGAGCAATGTGGCATGATGGGCCAGTAGACCAAAAAATAAAATAAAATAAAATAAAATAAAATACCTTGAAGTCAGCCTATTCTTTGGAGGAGGGTGAGTATAAAAGAGGGGTTGTAAGCTGGGTCAGGTTGAAAATGAGTCAAAATTTATGGGTCTGGTAGAGAAAAGAAACTTAACCAAAATTTGGTTTACAAGCATTGTTAAAGTTGATCAATGAGGACAAAATAGTTCATCTCTTCACTTATGAAGTAAAGAATGAGAATTGTAGGACTGTGTTTGGCCTCACCAAAGGTAAACAAGGAGGCATCTCTAAGTCTTATCTAAGCAGTCTTATCTAAGTAGTAGAGGAAGAGTATTTTAGCAAACCTTTCTAAACACAAGGGGAGGGGAGGATTTCATTACTCTTCCCTATTTTCCAGAGTCATGAGGTTTGTGTAAGCTTCAACATACCAGTCCTTCCTTTTTGTCAGACTAATGATTTGCATTCATTGCTGAGCACCTCAAAGGAATCAGATGTCCCAAGTGAGGCAAAGGAGAGTCTAAGAAATAGTCTCTCGAGGACTCTGGTTGACAATGTTGTTGCAAAATCTCTGTTTCACAGACTAGCTTTTAAGGGCAAAGGCCATGCGGTTGGGCCTGGCCATGCACAGGTGGCCAATGAAATTGTAACACACACAGGAAACTTCACAGTGATGCTAGGTGACCAATTGAGTTACAATTTACCCTAGTAGACATTTGAACCTGCCTATTACACCTTGATTGGGATTGGCACCCAAAAGGCTCCCAAAGGGCGGGGCCCATACTCCTTGGTAACCAGGGAGACAGTATGCTTCCCCCCCACTGATCAGATGTCTCCACGTGGCCTGACGACCTTTGTATATCTTGGCTTTGTTACCTGAAGCTGGTTTCCGGGACTTGTCTCCAAGTAAATACCTTGGGGGAAGGGGAGCAAGGACAGTTTCTAAATAGGTCCTTACAATCATAAGATTTCACCCATAGTATCCATCAATTTAGGTAAATTCCTTTCTTCACAAATGACCTCAAAATATTTTTTGTTTCCTGAATTTGCTGAGAAGTTACTTTCCTATAAGGCTGTGAACACTGTCAAAGCCAGATTCTGAGCCGGTTTTTCCAAGAGAACTTCATAAACACTGGTTGCATGAAGTCAACCACGGGTTTTTGAAAGCATCTAGTTCTATCTGAATTAAGTACCATTCTCAAATATGATGCTTCACTCAAAGCCTCAGTTATATAACCAATGTTTACATCATATTCTGTTAGCAAGGAGGCCAGATTCTTGTTGGACCGATGCAAATAAGAACATAAGAGTACAAATCCTGCAGGGGATCAGGCAGGGAGAAAAACATAAATGTTTCATTTCCATTTACAAAAGCACAGTATATTAAATTGTTATGAGTTATAGATAGCTTCAGAGAAAAGAGAAAGAGGTTCCTTATTTCCAGAAAATTGGACATTAAAACAGCAGCAGGATTCCAAATGAAGGCCATTATCATCCCTTGTCAGGTCTTTCAGTCCTGTACAATTAATTCTTGCTTCAACTATCTTGGGTTAGCAGTCTAATGAATCTATCAGCTTCTCAATTAGAATTTTCGGAACCCTGATTTCATTCAGTGGTAGGGTCTTAAAGTGATTTAAGCAGCATCATCAAAAACTGGGCCCACAAGTACCTGGAACAGTCTTTACCATGGGTCTCTGACAAAGTCCTTTTTTGTTGAATCCAGGCTTGTGGCTGATGTAAGCACAATCATGGAAGAATTAAAGTAAAACAAACAACTATCTGTAGATTATGAGAGATTTAAAATGAATGATAAAAGTTTATTACAAAAATAAGATGATTGACAAGGAAAATTTTTCTGTGGCATGGTACATTTAAAAAAATAACTGATCGCTTCTCGGCCTTTTGGCTAAGATCAAGTGTAAAAAATAACTGAATTTATAATATTATTTAATATAAGGCAAATCATCATTGGGACTCTAATAAATTAAAAAAAATCATGGTCAGCAAGGATTCTGTTAGAACTCCAAGAACTTTATGCAATTTCTGAAATACTTATATTAATAATATTTTACCCGAATCTATGGATAGTTAAGTATCTCTTCTGATAAGACAACAGTTCCTATATATCTCATGACATATTAAATAAACTCATTTTAATACTTGTCTTTTTACAAAGGAAAAGACCAATTCTTTTGTGATTTTCTAAGGATCCCCTAGGAATCTAAAAGATAGGATTCTGCCCAAATCTTTTTTTCTATTAAGTATACATTCTTTGCCTTCCAGACAGATAACTAAAAATTTAAAGAAAAATCTTTTACAAACTCTTATTAAGAGAAGACTAGTAGTCAAAAATACTTTTGTTATTTTAACAAAGGGAAAACAAAACTCCAGTTTTTATGAGTATAATATTCTATATTAAGTCTCATTTAGAAAAATTACAAATAAACCTATCAAATCTTAGCTAGTGTTGAGCATGGCAAATAAAATCCTCTTTCTCCAAACCTTTCACAACTTTCTAAATCCATTTAGTTATTTTTATACAGTTTATCTTTCTCGTTCTGGAATAAAATAGTTATTTTACTTTAGGAAGAATTGTTCTTTTTTTCATAATTAAAACATATCCTATATACTGTGTATACTTAATAAAGCAAGTCTAAAGTTTTAATAACTAAAAATAAAAAAATTCTTGAAAACTATCCACAAATTAACATATAACAAATATAATTACTACTAAAATAAAATTTTTAGAATAATTTCAATTTCATTATTTTCTGAGAATTTTAAGAATACTCAACTTATATAAATGTTTAGTTATTTTTAAACAGTTATAGGGCTCTTTGAAGAGGTTATATAATCTAATTTGGATTAGATTAATTTAGAGATAGGAAAATACTACATATGCATTTATACATGCATGCATACACATACAGACAGACAAAAATAATGAGCCTATAACTTCAACTCTAAAATTTTAGCTATATTTTAGGCATAAACACAATAATACAAAGTTTATTGGTTTATATAAAAGACCTGGCTCTTGTCCTTTCCCCATCTCTGCATTTTCATGAGCAGTGTTTTTCTGGAAGAAAAAGTTGATTTTGCTCCCCACCAATAATTGTGGAGGAAATGTTTAAGAGTTCATTTGTCATGCACTATAATTTTATGGAGGATAAGGATTAAATTTCAGGCCAAAGAGTGAGAAGAAAGCAGAAGGCCATCTTGGTGTTTCCAAAATCCTTCTGAGGTGGAGAAATATCTAGCCTATTTCCTCTGCTGGTTGCTCTTGGAATCCTTGAGCTTGTTGAGACCCACTAATCAAAGAAGAGGACAAAAATTCAAATCACTATAGGGAATTGAGGGGCTGGAGTGAGATAAGAATGATCTGGCAAGGGTGGATACAGGGATAGAGTACGTAGAGGCATTGAAAGAATCAGATATTAGGATTCAAGAAGGTTTCAGAAGAGATGGAAGACAATACCACTATTGGTATTAGAATTAGTGCTATAATAGTAAAGCATATAATCATGGGCAGAAGAGGCGGGATGAGAGTAAGAGTTTTCTATAGGATTAACAGATCGTTCAGCCAAAGGCAAACAAAGAAAAACAAAAGAAAACTTTAAAGAAGCTGAGCTAGGATTCCCCTTGATTAATTCCGTCACACAATCCCTGGGATGAAGAGCTGAGGGAAATTCTTTAGGGAATCTCTGGGGCCATAGGAAAAGAAGGAACGCCCTGCATGATGTCCCAATGTGGTAACCTAAGAAAAATAAAAGAGGCCTCAGAGAAGAGGCTAAAGGAACAGTTTCTTTGTCTGAAAGAAATCAAAGTCATTCCTTACTACTTCAACAGAAAAGATGTTTGGAACCGTGGTTTGAGAATCGAATTCACCAAAGGATATTGGGATTGCCTACCAACAAAATAGTTCAAAGGACACATAAGGCACCATACCTGTATGAGGATGTGGGAATCCACAGATGTGGCCCAATCTTGATCCAAGTCATAATACCAGAAACTAACAAATGAAAAACAAACTCAGGATCTAGATAAGGAGAGACTTTATTCAAAAAGCTTATTTGCTAAATAGGTGAAAGGAATTTTGCAATAGGGGGAGAGAATCTGTTGCAATAGAGAGAATGTTCTGACGAAGAGATCTGTTGGTAATGCAAAGATTAGACAGAAAGTAGCTTTTGTTTTGAAAGAAGGACATTGGAGATTAGGAAACTAGGGTTAGGGAAGTGGTGTGAGCGAGGATGACGTGATTGGATGGCAGGTCAGTGAATGTTCACCTGGAAAGCCAGCCTGTTCTTGAGAGGGTCCATTACGGAAGCGTTGTTACACTGGGTCAGTCTAAGGATGGGTCAAATTCAGGAGCATGGTTGATGGTAAAGAATCTTGACCAAACTCAGTTGGTAAGCTTTCAGTTTTGACTAATTAGTGGAACCAAAGCAGCTCAGCTCTTCATTTATGAGACTAAAAATAGGAATTTGTAGACCTATGTCTGGCTTGGTCATAGATAAGCAAAGGGGATGTCCATTAATGTTAGCTGAATCATATGGAGAAGAGTGCTTCTTTTATAGCAAGCCATGTTTAGGAATAAAATGTGGGAGAGTTTCCTTAACTGTCATGTTTTCCATGATTACAGGGCTCAGTAAAGTTCAGCATCATCACCTGCGATCATATTGCCACAGCTGTTATTGCTCCTGAGTCATCTACATTAGTTTTCTTCTCTCTGTCAAGGTGGAAACCTTAAATGTCCATTAGAACAAGAAGGATAAACAGAGACACTAAGCTATTAAAGGAGACCCTGCTCTTACTAAGAGTCAGAACATCTTAAGGAAATTCTCTGTCTTGAAATCTTACTGTCTCCAGTCTGATTTGTGAAAGTTAAATTCAAGCAAGACTATTTTCTCATTTATATGCCTTGACTTGTGCTATAGGGATCATAGACTTAAAGGTATATTGGGGAAGATGGGGGTTGGGAGTGTGTATCTTAAAGATGGAATGAATAGTGTGGACATGGAATAGAGAGCATCAAAAAATGATTGCTGCATTCACATTTGCTATGGAAGTACCACAAACCCTGAAGATGAAGTCAGGTCACATTGCAGAATATCTGTTAAATACCAAGAGAAAAGGTGTAAGATGAGAAGGTAAGGTGGGATTATGTCCAATTTTTTATAGAGCATGGGCAGAAATAAGATGAATGCAATTTAATATCATAGGGCATTATTAAATGCATACTATTTGCAAGAAAACATATAGGCAATGCGTGGCCAAGAATAAAGTCTAGATGTATATACAGAGGATGAAACCATATGTAGAAGTAGGGTTTAAGGATACAGGCAAATGGGTGGGTTGAATTTGGATACAAATAAGTAGATAAGAATTAAATCAGTGATAAGAGCATCATGAATAAAGGTTGAAAATTTGAAACAGAAAGCACACCTACATGGAGCAGTAAAAGCACAACCATAGCCAAGCCAGTGTTTGTTGTTTTCTCTTTTCCTTTTATTATTATTTTTTTTAATTTTTATTTATTTACTTGACAGACAGAGAGATCACAAGTAGGCAGAGAGGCAGGCAGAGAGATAGGGGAAAGCAGGTTCTCCACTGAGCAGAGAGCCCAATCCAGGGCTCTATCCCAGGACCCTGAGACCATGACCTGAGCCGAAGGCAGAGGCTTAACATACTGAGCCACCCAGGAACCTCTCTCTTTTCCTTTTAATAATCATTATTCTTCTATTCAGAGGTAGCCATACTTCTTAGTTAACTTTGTTTATAGAGAAAGACATCACAATGTAGGGGAATATTAACAGAGTTATCAAACTTTCATTTTTGTACATTGTTGAAATCTTTGCCTTCTTCTAGACACTTAATTCTTTGTATTTGAAAGTAATTGAAAGTTATGTGACAATTTATTTGTTTTTTGAAGATTTTATTTATTTATTTATTTATTTATTTATTTATTTGACAGGGAGAGAGAACACAAGCAGAGGGTGTGGGAGAGGGAGGAGAAGACTCCTTGCTGAGCAGGGAGCCTGACATGGGCTCTATCCCAGAATCCTGGAATCATGACCTGAGTCGAAGGCAGACTCATAATGAACGAGCCACCAGCCACCCACATGATGATTTAAGAAACAGAAGCCTAAACAAGGTTTTTTTCAATGTCGTATGTTAACCAGAAAGATAACAGTTTGATTTGACTCATCTTAATAAGAATGTTACTGTATTATATTTGGCATGAGGAAGATTGGTCACTTGGACAATTTGAAACTTCCATACTCCATAATAATACTATAAAATAAACTTTAAACATTAAACAGTAACTATTTAGTAAACTATAAACAGTTTAAAGATAATCCATAATCAGATTCCCAAATATGCCATGTGTTACTATTCTCCCTCTCTTTTCCTTCTCTTTTCTCTCCCTCCAGCTCTCCACCTTCACCCTCAAATCCTTGCAGGAAAGTTCAGAATACAAATTTAACGTAAATTTAGTAAGCATCTTCTATCTGTCATGTATTGTTAACTACACTGAATAAACATGACGTGAGGGAAGACCAGGTCGGCAGTCTGGTATGTGGCATTGTTTATCTTTTACTTGATTTTCTCAAAATATTTACTTCACAACCAAAACAATCCATCGGTGAGACAACTATTTATTTTGTTATTTTATTATTTTTGTTTTATTTTATTTTATTTTATTTTATTTTATATTTTAGAATAATACTACTGTGCCAGCATTTGTAATTTTTTTTTTTAAATGTGACTTGACACATTTCCTTTAAAAGAGGATTCGATGGCCAGAGCAAGAATTAGGAAGAAAGCAGCAAAGCCTAATGCATCCTGATCTATTCCTTGCCTGGGGAAAAACACCCTGGTTCCTATGCCCACATTTCCTGGCAGCTTAAATAAGTGGTCACAGTACTGCTTGTCTACCACCTACTGGAGAATAGAAGCAATCAAAGAAAGGGACTGGGTAATATGATTCCAAAGCACACCCAGGAGACTATGGAGCTGCTGTTCCCATCTACACAAAGCTGTACTCTACTGGGGACTTGGGGCCTTAAGCAGAAGGTTATTTAAACCCCAAAGCATGAATGAAACTGTTGGAAATGGAAAAATCCTATAAGCCAAAAGGCTGAGTTAACCTGCCTGGTGGAGTGTAGAGTGTGGCTGCTCTTGGCAGAAGCAGTGAATTCTGGGCTTTTTGTCAGTACTATAAATTTTACTTCCCTTTTAATATTTCTATCAAAACCTTGCCCCAGATAAATTATAAATCAATTGACCAAGGTAATTTACTTATCCTGAGTCGGATGTTTGCTTATGGTAATATTGCATCCAGAAAAGGAAGCAGCCTGCTTGTGGTTTCCTAACCATTTGGCAGGCAGGAGAAAAATATCAGGTCAACAGCCAATAATGCAGTTGCAACAGTAAATGCGGCGCAGCAATTTAGAGAAGGCAAGGAAAAAGATGAGGAGGTTTACCCTCCCAGTGGGAAAGAAATGTTGCTGAATTGGCAGGACTTTCTCTGAGGATTAATAGAATTTGTTCTGATGACAAGCTGGTCACAATAACCCACCTCTTTGTAGCTTTTCAATTGCCATTACCCTCCTGTGGTAGTTTATGGAGAAAAGTTGGCATAAAAATTAAGGATACTGATTATTATAACTAGATAAATATAGGGTTAACAATTTTATTCAATTAAAGGCCTTGGCAAAGAGGCCTAAAATAAATCACGAAGAGAATAAACATACAAAACCATCTTATACAAATATCTGAATTTGCATTCAGAAAAATGGAGTGTGCTCATTTTGGCCAAATCAGAACTCTCCAGAGGCAAAGTAAGAGCCAGTGCCCATGAAAGTAGTTACAAGCGGTGATAACAATTCTAAATGGCAAGCAAAAAGATCTGAAATTTTGTGTCCTAATTTGTTTCTTCTTAATAAGTCTGATGTCATTTTAGTTAGGAAAGGCAGTTTCATTAGAAGGCAGGGACTTGAACCATTTATTTTCACTATCATATCTTTAATACCTGGCATTATTCCTAGGTTCAAAGAGGTTCATAAAGACTTTTTGAATGAATAGATGAATTATATGATAGTAGAGTAAATGAATGAGCAGATACATATAAGCAATAAATAATAGAGATGCTAAAAAATCCCTTGAAAGGGGCACTGGTTAGCTCAGTCTGCCAGGCCTCTGCCTTCAGCTCAGGTCATGATCTCAGGGTCCTGGGATGGAGCCTAATCAGCAGGGAGTCTGCTTCTCCCTCTCTCTCTGCCCCTACCCATGGCTCATGCTTCCATTCTCATAAATAAATAAATAAATAAATAAATGAATATATATATATATATATATATATATATATATATATTTTTTAAATAAAAGATAAGACAATTTTTTTAAAAAATCCCTTAAAAATCCTAGACTATGAATAAGGGATACCAACAAATTAACCCTAGAAATTTCATTACTAGTTGTTATTTCTCTAATGATTCCATTTTAATTTTTTTAAAGATTTTATTTATTTATTTAAGAGAGAGAGGGTGAGAGAGAGCATGAGAGGGGAGAAGGTCAGAGGGAGAAGCAGACACCCCACTGACCTGGGAGCCCAATGAAGGACTCTATCCTGGAACTCTGGGATCATGACCTGAGCCAAAGGCAGTCGCTTAAGCAACTGATGCACCCAGGCATCCTGTTTTAATTTTTTTAAAAAACTGAAAAATAGTCACAACACCAAACACATGACTATGTAGCTCTTTTATCTTAGCTCCAGAAAATACTCTGTGGAAGTAGTAAATGATTTTTTCACATCTGTACACCTGACTCTTCTTGCCCTTCTATCTTAGTTCTCTTCATTTTCCCTTGTTCATATTCTAGATCAGTTTACTCATGTTTCCTTTTTTCTTTCAGTTCATTCTTTTTTCTTTCCCCTCCCTCTTTCCCATTCATTTTCCATCTCTCTCTATTTCAGTCTGAACTGCATAAAACGATCTCCAGGGGAAGTAGATACATCATTTTACTCACTCTTCCTCCCAAATGACCATGATCTCTAAATATTCATTATGCTGCCTCCCAGGCCTAGCATCCCTTCTACAGTTCTTTTCTCTGCCTGGTCATTCCTACTTATACTGGAGGGCACATCAAAAGTATTTTCTCTAACCATTTTTGCGGTCTCAAAAGAGAATTGATTATTCCCTTCCCTTGCAGCTTTGTCTTATAGTAAAATCCTGTATTCTAGTACCCACCATGTATCATTAATATTTATTCTTATGTTTCCTTTCAGCTTGTGATTTCCTAAGAGTAATGGTTATAACACCTTCATGTTCTATAATATGTTCATTCTAGTTCCTGGCACATAGTAGGTGCTCAGTATTTGAATGAATGAATGAAAACATTAGAGTATTGAAAAATTAAGATTTGGTTGACATATTTTATATCAATATTTACTTAATCAAAATCTGAAAGTCACTCTGTTTTTATAACATTAAATAAAATTAAAATTTGAATGCATTATTTAAATCCTAAAGAAATGCAAGAATAATTTGCTAAAATTCAAATGAGACAAATCCAAAGATGACATCTCTTCATATTTATGCACAACTTACTTACTTGTAAATTCTTCCTTGCACAACTTACTTGCACAACTTGTTCATGAATATATGTAATATATATTTAACTGAAATCTACATATGAAAGAGTTTATAGAAACTGAAATAATGCTTTCACATTATTAACTGTGAATATTTGTGTGTAATGTGACCGATTAACTCGAATCCTGACTAGAATTTATTTCACTACGTAGCATTATCCTCTTCCTATTCATTTTATCCTCTCTTGTATTTTCTGGACCCATTTCATTCAGTGCCAGTGCATCTGATTGGACTGTAAAACATGAAATGTGTAGCTTCAAAACACAGCTGGAGCCAATGCCTTTCTTCAGCCAGCTGGCATGAGCCATTGCTGCAGAAAGCAGCTGACTTCTGTTTTGATAGAGTAAGCATTCCAACGTGTGCTGCTTGTAATTCACTCACCATCCAACAAACAAATTAGTCTAGAAAAGAAATATATCAACCATTGAGAGGAATGAGATTGATTGATAAATGGGCTATCACTCCCCCTTGCTCACAGTATATAGCATACTTCTAACGCTTTTGGCAAAGAAGTTTTCACTACTTACAATATTTTCATCCCCGAGGCAAGATATCAGTGTGG
Source organism: Lontra canadensis (assembly GCF_010015895.1). Taxonomy (NCBI): domain Eukaryota; kingdom Metazoa; phylum Chordata; class Mammalia; order Carnivora; family Mustelidae; genus Lontra; species Lontra canadensis. The sequence goes on along the minus strand of NW_022630995.1, from coordinate 40,137,686 downwards.
TGGGAGGGGGGGCTTGAAATTTTTTAGGACTCAAAGAAGAGAAAAACTCAGACAATCTACTTCATCTATGCGTCTATGAATCTGTCTGTGTCTAGCTAGCTATCTGTCCATCTATCTATGCATCTATCTATCCATCTATCCCTACACCTAGCCCTCTATTCATCCATTCATCTACTTCTACACTTCCTCTTGTGTACCTCTCCATGAAAACTATGTACTTGAACTAGGTACCTGGTCACAGGAGCTGGCAAACATACCAATGTTCTAAGATGAGGCATCCCAGCCAAATCAAGACTATATCTGAATCCTCAGTTTATTTGTAGACGCAAGGTAGACTCAAACTCAGCTAAGCAGAGTAACCCAAAGAGGCCCTATCAAATCACCTAAACTCCATGAGTTTATGTGAGAATAAGTACTTACTATTGTATACCACTTCAGTTCGGCAGTTGTTCATTAGACAACAACTAATTAGCTATGGATATATGTATGTATGCATTTTTAATCCCTTTTATCCTTGAGGACTCATTCTATCCTATATGTTCCTATAATCTCCCCTTACTTCAGAAATAAAAGTTTTCACTTCTGATTCTTGTATATTCCCTGAGCAAAACTTGCTCCCAGAAAAGTATCTGCAGCAATTCATGCATGCTAATATGAAAAATTAAGTCCTTTAAACTTGTTTCAGGGTTTTTATCATTAATAAGGGAAAAGCTATGAGATGGATACCATTACCATGCCAGTTTCAACCCACAAGAACACTGAGACACAGATGGTTGAAGTTAAGTTGTCCAGAGTCACAAGTAACTAGTGCAGCTTTGTATAATTCAACCTAAGTTCCAAGGACTCTATTCTTACCCCATACTATCTCATACCTATGATGACAGAATAAAATGCTACTCCTTTACTCAAGAGTGTTAAGCATTAGTGACAGAAGGCAGATGGAGGAAGTCCATTTCAAGAAGAGATTCCTGACATGCAGACTTTGAAACTACTCTTATCAGACTTTTGGCAAATCAGGGGAGCATATATTTCTGCTATGGTTCTTATCTCTATCCAGTCTAACCCTATTAGTACTAATGAAAGAATGTACCTTTTATTATTAGCTATGTGTTCCGTGGGAGCCCACTGAATATTTGTGAAATCAAAACCTTTTTAAAAATTTATAATCGGGGCACCTGGGTGGCTCAATGGGTTAAGCCTCTGCCTTCCGCTCAGGTCATGATCTCAGGGTCCTGGGATCGAGTCCCACGTCAGTGTCTCTGCTCAGCAGGGACTCTGCTTCCCCCACCCCCTGCCTGCCTCTCTGCCTACTTGTGATCTCTGTCTGTCAAATAAATAAATAAAATCTTTTAAAAAAATTTATAATCAGGACATCTGCATGGCTCAGTCAGTTAAGCTTCTGCCTTCAGCTCAGGTCATGATCCCAGGTTTCTGGGGTCAAGCCCCACATCAGGCTCCCTGCTCAGGGGGAAACCTGCTTCGCCCTTTCCCTCTGCCTGACACTGCCCCTGCTTGTGTTCTCTCTCTCTCTGTCAAATAAGTGAATAAAATCTAAAAATTTAAAAAAAATAAATAAAAGTTTATAAATCTTTTTAGGTTCCCTAAGCACTCAGTCACATAATAGTTTTGATTTTCCCCTCACATGGTTGCTGGTATGGATAAATATTGCCTGATATAGCCTTATAGAGTGTATATGTGGTATGCCACTGGAATTTATTGATTTTTCCATTTGCATAGGTTCACAATGTATATTAATATAAATCTAATACTAGTGCACAATCCACATTCTTTTCAATATATGTAGAATAGAATTTTAATAAAGAGATTACAATTTTAATATTCAAATATGCATTATATATGCCAGGGAAGTATAGAGCAATTTTAATGTGTTAGGACAAAGTTATTATGTAATGTAAAGATAAAAGGAGAGACCTTGGACATGGATCTAATTGTTTTTTAATATTGGTTCCAGTATTTACTTGGTGTTGGGGCTTAAGGTTGCTACTTAGCTTCTTTCAACTACAATCTTCTTTTCTATATAATACATGTAATAACTCATTTTAATGGTGATGAATATAAATTATTCTAATAACATGGAAGAACAAAATAACAAAATTTCTTTCATATTTTTTACCTCTTTCTCTTCCAAAACCTCTGGCATATTTACTGTTGATCTCTTGGTGACTGGGAAACAATGTTTCTTCTATCGCCTTCTTTATTAAAAAATGGAAATAAAGTTAATAGCTGCTAATATTAATATTATCTTTATGATCCTAGCTGTGGGGACAAAGACACTATCATTTACTTTCCAAGCTGGTTCTCAACTCTTACTTCTAAAGGCTTTTTCTGGACTAGGTTAGTCTTTAGTTTCACATCTATTGTAACACTCCTTGGGTTACATTTTATTTTTGTGTTTTTGTGATTACCCTTTAAAATTGAAAGGTTTTTTTTTTAATATTTTAAAAATTCTGGAGATAGAAAGCACTTCTATAATGAGGATTTTGTTAGGAAATGAAATTTTTTTCAAACATTTTTTTTAGTTAGCAGTTCTCAAATTTCCCCCAGTCCCCAACTCTAGGGACCTCCTTCACATATTAAAAACAAAACAAAACAAAAAAAACTTTATGTATATATAAAAAAAAAACTATTCCACATACTTTAAAAAATTGAAAAACATGAAAAGTTTTTGTTTATTTGGATTAGATCTTTCACTATTTAATGTATTAAAATTAAAATTGATTAATTATCAAATATTTATTGATTAATTTGAAATAAAAATAAGTGTGTTATTTGTTACACATTTTTAGTTATCTATTTTTAAGATTTTTATTTAGAGAGTGTGTACAAGAGAGGGGGAGGGAGAGAAAGAGAGGCAGAAAGAGAAGGAAAGAGAGTCTTAGGCAGACTTCCTGCTGAGCAGAGCTTGATCAGTGAAGGGGGATGATCAATCAGGACCCTAAGATCATGATCTGAGCTGAAATTAAGAGTCACATTCTCAACCAACTGAGAAACCCAGGCGATCCCAAATTTTTATTGTATTGTATCGTATTGTATTTTATTGTATTTAAAAATTATTTATGTACTTATTTGAGAAAGAGAGCATGAGCAGAGGGGAAGGGCAGGAGAAGAGGGAGAGAGATAATCTTTAAGCAGTCTCCATGCTGGCAGGGTTCCATCTCATGACCCTGAGATCATGACCCGAGCCAAAATCAAAAGTCTAATGCTTAACTGACTGAGCTACCTAGGTGCATCCCCGCATTTTTATTTTAAAAATTTATTGTCAAAATTTTTTTTAAAAAGGCTTGAAAAAGATTGTATCATTTTACATTTTTGCAAATAGACTTAATGTCTTAGTTAATTGAAGACAACTGGATTCTCATATATGTTTCTGTTTTATTCTATTGCAGTATTTTGTTTGGTGAAAATACTTTTTAAAATAATCCAAACTTGTATGCCTTAAACTTGTGAGTAAAAATTCCAGACTTGATATAACAAGTCATTTCCATCATTTCATATCCACCTTCTATTCTGGAAGCATTTTTAGCTCAACTGTTTTTTGTTTTTGTTTTGTTTTGTTTTGTTTTTTTAATTCCAAGGGGTAACAGATCTTTGTTTCCATAGGTCCACTTGTTTCTGGACCCTCTTTATTGACTCACTTTCCTTTGCCACCACCTATATAGTAGCAATCTAACTCCCCCTTGGTATTAAAGACTATATGGGCTGACAGAATATTTGGAATTGTTATTGTTGTTGTTTGAGAAAGAGGGAGCACAAGCACACAGGGGGCAGAGGGAGAGGGAGAAACAGACTCACTGCTGAGCAGGGAGCCTGATGCAGGACCCTAGAATCATGAACTGAACTGAAGGCAGATGCTTAACTGACCGAGCCACCCAGGTGCCCTGAGGGACCCATTTAAATGGAGGGAGAAACTAGAGCTCTCTCTCTGCCATGTGAGCACACAGTAAGAAGATGACTGTAAAAAGCAAGAGAACCCTCAACAAAAACCCAGTGTTATTCTCATCTCAGAATTCCCAGCCTCCAAAACTGTGATAAATAAATGTTCGTTACTTAAAGCCACCCAGTCTCTGGTATTTTGTTATAGCAGCCCAAGCAGACTAAGATAAATATCAATCACTCTAGCCAGAAAAGTAACCCCTGTATTTACATTTTTGATCCATGCGTACCCAGTGGACAATTTCAACAACCGGTTTAATAAAATTATAGACGTATTACTAGTGGAATTTTCTCCTTTGGAAAATAGAACCTTCCAAGCACACTAAGTTATGGTGGAGGAAGGCAAAACAGAAACAAAAGCATAAACATAAAGAGGTTATTATGTACAATTGCAGTTATTTCTACCTTCATTTCTTAGTACACATCCCCCTCAATTCTAAGGAAAAAGTGCCACCTTTTCCTAGCTTGATTATTATTGATTACTAGCTTAAGATACATTACCTTATTCTCCTGGTTAACACTCCAACCTCCTAAAATGTTTCCCAGCTACTGCCATAACTTAGCTTCCAATAGGACACTTCACTCTTCTATCAGGTTGCCTGCTACTGTGTATGAAGTACATAGTAGGACCAATTGCATGGGTATGGATCCACTTCCTCAGTAATATGGTGAATCAAGTTCCCTTATCAGAGGTACTATTGTTATGGGGTTAATGTGGTAGTGAATGAAACAGTTGATTAGTCTACAAAAGATACTACTGGAATCGTTCAAGTCATCCTGCAAAGAAAAAAAAAAGGAGTACAATGGAATCGTTTCTTGCCAAGTGATTAGCAGTCCTATCTGGGAGTGGTGCGAAATCAGGAACTCAGTATCATTTTCTGCTATTTGCAGGTTTGATACCCAGCAAGGGTCAATAGTTGGACCAGTTTTGGTTACATTGAAATACGTCATGATGATATCTTATCCTCTAATCCTATTGTTATGGCTTCTTTGTATGTGGAGTCATTGAGTAAGCACCAGCATCCATAGTAAGAGATGGCCTACAGAGGATTATTCATCTTGTTTGACTGATTATTTAGAGTGGGAAACCTCTTCTGTTGTGGATTTCAAGAAGTCCATCTATACACATTTTTTTCCAGATCCCATTGTTGTTAATCTAAGTTTATTCTAAATAAGTCACCAAGTGGTGACAGAAATCTGTCAACCCTTACTCATAAGGTAGTACAAATTCACTCCTCAAGCCATCTTTTCTTTCAAAGTGAAAAACACGATGTCCTGTGTTTAAGTTTTATCTTCTGAGAAAATCTGGCTTCATTAGTGTCATTCAGTATACCATGTGGGAGCATCTGTGATGTCGTGCTTTGTCCTTTTTCTGTTAAAAGAAAGCTATTAAGTATTGATTTAAAAGGAGATTGCACACTATCAGAACTAATTTCTGTAGTAGTCTGAGGTGTCTAATTATGAACCTTCATCATATCTTTTCTAACTGTTTGAGCCTGGTGTCATATACATGTTTTCATTTGACTAATAAAATGCATAAGCACAGTGTAATGATTTGACATATCATTATACCACCTACTGTGTGACGGGCACTGCAAATATCAATGTACTTGGTGTCCTACATTAAGCATTGAATTTCTACCACAGGAGTTATAGGTTTTGATATACATCTAGATAAGGATAGTTATTGGCAGAAAAGGACATGGCTTTGCTCCAACAGTCTATGAATATGTACTCTGATTTTCCCAGTGGGGCTTCAGAGAACATCCTTATCTGCCATAGATTCTTCAAGTGACATTTTGTCTCCTCTAAATGCAAGGGCACAACAGCTTGAATCCCAGACTGGACCTGCTGCAGAGCCTTTCCTTCCTCATCTTTATTCAAAACTAGGTTTTGAATAAACCTAGTGGTCCTCACAGTTTACCTGATAAGTCAGAGAGCTCATCTAAATATGTTGTATGTTACATGCAAAATCCAAAGATAGTCTCTTTATGTGTGATGGCTAGAGCAAAGTGGAAAAAAAATGTCTTTTACTTTGGAAGGGATGACCTGAGAGACCACTGGACTCCTAGAGAATTTAACAATAATGTTTTCATCTAAAATTTTATGGATTAGTTTCCCATGTGTCTTATTAAGATATCTAGGATACTTGCTTCTCCTGCCTACAAGGGCATTATGGTAACTAAGATCTCTGCAGATTACACTATGACAAAGAGCAGGAGATTTGACATAGGTTTGAAGAAAGTGTAAAACCATCCCTGCTCGCTGAAGGAGAACTGTTTCCAATGTTTCTTACAAAATGTCCTGAAAAATGAAAGCAAACAAATAAAGAACACTTCCCAGATAAGTTGCTTTATGCCAGCTACAAGGGAATGTACTAATTTTTCCATAAATGTATAGTATCTTGACATTCAGTGATGGGTAGTACTCTCCACCAAGTCTATGATAATACATGGGTATTCTCCAAGATCAATCGAACATGCACCAGCCAAAGGAAAAAGATTACCAACAACCCTGACCTTTCATATTTTTTTAAATGTGAAGTAGAAATATAACCTGCATTTTCCTATTAATGTGGTATTGATTTTCACTTACTGTTTTGATGGTGATAAGGTATAAAGGGAGGGAGGAATGTTCTGATGGCTTCTATTTATTTTTTTCTACCTTAACAAGGGTCAGGGAACAATTTTAAGGATCCTGCTAGTTGCTCAGTGGGTGTCTTTTAATTACTTTTTAACTTCATGGACCCAGTCTTTAACCACAGGGTGGGCCTCTGGACCATCTACCATATGACCTCTGTCAGTGCCACTCTAAATAGTGGGTCACAGCCTCTATTCATCTATTCATATCTAGTATCTAATAATCTTAGGAGATCTCTGTCTTTTCAGTTTTCCAGTGGCTAACCACTTTATAAATGGCCACACACATATTCTTCTGGATAAGGTTTGGAGGAAATGTGTGTGTGTGTGTATATATCTATGCCTATCTCCTAAAAGGGACTCATCTCCCTTCCTCAATATATATGCTCCGTGTCTTTTAAGTGGTTTATGTCTTAATATTGTATGAGGAGCTTTGAATCTTCCCTGTGAAGCTTGAATTTGGGGTTCTGCCTGCCAGATATAAGTTTCCCACTTTTAAGTATAAAATAGCACATTAATAAATTGTTTATCTCTTTCATTCCCAGGGATCTTGGGATCAATCATGTTCCTTTGTAGAGCCTAGTTGGTTGAAATAATCTGGTTGAAACTCAGTCAGTGAGGCTTGTTGGGTAATTACAACGACCTGATTTCTGTTCATTAAAGCTTCAGAGATGGTCTCTACCATTCAGAGATGCCATCATTCCTATTAAAATCAGAAAGCCAAATTCCATGATGTCATTGCCCATTGTCACCTTCAACGTACAGAGGACACTCACACAGATCTTTTTAGGAATACTGTCTTTCCCCACAAAAACATATTTCTTAATCTTTTGGGACACTCAGATTAGTTCCAACATGTCCATCTCCCTAAGCCTTCAGCCTCTTTTCTGCATAGCATGCCAAGAAGTCTAGTACCTTAGCTTTGTTGATTCTATGTCATTGTTTACCCCAGGCTTCCAAATGCTAAGGAATCAAACTCTTAGGTGCACTCTCAATTGCTTATTAAAAAATTAATACTGGATTGAAACCATTGTAAATTGGTCCTGTTAGATTTAATGCCTTTAGAGGTGATAAAATCTTGCTGCTTTATTTGGTACATAGCTTATCTCCTTTCGTACACATTGCATTTCTTTGTCCAGAGTTTGGGTACAGATGGATAGTAGGAGAGTATCTTTGGGACAGTAAGGATCCCCTTGCAAGCAACTGCCCCATGTCAAATCATTATTGGATTTTTAGAACAGATTTTTTTATAAAAGAGAATGCTAGTTTCCTCAGAGAGTGTAAGAAGAACTTTTTCTGCTGGAAAAGGATTTCAAAAATATTTTAGGGAAAGAGTCCTAGTTTTGTTTGTATCTACCAAAATGTCCCCAAACCAAGTCTTCAAATCTCACTATTCCCAGTCTGTGTCCTATTTAAGCCTGAGAGACATGGAAGCTGCATGTTTAACTGGCCTCATAACTCTTACCCTAACAAGTTCAGTTTAGAGCCAAGTCTTCAGCTGCAGCTGTGAGACATGAAATTGTTTTAAGATTGTCGTGGAAGCTTTCTGCTTTCCCTCCTTTTTTGTAATTGTAATAAAGGCCCTTTAGTAATAATAATAATAACAATAATAATAAATATATATATTAAATATATATTTATTATTATTGTTATTGTAAGTTCTCCGGCACAGAGACAAGTCTTCTATCCTACAGTTTTGTAATCAATATAATTTTCATATTGATAATACTTGATTAAATCAACACTTGATCACACAAACATTTGCTCTCCATTTTTATCTCAACACTGACTCACCTGGAGTCAATTTCAAAGGTTTGGAGACTTTGCAATTCCACAGGGCCCTGTACTTACTAAGACGCTTGTTTTAATGCTCTGTTATTATTGTCTTGAAATTGTTAATGAATTTTAAACAAGGGGGCAGGCATTTTCATTTAGCAATGAGGGTTGCAAATTATGTAGCCAATTAGACACCAGCAATGATAATTTGGTTGGGTCTGGTGTCAGTGAGTAACAGATCATCACTGTTTCACTTCCCCCAGCAAGGATCTCATCCATGTGTTCAACTAACATATGATCAGTCTGAACCTAGAATTCCATTTGAGTTTGTGTTTCTGGTGGTACACTGGTAATCAACTAATCCATCGTCTACAGTCTTGCTGACTCACATGGTTCCATTGAAAGGATTTCAGTGAAGAGATTATATATTTGTGAGTAGACTTTAGGAAAGTGACAAGGGGGGGCTGAGTCTTCTTAAAACTGTCAATAGTGAGAAGGGTCTTCCACCAATAAAGTATAGTCATGGGAGGACACAGCCACTATTAGAACCACAGCTGAAACAACCCTGGATTGGAGAAGAAAAAAAAAAAAAAATCTGACCTCTTTCTCATTAAAGAAACCCAGGTAGTGGGCACCTGGGTGACTTCGTGACTCTGCCTTTGGCTCAGGCCATGATCTCACAGTCCTGGGATCAAGCCCCACATCAGGCTCTGCTCAGTGGGGATCCTGCTCCCTGCTCTCTCTCTGCCTGCCTCTCTCCCTACTTGTGATCTCTCTCTGTCAAATAGATAAATAAAATTAAAAAAATAATAAAAGAAAGAAAGAAAGAAACCCAAGTAGAAGCCTGCCTGCAGAGGAATCTAGGTGATGCCATTAATTGTTGCCCAACGATCAGGCAGAGCATTGAGAATGGATCATGTGGGTAAGGGCAACAAAAAAACAAACACAAAATAAAACTTTAATCCTTTCTGAAATCTCCCTTGGCCCTGAAAATTTGTAACCTATTATAATCTGTTATAACATAGAAAAGCTACTTAGCTTTTCTACAAGATCTACAAGAACTATAATGAAGACAAATAAATTAGTAGTAATTACTACCAAAGCAGTAGTTTTAATCCAGAACTTGAGATTCTATATGATGTTCCAAGCACTGGATAGTTGCTTTGAAGGTTTAATTCTTTAGCATATTAAAGCCTCGAATAAACATTGACCTACAATGAGTGAAACTAAGATTCTGTGAGTAAAAGGAGCACTTCATTAAATCAATGCATGACACAATTTAATGTATTGGATTTATGTGTATTTTTGGTGTTCATCAAAGGATCATAGGCTTATATATATTATTTTACCTCATCAAAAATGAGGTTTTTTTTTGTTGTATTCTAGTCACTAAAGAATTAATTTAATTCTTTCAATGTGTGTGTGCTTTAATTATAACATCTATGAAATTCACCAGGAGCATACCAGTAACATATGGGTTGAACAATCTTAACATTTAGCTTCTCTGAAGACCTTCATCCTAAATTTTCTGTAGAAGTTTTAGCACTAAGTCAAAGTAGTTAATGAACAATTTTTGTTTTGTTTTGTTTTGTTTGTAATAAAAAAGACTTGCAACTATTGATTCAAACCTTGACATGAATTTTGTAGGGACAAGTAATTGAGATATTCTACTTTTCTTTGAGCTTCCAGAATTACTCTGGTTATTTCTGGGAAATGTGTTCATAAAAAGAGGGGCAATTAAGTTTTTATTTATTTTTGTTATTTTATTTTCCAGTGTATTTGGTGCCATTAAAGGATTATATTCAAAGAACTGATTTTTCAGGGGTTTAATCAAATGTAGATAATCTAACACACACACACACACACACACACACACACACACACACAATGCTGTTCAAGTCTTAGGCAGATAGAGAGGAAAGGGGAAGAAAGTGCCTTATTTTCTGAAGAGTTGAACTTAAATCTAAACTCATAATACTGCTAAAGTTTATACATTAACAACCCCAAATACCCTGAAACACAGACTACAATTCTCTCCAATGCAAAGTGGCACTTACTGTTGATAAATTGAATAATAAAATTTATACTGGGAAATATTACAAATAAATATAGGCAGTTCCCTACTACTTAGATTCATTAAAACAGGAAGAATATAAAGTAGATGAAAAAAAGGGAATTGGAAATTAATTAGTGTGAAATGAAACCAACCTCATTTTGAAATCACTTTAAAAATGAATTCTATGAGAGGAATCCAGGGAACAGGTACATTTATAGATCTTCATTATGGTCTGGTGTTAAAAAGAGTCCCCTAGAATTTATTAGGCTCTTCCCTGCTAGCGCTCAAGTAGGTAGCAAGTGAGGAGCTTATGAAAGATCATTAGGTTTGTCAGACAATGAGAGCATCACAAAGTCTAAGAAATACTTACATTTAAAGCACGATACCTAATACCTGCCTATTCCATACACTCACAGAAGAAATAAGGCAGCAAACATGATGAAAAAAAAATTACTACTTCCAATTCTTTTATAAAGGAAAAGGAACTTATAGATGAGTGACTTGTAGAAATATGGAGGGCAGCAATAAACAAGAACTGACATACCAAAAATAAAAGAGATCATGGTTCTAAGAATAAGATTTGTTTTGGGCACAGTGCTCTGGATTTGATATTGTAAGAACAATAATATACAGTCCTTTCTGCTGTAAGCTCATTTTCCCATTATTTCTTCAATAATTCATTTAATAATAACTAATAATAACTTCTAACGTAGGATTTGCCCCTTGCTAAGCATGACCATAGGCATAGGAATAAAACAATGAAAAATTGACCAGAGTTGCCCTCAGAGAAGTTAGTCTAAGTAAGAGGATATAGTTTTATATATAGTATATATATATATATATATATAATATATTATATATAGTATAGTTTTATTCGGCAGGTATAATAAATCAAACTCAATTTATGAATGATTTTAAGTTATATGTATATTGTAAGGAATAGGTCAATTTCAGGGATCATCTGAAGAACTCGATTTAGGTATTTCTTTCCACCACAGGAATCAAGGCAGTAGCTCTGGTTTCTTTTTTAAAAATTGATTCAGTTCTCTATTGAGCTTATTTATACCACTCTGCTTTTATTGTTGATTTTGGCAGTTTGTTACTTATTTCAACCACTCTTTTGTATAATGAAATTCTTTTGAATCCCATATAGGCTAGGCTTGTACTTAATTTCAATGCATAAACTGTGTTTTTAAATGAGTTACTCCTTCAAGCAGCAGATCTTTTTTCCTCTTCTGCAGAATTTTTTGTATTTCTGCAAGATCTCACATATTGACCTCCTTTTTTTTTCTAAGACTTTGCAGCCTTTTAAAGAGTGAAGCTTAAGCACGCAATTAAGAGCAATGAAGCACAAAATTGCTCATGCAAGGAATATCATCATTTCCTTGTGCATTTGAAAATAAGAGATTTATGCTGTCCAATCATGAGGGAACCAGTAGGATGAGGGCACAAAATCAAGTGCAACCTATCATTACATTTTAACAAATTCAGCAGAAGGTTTGGTATTCACAATTATAAACTGGTAACAGCCACTTGCTGATATGTCTTTTATCCTTACTATGCATGCTCTCATCCGTTCTCTACAACGTGTTTTTGACCCTTTTTCCATCCCTACTCTGTGTCACAAAACTTTTTCAAGGGAGATTAATAATATTGGGAACAAACTTTCAGTTTTTCTAAGATCCAGTTAAAGACAGAGGGCTATGGAGGAAAGAAGTAGTCAAGGAACCAATAAATCCTTTTCAATTCTTAGTCTTCTGCAATCTGTTCAAGGTCTGCCAGATTCAGTACTGAACTGGGAGTAGAGCCCCGTCTAGACTCTGGTCCGCTAGACCACTATATTTTCCATGTCATACAGCTGCATTTTCATTGTTCTGCATTTACACAGAAAATGGAATATGGTCTTACCCTCTATACCCAACATTTTCCATATATGTACATATATACATGTACATATATGTACATATATATACACATATATACACATATTGTGTGTGTGTGTGTGTGTATATATATATATTTCTTTTTGTTATTAGAAGCTTAAGGTCCCAGTTATGGACTGTCAGGGTCTACTTGCTGTCCCCTCTGCTTTCAAAACCTGCACTCTGGCTCACAGGCAGCTCTATTCCTGACTCCTTCATGGTTTCTTTTCTTGGTTTCCACATTTTCTTTTTCAGTCTTATAACAACTGTGGAATTATTTTCACTTCTTTTTTCCCTCAGCCACATGGAGACAATTATTGCACTCTCTTCTGATTATTAGAGAACAGATGCTACAGAGTAGAAGGAACACTGGTTTTAAAGTCATAAAATAAAACTTTTTTTTTTTTTGCCTATATGGCTAAATTTCTGGCACTTTAAATACCTTATCCTCCTCCCCATTTCTTTAAGTATGATTATGAGAATAATTATAACTTCTCCATCTATCAAAAATAGATAAAATTTAATACATTGGAATAAATATCAAATGGCAAGCATAAAGTCTTGTTCACACTGTAAATCAGTAAATGTTACAACTTTTATGAAGACTTTGCATATTATTAGCCAGCTTGAATTGATAAGTATAATATAAAATTCCTTTTCCCTCACTTCACATTGTTTCCACACCAGCATCAATCCTTCCTGCACCCTTCTAGCCCAACACATCTTGCAAGGTCAATTTCAAATTTTCATTTCATTTCATTTCAAAAATTTCAAATTTTCATTTCTTCTATAAAGCTTTCCGAGGAATTCCAATCAACCTTGACCTTTTCAAATGCCAACTACCAAAAAAAAATTATTACATACAAATTAGTTGATTTTCTAAACAATTTAGCACTTAAAATACATTTTGTTGAATACTTCTGAATAGAATTTTGAGAATAGAGGTGCTTTTACTGAAAAAGAGTGACATCGAAAGCCAGCACTATTTTAAGGTCTTGGATAAAAGCTTCTTCCCTGGATAGAATAAAAGAAACTTGGAGGGTCCCAAGCAATGCCAGTTATTCCAATTAAATTCTTAACAACTTTTATTTTGCTCACAGAAGCGTCTTAAATTGGATGGCAAAATATATGTTTATTTTATCAATGTATCTATTTCACACACTGGTTACAACTTTAATGGACAACATCCACTGGTAGTCAATTCTGGTTTGCTGGGCAGTGGAGTTAAACCGCACGGTTATTGTACAAGGACTAGTTGGTCAAGGAGCAGCAATATCTGGGTTGGAAAGTAGCTGAATGCATACTGTCAGACTGTAAGAACATGTACAAGGAAGGGGGAATAGGTTTTTGTTTGTTTGTTTGTTTTCTGTTTTCACATATTCCAACATAAAAGAAATATGAAACAGCCCCTTGCTAGGATAAGAGAAGGGAGGTCTGAATAGTTGGAGTAATTTTTGTAAGCATACTTGGTAGGACTGTGTCTAAATCTCTCTTTGCACACAATCTCTTGCATCCTCCTACGCTCCTCACCTCATGATTAGGAGAGTTTCAGGAAATTAAGCTATACAATCTATTCAGATGCATTTTAGGCAGTAGCACAAGGTCTCGTAGTAATTATGTTTACAATCTTTGTGAGTTAGCAACTTTTGTTGTCTATCTTGAGAAATTCAATGTCCCTGAATGTTTATTCTTATTTTTTAATAACTTTTACGTGAGCAATTGAACATATGGGGTGGTTACTTAATATTTCTCTTGCTTCTTTTAGGTACCAATGATTTCGACATCATAGGGTCTCTGATTTTGAAGAAAATTCCATGGGTTATGACATTGCACTATGCCCCTAATATACACACCTTATTCAGGTCTGTTAACTGAATCTGTTATAGGCAGTGGTCAGAGAATAAGAAACTTCAATAGAATTGGCAAGTGGTTTGATGATACAAGCAGATGGTATGTACTTTGAGAAGCCTTACCTGATCTCTGAGGGCTTTGCTTAGGTATCTTTCTCTACCAGCTAGGATGTTTTGTGCTGTAAGAAAAAGAAAATATTATTATAATTAGTTTTAAAAGAGAAGTTGATAAAAGAAATCTTGTGGGAGGCAGAGCCAGCTCATCTAGAACAAGAATCTTTCATCTCTCTGATCTACCGCCCTCAGCGTTTTGACTTTTAAATTCAGGTGATGCCCTAATGATTGTAAACGCTGCTGTGGTTTCTTATTACGCCTTCACATATCCCACTTGGCAGAGGAGAAAAAGAGGGTCCTTTTTCCCTTTCTATGTTTTTTAATCAAGAAAAAAGTTTTTTTCCCTAGGTTCCCGAAATCAAAGTTTATCTTTACCTTGGTAGTCCCAGTTATATAACCAATCATGAGCCAGTTACTTGCAAAAGGGACAAGGATGGTTATTATGGGCTTTGCTTAATCAACATTCCTTCCAGGAGCTGGGGAGGGGACCTCTTTCCCTGAGCACATGGCCCATATATTCCTAAACAGAAGCTAGCTCCTCTAAAAAACAAGGAATAAGGAGTCTGGGCTATTGGACAGGATATCTATAGAATCTTCCAAACCTTCCAGGGTGGTTCTATAGCATTTGCCATAAATATACTTACCGCACGCTTGCGTGTCTGTTTCCCATATTTGACTGTTCATTTCAAAAAAGTAGAGATCCACCCACTAAATCTCATGCATAGTAAGTGATCTTGTTAAAAGCAAATTAATACTGGATGTTACATTGTAGTATAAATGACCAATATGTCTTTAGATACATAAAGCTCGAATGTCTCCTGCTCTGTAGTCTGCAGGAAATCTGCAAGTTCTTTTATAAAGAGGCCTCATAAATCACTGAAGGATAAGGCAAAACCTAATCATTCTCTCACTTTTGCTTTTCTTAACTTCTTAGTAATTTCACCACACGATTTCGCATTGCATGTGTCACCTTCAGTAATATTTGTAGAAAGCTTAAAGAAGAGAGAGGTATATGCAGGTGTAGATAATGAAGAAGAGTGTTCTATTTTGTCATTCTTTTGTTTCTAAACTGGGAATAGACTATGTTTCATTTGCTTTATATGTTTAGTAGAAGAAATTATGTCTACTTATAGCTTACAAAAGAAAGTCTACTATAGGAACAAAGTACTAATTAATTTTTATTCATGTGATGTTATAAAAATATCTCTGAAAGACAGCTTAAATATTTTTTTCCTGAAACACTGAAACAAATGAAGTCATTTGGATGCTAATTTCCAAATTAACTTTTAAAAATAAATTTTTTTCTTTATAAAAGAATGCACTAAAATTAGGTGAAAATCAGCAGAATATATTATAGGTTATATACATCTAGGAAATTAAAGATGCCATATTCTAGAGAAAATTACGTTTTAGTTTCCTTTAAGAAATAAAAATGGAACTTTTATTCATACAACTATATAAAAATAGCATTTAGTTAAAAATAAAATGCATTTAAGCACCCCCAAAAATTGATTAAGATATTCTATTTAGACATACAGAAAAAGACATGGATATCTCCTTTAGGGAGATATATCCTTCACTCTAGAGCAGGGTTTCTCAACAATAGCACTATGGACTAACATTTTGGGCTGCATAATGATTTGTCATGAAGAGTTCTCTTATTTACTGTACAACGTTTAGCTGCATCCCTGGTCTCTCTCATCTCTCTCTAGATACTGGTAGCATCCTCCTAGTTGTGACAATAAAAAATATCTCCAAACATTACCAAATAGGCCAAAGAGGAAAAATTTACCCCCAGGTGAGAAATGTTATTTTATTTTTATTTTCTTGGGGGGTGGCAGGGACTGAAGGAGAGGGCAAAAGAGAATCTCAAGCAGGCTTCACACCCAGTGTGGGGCCTAACACAGAGCTCAGTCTCACAACCCTGAGCTCATGACCCAAGCTGAAATCAAGAGTCAGATGCTTAGCGGGCTGAGCCACCCAGGAGAACAATAATAAAACTTTATGTCTTAAAATATAACAGGAAAGAAAAAGAAAGGTTTGATAAGGTTGGTGGTTTTGAATGTGGTGACTGATACTGGAGATGTGATCTATGGGAGTTGAAGAAAGACACTTGATTTGCTTGAAATACACCATCCTGGTCTCTATTCTGTAAAATCATTTATCAGGTCTTTTTTTTTTTTTCCCTTCCACTACTGTGGTAAAAGAAAGAAATAAAACTCACTAGCCTAACAAATATTCAGTAAGCAAGTGTTCTGCATTAATTACCTCACTAAATTTTTGAGTAAAAAATAAGTTCATTTCCTCTAAAATTGATTCTCTAGAAGTGGAAAAGTAAACAAGCAATTGAATAGAAAAAGAATGTATAAAGCAGTCAAGGAACTCAAACAAAAAGTTAAATAAATTTTCACAAAAGGTTCAGAAAAGTTTTTACATAGGATGTGGTGTTTGAACTGGATTTTAAAGGAGAAAAATTGAGGCACCTGGGTGGCTCAGTGGGTTAAGCCTCTGCCTTTGGCTCAGGTCATGATCTCAAGGTCCTCGGATCCAGTCCTGCATTGGGCTCTCTGCTCAGCCAGGAGCCTGCTTCCCCCTCCCCCTCTGCCTGCCTCTCTGCCTACTTGTGATCTCTCTCTGTTAAATAAATAAAATCTTAAAAAAAAAAAAAAGGTGACGTAAACTGTAAAACATATGGTGCATACTTGTGAACTCCAAGTAACTCACAAGAGTAGAGCAAAGAAAAATCAAGAGAGGGTGGTTAAATCTTTTTTTTTTAATTTTTATTTATTTATTTTTAAATTTTTTAATTTATTTGACAGACAGAGAGCACAAGTAGGCAGAAAGGCAGGCAGAGAGAGGAAGGGAAGCAAGCAGGCTCCCTGCTGAGCAGAGAGCCTGATGCGGGGCTCGATGCAGGGCTCGATCCCAGGACCCCGGAATCATGACCTGAGACGAAGGCAGAGGCTTTAACCCACTGAGCCACCCAGGTGCCCCAAGAGAGGGTGGTTAAAGTGGAGGCCAGAATGGAAAACAGAGCTGAACTGTGGGAGATTTGTGTACCATGCCAAAATAATTAGGCATTTTCCCTCTATGTTTTAAACAGCTCAATGATGTAATTAGAACTGTGATTTAGAAATACTATAATGATCATATATAACCATTGAAATATAATGTGAGGGAGACTGAAGGCAAGGAAAACTAAACCCAAATTATGAGAGAAATGATGAATACTCAAATCAGGAGAGATAAAGAACACAAGAGCAAAGCATCAGATTGTGTTGAAGTGTTATAAATATGATTTTTAGAGATAAGTCAAGAAGGAAGCCGTTACAGAGGTTTCAAGACAAAATGACTTTCATGTTTTGCTGTGAGTCAACTGGAACATCTTGATGCTATTAAACGAAAGTGGTACATACAAAGAGGAAAAATATTTGGGGGGGTGATTAACAAATTCTGATATTTATCAAAAGTCTTATGGCATGTCTGTAAAGAAATGCTCAATTTGTGGAAAATTATAGTGCTTCAGTGATGCTCAAATATGAATTATAAATATACAAATGAGTCCCCAGTGATTGTAGAATGACAAGGAAGAAGTTCAAGTTTAGAATGTTTGAGAAGGTCCAATATATATATTTTTAAGATTTTATTTATATATCTGACATGGACAGAGCACAAGCAGGGGGAGCAACAGGTAGAGGGAGAGGGAGAAGCAAGCTCCCTGCTGAGTAAGGAACCTGATGTGGGGCTTGATTCCAGGATCCTGGGATCATGACCTGAGCCTAAGGCAGTGACTTAACTGACTGAGCCACCCAGTCATCCCAGAGAGAAGGTCCAATATTTAAAAGGAGGATACACCAACAGGAATCTGAAGAAAAAAAAAAAGGTCAAAATACTCCAGCAAGGTAAAAGAACCATAAAGACTACCCACAGAAAGCAAGGTAGGAAGGGCCCCTGGATGGCTCAGTCAGTAAAGTGTGGACTCTTGGTTTAGGTTCAGGTCATGATCTCATGGTGGTGAGATCAGGCTCGATGCTCAGTGGGGAGTCTGCCTGGGATTCTGTCTCTCTTTCCTTCTGCCCCTCCACCTCCCACGTTCTTATGCTCTAAAATAAGTAATTATTTAAAAAAAGAAAGAAAGAAAGAAAAGAAAAAAGAAAAAGAAAAAGTAAAGTAGGAGACAGTTTCAATTAAAAAAAAAAAGTTTTAAAAAATTGCTTGAGCTCTATGCTTCCAACGTTACAATGCATTAAACAGTATAAGGGAGGAAGAGTGTCTTCTGAATGTGTTAGTTGAAATCACTGGTCTTAGTGTAACAGCTAGAGTAGTAAGGTGAGTGTTAAATCAAGACACTTAAGGACATAGAAGGGAGAGAAAGACTCAAGAGCACTTAAAGAAGGGCACTGTAGTAGGCAGAATAAGGGCCACCCAAAATGTCCATGTTGTATTTCCCAGAATCTATGAATCTGATGAATCTCACATGCCAAGGGAGAATTACAGTTTCAGATGGAATTAAATTAGCTAATCAGATGACTTTAAAAGGGAGTGAGTAGCCTGGGTCACCCAGGTGTGCACAATCTAATGATGAGGGTCCTTGAAAGTGAGATGGTGGGTAGGAAGAAGGGTCAGATCAAAGAGAGATATAACCACAGAAGAATGGTCAGAAAGATGTATCACTGCTAGCTACAAAGACAGAGGTAGGGTGCCACAAACCAAGGAGCATGGAAGGCATCTAGAAGGTGGAAAACAGAAGGTGGATTTGCCCCATCTCCTCATCTCACTGCTGGAGCAATGAAGCCTGTATTGGACTTCCAATGTACACAACTATAGGATAACAAGCTTGTAATGTTTTGAGCAACCAAGTTTGCCATATTTGATTATAATAGCAATAAAAATTTAACTCAGAAACCTTAGCAAGAAGAAACACACTTTTTTACTTGAGACATATATTCATTTATTTAATAAATATTTACTAAAGCATTCCACAAGTTGGAGTTACAGTTGTGAACAAAACAGACAAGAACAAAATAGACAAAAATCCCCCCCAAGAGAGGACTCTACCTATATTCAATAAACAAATTAGAAGAGTATATTTTATATAGGTATTGATAAATGTTAAAGATAAACAAATAAGCAGGTAAATGTGACTAATTACGATGACGAGTTCAAGTTGTGATGTTAGGTGGAGTTGCTAATTTCTCATTGAAAAATGGACATTTGAACAAAAACCTGAAGCAATTGAGCAAGTGGTGCACATGTTTGGCGTAAGGACAAACCAGAAAGAGGAAAACACAAGGCGCGGAGCAAAATCATGCCTGGCTTGAGGGGCAGCTAGAGTGGAGTCAGTCGCGGGAGCTGAGCAACACATGGGAAAGATTTTGCCGATCACAATAGTAATGATTTTGGCTTTTATTCTGATGGAAAATGAAATCCATTGCATTGTTTTAAGTAGAGGACATGACTTGACTTGCATTTTATAGGACTTCTCTCAACATGGTTTAAAAAATACGCTATCAGGGCTTAGAGTTGAAACAGACCAACTGGCAAACATTTTCTGTAATCTGGGTAGGAAATAATTGTGACTTGACTCTAGAATTTAGGGGTGGCTATGGGAGGGTTATAGAATTTTGGAAAAAAAATTGAACATAGAGTGTTCTGAGTTGTATATGAAATATGAGAGATATAGAGTTGAGGGTGGCTCCACAGGACATGCTTAATTAAGGACACCTGTGGCAACACTTAGCCCCTAAATAAAGATGGGAAGATAAGGAAGTATCTTACAAATACAAAATCAGTTGCATTTTGATAACTTTCATATAACTTTGACAATGAGTTGCATTTTGATAACTTTCAAATACTAAAGCTCATTTGATAATTATAAACAACCTGTGGCATTATTTGGAATTATTATCCTTATTTTACAAATGAAAAATAGGAGATCAATGGAGGTTGATTGGCTTGTTCAAAGCCATCATGGCGCTGGGGTGCCTGGGTGGCTGAGTCCTTGGGCATCTGCCTTCTGCTCAGCCTGAAGCCTATTTCTCCCTCTCCCACTCCCCCTGCTTGTGTTCCTGCTCCCACTATCTCTCTCTCTCTGTGTCAAATAAATAAATAATCTTAAAACAAAACAAAACAAAACAGCAACTCCATGGTACCAATAAACCTCTTTCACATAGCAATGATTATGGTTAAGTGTGTCTATTTTGTGACCCTCCCCTTATTCTTGCTATGTGGAAACCAAGCACCACATTAAGAATAAATTGGGGGGGCGCCTGGGTGGCTCAGTGGGTTAGGCTGCTGCCTTCGGCTCAGGTCATGATCTCAGGGTCTTGGGATCGAGTCCCGCATCGGGCTCTCTGCTTGGCAGGGAGCCTGCTTCACCTCTCTCTCTGCCTGCCTCTCTGCCTGCTTGTGATCTCTCTGTCAAATAAATAAATAAAATCTTTAAAAAAAAAAAATAATAAATAAATTGGGGAAAAAAATACTATGAGATAAAAATTACACTGAGAATATCTTTTAAGTCTATGTGTATATATAGAGAACATTAGAGCCACAGGAATTATAGGAAGATTGAGAAATAAATATTTCCTTCTTCAGATAAACTTACCTTTAAATATTTTCCAACATTTGTGAATATATTGTTTTTCAACAGGCCTTCAGTAGAGAGGAAGCATAAGCTTTATAAAGTTTATCACATTTTTAAGCTGCAATATTCCAAATATCATTTAGTAATTGTAAATTGTATATTTTTGTCTTTTTGGTAAAATCTGGGGTTGAAGTCTCTGCTATTACATTTTGCATGAAAAAGTAAATTTTAACATGATGGCATACTTGGACTGTATTTGAGATTATTATGATGACCTCGGGCATCTGGCCAAAAGTAATATTTCCTTCTGTTATGTTACATTGTTTGATGTACATGGAGATCTAAATGACTTGATAAAAAGAAAATAGAAGAAAAGTAGTAACTACAATGAGAAAAGAGTTCAACATAAAAGACTATTTCCAGGATAGTTATGAAAAGATACTTAAAATTTGTAGATCAGGAAATCTTATTCTTAAATTTTAGGACCATTTTCTTAGGAAAGCTGCTTTGCTATTCTGAGCATTCTTGGCTTCTCTTGATAAAGGAGTTAAATAAATGGGTGACATTACTTCCTTGTGGTGTGTTTCATTGTTTGGTGAATTCATTATCACTGTATTTTATTAAGATAGAATTTATTTAAAAATAATGAATTACAAAAATAGTGCTTAGCTCATTTAAAAAATAACAACTGTTTCAAAAGAGGTTTTAAATTTCAAAGTATTGTGTATGTGTGTCTATACACATCCTATATGGGTATGTATATTTACATATGTAAAACCTTTTTGGAACCTATCTGGAACCAACTGGCCCAAAGGAGGCTGTGAGTTCATGAAGACAAACAAACAAAATACATTGCCTATTACCTATTACCTACTACTATTACCTATTACCTGCCTAAATACCTATTACCCTTAGTAGAGGTTCCAGAACCAAGAATATTTATCAGTATTTACCAGAAATCCTGGTAGTTGTAGGTAGCTACAAATTTAATGGAAAAGAAACTCCACTTGATCTTGGATCCCTGAGTGCCATGAGGTGCAAAACTATACCTTATGTTGTTCACTTATGGTTCACTACCATGTTAGTCTTATGAACGATATAGATTTCAAATTCTCATTTTTTTTAGTGTATATTTTATAAGAACTTCTCAGAGCACTGTGCATCTTTCTATATGTAGTTTCTTTCTTATTTTGAATTTGCTGTTATCCTTGGTTTGAAAGCAGAGCAGAGCAGGAGCAGGACCTTCCCTGATAATATAGACTGACCTAATTATAAATGTGTTTTGGCTTATTTCAAATGTAATTCACCTTAAATTGCAAAAACTGCTCTTTTATTTAGTGACTAATTCTTTGAATAATCCTGATTTGAGCTTGTGAAACTGGGCGGGGGTGAAACATAGTCTTCCTTAGATAATAAATAAAGCAGACACCTGGCATTAGGTAGAGAACAGTGCAGGATGGAATGGAAGACTAATCCATGAACAAGTGAATAAATTGAAACTGAATTTATAAGCCTTGAAACAAGCCATCTCATTGTAGAATGGTTTAGGCTATGAGAGACATGGGAACCAGAATCTATCTGCAGAATAAAATTTAAAAGCCCAAAGTAGGGGTGCCTGGGTGGCTCAGTCATTATGCGTCTGCCCTGGACTCAGGGTCCTGGGATCAAGCCCCATATCAGGCTCCCTGCTTAGCGGGAATCCTGCTTCTCCCTCTCCCATTCCCCTTGCCTGTATTCCCTCTCTCGCTGTGTCTCTCTCTGTCAAAAACAAAAACAAAAACAAAACCTCTTTAAAAAAAACAAAAAAACAAAAAAAAAAAAAATAAACAACCTCTTTAAAAAAAAAAAAAAAAAAAGAAAAGCCCAAGGTTACCAAATGGTTTCAATAAAAATATTGAGGTGGTTGTGGGGGATGGGTGAAACAGAGGATTAAGAAGTACAAGCTTCCATTTATAAAATAAGTCACAGGGATAAGCACAGTCTAGGGCATAAAAAATATTAAAATCATGACTGATAATAATAATAACTAAAATTTATATAAAGTCCCAAGCCCAGTCTAAGTGTATGTATATGAATCTGGCTATGCATTTGCACATCTATATCTGTATGTGTACACACATGTACCTCTTAACTCTTATTTTTCACCCTATACAATAAGTATTCTTATCGAACTATACAGATGAGAAAAGGTAAACTTTTTTTTTCACTTTCTACAGAGTGGTACCACATAATTCAAATCATACAGATAATGTGAGGAGATTTCAAACCTAGACTGCCTTCAAAGACTGACCATGATGCATGCTAACTCTCCTACATATACAACAGAAAGGTCACTTTAGAAGTTTAGACTTTTTGATTCCAAACTTGCTATCACATACTTCTCTTGAATCAGCATGTCAACAACCCAGACAGGCAGAGAAAATCCAGGCCAAATGGCACTGGATTCAACAACCAATGATCCTATCCTACTAATTGAAGGTTTTCAAAAGTTCCTGGGAGGAACTTAAAGTTTATGTCAGAACCTCACTGAATACTTTCTAGAGTCTGAACATTTATTCAACAGATATCACTGAATGGCTCTCATGGGCTGGGAAACCAGGTGTATTTCTCAGAAACAGAAAATCTTTAAATATGATCTTAGATTAAAAAGAGATTATATATCTCAGGGAGAAGATAGACATATAAACAAGTAATTAAAATGTCATGAGAATTTTTACAAAGGCACTATGCACAAATTACACTGAAAATTAAGAAAATGAACATACGACTCAGGGTGTCAGAAAATGTTTCACATGGGAGAGTTATTGAGACTTGAAAAATAGGTGAAATTTTCCTTGACACTGAAGGTGTTTACCCATATGGATTACCATGAATACACGCGCACACACACACACACACACACACACACACACACATACACACAGACATACACACACACTCACATAGTATATGTACATCCAGTATATTTGATATGTGACATATAGATATATAAATACATATATAGGGGTGCCTAGGTGGTTCAGTGGGTTAAGCCTCTGCCTTTGGCTCAGGTCATGATCTCAGGGTCCTAGGATAGAGCCCCGCATCAGGATCTCTGCTCAGCAGGGAGCCAGCTTCCCCCCTCTCTCTCTGCCTGCCTCTCTGCCTACTTGTGATCTCTGTCTGTCAAAAAAATAAATAAAATCTTTAAAATAAATTAAAAAAATATATATATATATTTATATATTCAGTAGTGCTGATCCTTATTATTTCTTTACCGAAGTACAATTGATACACAGTTTGATCAATAAGTCTCTATGTTATACTATGCTCACCACAAGTCTAGTTATATCTGTCACCATATAATGCTATTATAATATAATATAATATCATATCATATATAATATATAATGTGAATATAATATAAGAATGCTATTATAATATAATTATAATAATAATGCTAATATATTACCATTGACAATATTTCCTTTGCTGTGCTTTTTACCCCTGTGATTTATTCCATAAATGTAAGCCTGTGTTCCCCACTCCCCTTCACCCATTTTGCCCATTCCTCCAACTCCCTGCCCCTCTGGGAATTCAGTTTGTTCTCTGTAATGATGTATCTGTTTTTGCTTTGTGTTTGGTTTTTATGTGTTTTGTTTCTTAGATCCTACATATAAATTAAATAACATGTCTTTGTCTGACTTATTTCACTTAGCATAGTAGCTTCTAGATCCATCTATATTATCATGAATGGCAAGATCTCTTTCCTTTTATCAGCTGAGTAATATCACATTGTGTGTGTAAAAATATGTGTGTATGTATCGTGTGTGTGTGCGTGTGTGTGTGTGACTGTGTTTATATACCACATCTTTATCCATTCATCTTTTGATGAATACTTGGATTGTTTCCACATCTTGGTTGCCCTAAAACAATGCTCCAATAAACATAAGGGTGTGTATCTTTTTGAATTAGTGTTTATTTTCATTGAGTAAATAAATACCCAGTGGGATTACTGGATCATATGGTATTTCTATGTTTAATTTTTTGAGGGACCTCCAGAGTGTTTTCCACAATGGCTGCACCAATTTTCATTTCCACAAACAGCGCATGAGAGTTCCTTTTTCTTTACATGCTTGCTAATACTTGCTATTTCTTGTCTTTTTGATTCTAGCCTTTCTTATAGGTATAAGATGATCTCATTGTGGTTTCAATTTGCATTTCCTGGTGATTAGTGATGTAGAGCATGTTTTTAAATGTCTGTCCATCTGTATTTCTTCTTTGGAAATATGTCCATTTAGATCCTCTGGTTATTTTTTAATCAGATTTTTTGGTTTTTTTTTTTTTTGGTATTAAGTTGTATAAGTTATTTATATAGTTTGGATATTAACCCCTTACTGGATATATTATTTGGGAATGTCTTTTACTATTCAGTAGGTTATCGTTTTGTTTTGTTGGTTTCCTTCATTCTACATAGGTCCTATTTATTAAGAGAATATTCTGTATTCAGTTGCTAGGGCAAAAATTATGGGCGGAATAGCAATAGAGATTAGAAACTTGGGTTACATTCACATCATAAAATATCTTAGGCACCATAAAGGATGAACTTAGACTTTTACTCTGTACTTTAGAGTGAAATTGCAAAGAAAATTGGTAGGAAGATAATATTGACAAATCTGATTATTATAAACATGACTGTGGTGACATTATTTGTTTTTATGCTCTCATTAGCATGGGTTAACTTGCACAGAGGTCTACTTTTATTACTTAGTTAACACATTAAAGATTGCTTCTGTTGTTATCAAAGTAATATACACCAAGACATATTTCATCATTAGACTAAATGGTAGGGGATGTATTAGAAAGATAGGTGAAAAATAGTCACCTAATTTCTCAGGCAAGAATATTAGTTTTCTTTTATGTCTGTCAAAGTGAATATACACATTTCACACCTCCCTTATCTCTACTCTACAAGCTTGTTCTTATTAGGCCTTTAGGTCTGGGAAAATAGGGCATAATTTCAGTTTCAGAGTGTCACAAAGCAATAAATATCTCTCCCACCATTTCCACTCCTTTTATTTTTTTTATCTACCTGAATTTATATATTACTAATAATGAAAAAGGTTGGCTTTATACCAAACCCTGGAGAATGGAGGGAGAGAGGACAGGATGAATGCAAGGGTCACATTGATTTCATGTCAATTCTTTGAGATTTACTGAGACAGGCTTTATGTCCTAAGATGAAATCAATTTTCATATAATATTCGATCTAAGCACGAGAAGATTCTTCAAATTTGGGCAACACTGTTTTATTTAAGCCAATTAGCTCAAACCTATTAATTATTTAAATGTTCTAATGATTATTGATTGTCTGATAGACTGAACAGTTACCATGGGAGGTGTGATAAAATCTCTTTAGTAGCAGATTTCTCAACTTCTCCTCAGTTTTTAAAAATGTTTTGCTTTACACATTTTGAAGGTACAGTATTAGGTACAGAAATGTTTTAAATGGGGTCTTCCTGGTAAACTGAACTTTTTAAATCACTTTGTAGAGATCACATTAATTTCTGATAATGCCTTCCTTTTTAATTATGATATCACATATTAATACAAACCATTGCTATAATTCTTCAAAAACGTTTCTTAATTGTTTATTTTAAACAACCTTTAACTTTCAACTTCCTTTTTCTGGTTTATTTCATGTAGCTAACATGCATTTAAGCCAGAATTGTATATTTTCTTTTAATTAGAGCATTTGTTCCATTTACATTTATTTCTACTGCCATATTGTCTGCTTTCTATCTGTCTATCTTTAATTCCTTTCTTGACATCTTTTAGACTGACCTGACATTTTTAATGTTCTTTTCTTGTCATCTCATTTCCCCCATACTTGTTTAGATGTTATGTATACTCTGGCTTATGAAGTGGTCTTTGCCCTCTTCAAAGTTCTCCAGTGTTTGCATTAGACATGACCTGGTTAGCATAGGTCACTTTGCTATAGATCATCCTTATTCTACAAGGGTTAGAAGTGTCTCAAGTAGCTCAGCCAGTCCAGTGTTGCACTATGACAACCCACTTTTTCAGGCCATTTTGGTGTTCAGCAAAGCCTCTTGTATTAATAGGAGCTAAAAGTAACTGAAGCCCTTCTCGTAGCTTCCTCCATAACAAAGACATTCTGATAAGAAGGATAACCCACAATATTTGTTCTGTGAATTCCTGATCAATGCAAGTGACTGCATCTAGAATTTAATTTAAATGTAAACTATATATAGGTGATATAGATATAGATAGATACATGAAACTCTAGATAGGCCTGAGTTCCTAGATCGTTTCCTTTCTCAGAACGGCTACTAAAAGATTTGACAGTCCCAGTAGACACTGTCTAGTAACATATTTTCAAAGATATTCCTCTCTCAGGAGGTATTTGGAAATACAGAATGGAGATTTTTGGTTAAGATGAGCATCATAATGACTAAAGTATGCTGCTATAGAGCTAATACCACAAAGTCTAAAAACAACATGTAAATCATTCAAGGAAGAATCATTTCCAACTTCTAATGGAGAAAACTGCCAGAATAAACAATATCAACTCTATCATATTTCTGTTATAATAAGGGATTTCATACATTGTGATTAGTATTTCTTGTGTTTCTGTCTCTATTCATCTGGATGACTTGAGGGAAGAATGTCATTTTAATCTTAATTTGTTGAGAACTCCTAAAGCATTTTACAAACAGTGAGTTTTTAATAAATGTTTGTGTTGGATTAAAAAAAATTAAGTGTACTATGCCTCCTTGAGTGTTATTACTCTCACTACTTTAATAAGAATACTTAAATTCTTAATAATAATGTTCAGTATCTTTTTAGCCCTTCTTAAGAACAAAACAATTGTAGAATGCTTAAATTCTATCAAGATTTACCTTGCATATATTCTTTTGCTCTTCAGTATATTAATTCTAGTTCATTTATACACAATCACCCCAAGTTAGACATTTTAATATTTTATATTGCCAGTGGTTTAGATATGCCCAATTAAGATTTTTTTATCCATTTCTGCTTTTTGTAATTCAGTCTGTATTGGGAAATAATTTTCCTTGTCCCTGAAATACCTCCATTAGAATTTTGAATTCTAAATGGAAAATGTTAGTCAACATTAGTTGAGGTCAACTAATTTCTTGGCTATTCCTTGGCTAATGTCTGTCTGCAGATGTGTTTATTTCACTTTTGCTTTTAAAAGATAATTTTGTTTGGTGTAATGTTAGCTTTCCAGAAATTATTTTGACTCTTAAAATATTCCAGTTTTCTGAGTTCCATTGTTTAAATAGAAAAATTAGTTTTTAATCTATTTGTGGTAGTTAATTTATCTTTTGTTAGTAAATCGTCATATATTCTTTAGTGTTCCTAAGTTTCACCATATGGAAAAATATGTGAAATAGTGTTTTAACCTTTACCTCATTTGGAATTCACTGGATTTCCTAGAACTGAGCATTGGTGCATTCAATAGTATTGGAGAATTTTCAGCCATTAGCTCTTAATAAAATATCTTTCCTATTTTCTCTTTTTGGAGTTTTAGGGCATGTTGGAACTCCTCATCTTGATTTCTACATTCTGGCAGTGGCAGGCTGGCCTAATTAGTTCCTCCATCCCAGAACTCAGAGGATTGGAGGAAATGAGAGGGAGTAGAAGCAGTAAAGATACTTTCCTCTTGGCCTTGAAGGAACAAACTGCCATGTTGGGGAGAGGGCCACATGACAGAAAACAGCAGGAGATTCATGTGGGCTGAGGCTCTCAGTCCTATAATCATAAGAAACTGAGTTCTGTCAATAACCCAGCGCGCTTGAAACGAGACCCTGGGCCTTAGATAGTATCACCACCTGAGCTTCTAGGTTGATTACCTGAGGACCCAATTAAGCCATGTGTCATGCTGACACAGAAACTGTGAAATAATTTGTGTTGTTGTGCTATGTTCATGGTAATGTTATACAGCAATAGAAAAGCAATGAAATTAGTAGTTAATGAAGAAACCAATAAGACACTACAATGGACTCAAAGTAGAATTCAAATAACACATTAGACGATCATAAATGTTGAAATTAATTTGAAATTAAATACAAAACTGGTCAATATCCACAGGGCGATGATCAAGTACATTCACTGGATAAAACTCCTTTGCATTTCTATGAACAGGCATCACTGATATTGTCTTTTTTTTTTTTCCCCTTCATCTTACAGAGTTGTAGAGTTCAAAGACAGTAACAGATATATAGAATCAGATAACCCAGAAGAATGAACTAGGCAGGACACTAACCCTTTTATTCATTTAAGTGTTTTGTTTTTTGTTTTGGTCCTAGTATATCCTAACCAAACAAAATGGGTATATGGTATTTGATTTACTTCAAGTATTATTAAAAAGATACAGAAAGAGCATGTATTTAGGAGCATTACTCACATGAATATTATTAAAAACATCCAAAACAAATGAGTAATAGCTGCTTGAAGCTCTACTAGGATACTTAAAAAACTAAAAGAAAATAAAACAAAGAAATGAAAAGCAGCATTCACACAGAGGTACTAGCAATACTTCTGCCAAAGTGAACTCTGTGTTTTTCTCTGCAGTAATGCTCTATCATACAGGAAAAGTATCTCCCAAAATATATTCAGTTGATTATTTATTGCCCAGACTTTCTGTTTAAAAAGCTCAACAAGTAACTTTCAGCGGAAAGAAAATAGATAATATGTTGTGCATGAAAAGAGAAATTCTGCATGTACAAATTCAGCTTAGAGAATATTTGCCAATAAATGTCAAAAACTAATAACTGACCCAATAATCAGTGTAAAAATAAATGATCCCACTCAAACATCTCTCTGAATATCATTTAAAAGGTATGTTACACCTTTTAAACCAAAAAGAATTTTAAGAATTGTTTACTCTTTCAATAAATCAGTTTTTTTAAAGATTATATTTATTTTTGAGAGAGAGAGATCATGTAAGCATGAGCAGGGGGAAGGACAGAAAGAGAGAGAAATAATCTCAAGCCGACTCCACACCAATTCTTGACCCCAACATTAGGCTTGATCTCACAACCTGATCTGAGCTGAAATCAAGAGTTCAAAGATTAACTGACTGAGCCATTGAGACACCCCAAAAGAAATCTATTTCTTTTCTTGAGGATCCTTTGTTCAAACAGTTGATTTCTCTGCTACAACATAGCTGTTCAATGTTTTGTTTTGTTTTATTTTGTTCTTAATGATGAAATTCACTCATTAAAAACGTCCATTGCTTTTCAGGAGAGTGTGGGAAAATTTTATTTTTGCAAACTCTGCAGCTGGGCTAGAAATCACTGCCATGAGATGTATGCCATCACAAGATTTCTCTTATGTTTTCCTTCAATTTGAAAAGCCTGAAAGAAGTTTAGAGCTATTAATGGGCTATTTTCTGTTTAGATTGAGAATACACAGAGCTATTGCCAGAATTTGGATTTAGGAACTTTCTTTTTAAGATATAGGCAAAAGCTGTGCATCTAGACTTTGATAAATCCAAGTGGCTAATTGAGAGTTACTTGTATCTATATCAAAACAGAAAAATAAATTTAATTTGAAACTCCTTACTCTTTGGCACTGGTATTACAGACTCACTTCAGTGGTTAAGGATTCTCCTGGGCTTCTGAAGATTTCTGAGGTTTAGTGATAAAACCATGTGGGATAAAGTGAGGGTCATTGCTACTACAAAGAATTGACTACCTTTTTAATCTGAAAAATTCTGTTTGTAGAAATTTTATATACTGCCTTCCTCCAAATATTTCATTTGGAAAGTAGGATCTGCTCCAAAAATCATGAAAATAATTGCATTAGATGACATTAGTTTTCTATTGCTAAGAAACAGATAACCAAAAACTACCAATTTAAACCAACACTTGTTTATTAATCTCAGAATAATATAGGTCAAAAGTTTACATAGCTCAATTAGGTTCTCTCCTTGGGGTATCACAAGGTTGAGATCAAGGATTCAACCAGACTGGATTCTTAACTAGAAACTTTGGAAGAATCTGCTTCCATGCTCATTTAGGTTGCTGGTTAAATTCAGCAACATGTGTCAAAAAAAGAACCAAGTTATTTTATTGTTTTGTTTTGTTTTGCTGACTCTGAGACTTTGAAGACTCTTAATATTCTTTGTCCCTTGATACCATTCAAAGCCCATGATAATGAGTCCAGTCTCTCTCATGCATGGAGTCTCTAGCTGCTTCTACTGCCAGCAAGGGAAAACTCTCTGCTGTTAAGGGGCTTATGGGTTAAATCAGGGTCACCTGATTATCTCTGTATTTTAAGGACAACTATGTGATATAGCATAATTATGAAAGTGACATATTCATCATATTCAGTCTCCAGGATTATGATCAGAAATATTAGAAATATTTTAGGCTTCTACCTAGTACACTGAGTTATATTTGTAGTTGAAACTGTGTCAAAAGTAGATATGAGAGGAGGTATTTGATACACATTCACCCAGAATATCTGGATTCTTTCAAATGGCCCATAGAACGGTATCCTTATGGTTGAAAAATGCTAATGAAATAAATGTTTTGATGGGATCTGTGTAAGTAAATGACATCAAGGGAAAAATTAAAAAAATAATTACACACCATTGTATTAAGGAAAGTTTGCAGATTAAGACAGAAAAAAGTAGCTGATTTTGATAAAAACCATTAATTTTTTTAAGAGAAAACACTTCTTGCATAGCAATATATCTCTTTTAAATCTTATTTTTATGGGACCAATTTAAATCTAATCAATGAATTTATTATTAGGGTAAGAAATCAATACTTTTTGACTATGTTTTTTAACATTTTTTTTTAATTATTAGAGAGCCAGTCTCCTGTTTTTCACTAAATATAAGTCTCAGTGTGCAGAGCATTAATGAATGGCTTCTTACCTCACTTATTCCAGTAGAATGTAAAAGCTGAGAAAGTTCTAGAAGTTCAGCCTTAAAATTACAACTTGTGTCAACCTAGAAAACTTCAGGGCTTAGACACCAGGGTTAAGCATAGGTAGAAAATATATATATAACCTAATCACATTCCTCAAAATGAAATGGAATAGTATATTTTTAATCTGCATTCTTTTTTCAGAGGAACTTTTATAACCATTAGATAAAATACTTAATGTGATACCTAAATTAAGAAGAAATTTGATTTCGGGTTATGTTTATTTCTTCTATAAGAAATAGCACTTACTGGGGCGCTTGGGTGGCTCAGTTGGTTAAGTGACTGCCTTCAGCTCAGGCCATGATCCTGGAGTCCCAGGATCAAGTCCCACATCGGTCTCCCAGCTCCACAGGGAGTCTGCTTCTCCCTCTGACCTTCTCCCTCTCATGCTCTCTCTCTCTCTTTCAAATAAATAAATAAAATCTTTAAAAAAAAGAAAAAAAAAGAAATAGCAGTTACTATGCTGACTAAAAGCCAATTGTTTTAATAGTACATTAAAGGAGATGGGGAAGTTAAGACAGAGTATGGCAAAAAATCTATGAGAATTAGGTCATGCCATTTGATATGTAAATTATCTCTCTGTTTTTTTTTTTGTTTGTTTTGTTTTTTGTTTTTGTTTTTGTTTTTTTCTTTAAGTCTAGTTGACTAAATAAAATAGAACCACAAAAAGGAGTTTTATGAAGTGGGAAAAAATACTTATACTGTATTTTTTCAAATGCTCTTTAAAAAGGACCAGGAAGAAGGTCACGGTGTGCTATCAATTCTGAATTAACCCAATATGCTTAGATCTTATATCAACAAGTCCTATATTTCTAGCAGTATATTTTCTAATTACGTGTTTGGATGCATGAAATATTTGATGAAATTTAAGAAGTGTTTACTGACAATCATTGATGTCAATTTGAGCCTTAATGTTTACTTCCATTAGTAAAGAGATTAATATTGATAAATGGGGGAGAAAATGAGAAAGACTTTCCTTGCTAAGTGTGATGATACAAAAGTTGGGTATTCATCCTTTCTGATGGAAGCATAATATCCCATTGTATATATGGACCATATCTTCTTTATCCATTCGTCTGTTGAAGGGCATCTTGGTTCTTTCCACAATTTGGTGACTGTGGCCATTGCTGCTATGAACATTGGGGTACAGATGGCCCTTCTTTTCACTACATCTGTATCTTTGGGGTAAATATCAGTAGTGCAATTGCAGGGTCATAGGGTAGCTCCATTTTTAATTTTTTGAGGAATCTCCACACTGTTTTCCAAAGTGGCTGCACCAACTTGCATTCCCACCAACAGTTTAGGAGGGTTCCCCTTTCTCCACATCCTTTCCAACTCTTGTTGTTTACTGTCTCGTTAATTTTGGCCATTCTACTCTGGTGTAAGGTGATATCTCAATGTGGTTTTGATTTGAATCTCCCTGGTGGCTAATGATGAACATTTTTTCAAGTGTCTGTTAGCTATTTGTATGTCTGCTTTAAAGAAGTGTCTGTTCATGTCTTCTGCCCATTTTTTGAGGTAATGATCTGTTTTGTGTGTGTTGAGTTTGAGGAGTTCTTTATAGATCTTGGGTATCAGCCCTTTGTCTATAGTGTCATTTGAGAATATGTTCTCCCATTCCATGGGTTGCCTCTTTGTTTTGTTGACTGTTTCCTTTGCTGGGCAGAAGCTTTTGATCTTGATGAAGTCCCAAAAGTTCATTTTAGCTTTTGTTTCCTTTGCCTTTGGAGACCTGTCTTGAAAGAAGTTGCTGTGGCCGATGTTGAAGAGGTTACTGCCTATGTTCTCCTCTAAGATTTTGATATATTCCTGCCTCACATTAAGGTCTTTTTTCCATTTTGAGTTTATCTTTGTGCACAGTGTAAGAGAATGGTCGATTTTCATTCTTCTACACATAGCTGTACAATCTCCCCAGCACCAATTATTGAAGAGACTATCTTTTTTCCACTGGATATTTTTTCCTGCTTTGTTGAAGATTATTTGACCATAGAGTTGCAGGTCCATATCTGGGCTCTCTACTCTGTTCCATTGGCCTATGTGTCTGTTTTTGTTCCAGTACCACGCTGTCTTGGTGATCACTCCAATTTAAACATTTATACTTTGATTAATATGCTGCTGGTTTATGGTAAAGGGTTTCCAATTTTTAATTGTTTTTACTTTTAAATTCCTTTACTTAACTTGGAAGATGAATATTTTGAAAAGATTGTATCTCTTATTTCCTGATATTCCATAATAGGCTTTTGTTTTTGTTCAAACAAAAATAATTGGTACAATACAAAGTCGATAAAGTACAAAAATGGATTACAGCTAGTACAGTACACAAATGGATACTGTTTGTATTGGTACAAGCAGTACAAATAAAGTAATACTCTAACTTTATCTGCATTCTCTCCCTTACAGTACACTTTACAAGGAAGTAGACTTATTAAGATTTATTCAGCACCTTTCACATGCCAAACCCTGTGCTTTACTTAAGCTAATGCATTGCATACAATCCTTACATGATTTTATGTTATTGTCACACATTGGGGTCAGTACGTATTAGTATAGCCATTGTACAGATGAAAAAAAAAATGAAGTTTAAGGATATAATTTGCTCAAAGTCATATATTGTGTGTTTCCAGTTCATGTGGCTCCAGTATTCACACAGGTATATACATTCATTTAGAACCCATCTAACAGAAGAGTTTTATGTGTGGTGCCAATTCACTGACATCTGGTAAATAATAGTTCACTCAAAACTACTGAGAAATGGTAAAGCAACAATTAGAACACTAATCTGGTGAGCTGTAGAATTTGTTTTCCACTAGTTATTTTAACACTTTAAATCATAAATTAAATTGTGGAAAACTTTCCAGTAGCTGGATGACTCAACTAAGCTAAATAGCTGCTTTAGGGGCCGATACAGAGGGTCTATGTATGTATCCAATTATATGTTCCTCTTATAAGTAGGTACATGTTACAAACTCTACTATAGCTATATATTTTTTATGTGCTCCCATCTTCTGAAATTCCCCGTAATCCCTTGACATAGGCTTGCATATACAGTAAACAAATGTACACACAACATTTATATATATATATATATAATTATTATCATTACACATATTTTTACCATTATGCAGATTTATACACAGTCCTGTATATGGCCATAGAAATACCTAGATAGCATAGCAATACAGAAACAAGAAACAGGGAGAAATACAAATATGCCCACTTATAAAAGTGTTTATATACAGATAGAACATTGGTAGTAATAGTAAACATGTACTTACACACAAAGAAATGCCCATCAATGCTCTACATTAGAAATACCTGTATAGAGTTTTTTTTTTATTTTTATTTTTATTTTTTAAAGATTTTTTTTATTTATTAGACAGAGAGAGATACAGCAAGAGAGGGAACACAAGCAGGGGGAATGGGAGAGGGAAAAGCAGGCTTCCTGCTGAGCAGGGAGCCCAATGTGGGCTTGATCCCAGGACCCTGGAATCATGACCTTAGCCGAAGGCAGCAGCTTAACCACTGAGCCACCCAGGTGCCCAAGAGTTGTTTTTAAATTATTAATCACTTTTTATACTTCAAATAAACCTAAGTTTTTTGCTTTCTTCTGATTTAAAATGTCAGGGATGTAAAGATAAAAAGATTTACCATGTTACTCATAAGGATTTGCTTTTAGACTTTATATGAAAACAAATGGCTAATAATGATTTGATAGATAAGATCAAGATAATAGAAAATCTTTAGAAGTCAGAAGTTACAAGTTGGGCCTTTGATATTTTCTGTATTGACCAATTCTTTCCTTTTATGCCTATAAGTTTATGTATAATATCTTAGTTATGTAGTGCCAGCCAAAGTTGGAAAATGACATGATACTCACTTATTAGAGATTCATTTGGATACTGTCATGAACTTTCACCTCTTCGTAATTCCAGAAAAACTCAATCTTAGACCAGTCTTGCAAAAAATAACCTACTTCAGATTACATAAAGAATGCTTGTATCATCAGGCTTTAAACTTTGTCATTCTTCTATTCAATCATTTCTTCATTCAAAATTCAAAAAAAACATTTTTCTAGAACATGGCCATATGAAAGTCATCATAAAGATTGGATATGCAGAAGTATAAGAATACTCACCCTGCCGTACTACTTATGCTACAATGAAAGCAGTTACTCAGATAATAAAAATGCACCATGGTCCAATGACAAATAGAATGATAGCAATATCAAAAATAACAGAAGTATTAATTTATTCAGGACTTGATGGACATCATTTGATTTTAGACTCCAATCATGAATGGGAATTTTGAAAGCCTTTGGATAGAATGAATATAATCTGCATTTTTAAAGACTGAATGGTTTTTGCCAGAAGGAAGAATAGGAGAAATTGCAAATATGATCACGATTTTCCCTTCACCAAGAGGTGGGGTCTCTTTCATCCCATGAATCTGTACCAGTCATGTAACTGGCCTTACCAATGAGAAACTAGCAATAGTGAAGTGTGCATCAACTTGGAGAACATTTATAGTTGCTGCTCTTGGAACATTTTGTCATCATGTAAGTGAGATCAGATTAGACTGCTGTATGAGAGAGGGCATGTGGTCCAGTGGTGCCTGTTACTAAACCATCATTCAGCCAACCTCCTGAAACAGATCTATTGAGCTGACCAGAAGCTGACCACAGATGAATAAGGTCAACCTAGGCCAGGAAGAATTGTCTAGGTGAAACCGATCCAAATTATCTCTCAGAATCAAGAGCTCAATAAATGATTGTTAACTTCAAGAAACTAGGTTCTTAAGTGGTTTGTTAATGAGCAGAAAGTGATACAATTCTAGAGTCTGTCAGTGTGTATCTCACGATGGTATATAAAGAATTAGGGGTGTATCAAACTGGCCAGGCAATGAGAAAGTAAAGGATATTATAGATAAGTTGCTGACTAAATGTTTAATCATGAACTTACATAGAGGAATCCTGAGAGGTTGGATTTAAAGTAAATAGTACTTCCTTTCAGAGTAAAGTAATGACAGTTTCTCAGTTTATCCTTTCTCTTGCAATTCTCAATTGTATAAATGAATTGGACCCTATCTTTCTTTTATCCTGTGACTGGTGATATGAAAAAAAAATAGTAATTTGCTTGTTTTTGCATCTTTTTAAGGGAAATTCATAGTGCTGCTAATTGTTGAAAGCAGTCATTCCCCTCCTTGAGACTGGGAGTATCTTCACACTCGGTGAACAACAGACAATGATGTTAGACCAAAGCTCTATGTAGAAACTTTAAAGTGAAAAACAAGACTATCCCCAATACATATAAACAATATCTATGGATATCTATATATGTACATGTATATGAGTGTGTGTGTGTATGGTTTTTGCTGTCCTGGGTAAAGTTGAGTCTGTTTATCAATAGCATAATCCTGAACACTAATCTGAGCTTTAAGGCTCAGCACACAGTGGAAATTTCTACAGATCCTAATTACCATAACTTACATTAACCTACACTATCATATTCTGTGGAATGACTTCCATGACTTCCTTTTTCTTTTTCTTTTTCTTTTTCTTTCTTCTTCTTCTTTTTTTTATTTTTTTTCATTGTGTAATTCAAGGTGTTGACTTCAATCAACAAAATCAAATCTTTGTGTGGTTTTATGTCTCAGTTGCCTTGGAGATTGTCTCTCTGCATATGCTGTTAGACAATTAAGTGGGATGGCTAGCATCTGCTACCAGTCCCCAGGTTTGATTCATCTTGATTTAATTTTAGTTTGAGGTTTGATGTGCTCACAGTAAACACAGCTTAATAAATTTAATAAATGCTTTAAAGCACACAGTCAAAAAGTGATCAGATGGGCTATGTCAACTCTTTATAATACATAGGTTACTTGCAGAGAGTCAAAAGTTAAAAAAAATGTCAGGAAAATAACGATTTATTGGCAGGAAAGAGTGATTCAAAAACTTGTATAAAAAGTCTGACTTTTTCTTTGACTAGTTTTTTTTTTTTTTACAATTTATATGCATATATATGTATTTTTGCTGTTCTGGGTAAAGGTGTATGTGTGTGCATTTGTGTGTGTGTATGTGCTTAAAATCTGGAATAAATTTCTAATGCAGTATCTAGAGTATGAATTTAGAAAAGAAGTAAAGTTCTTAACAGAAAGCGTCACTTGATCATTCTCAGTCTTTTCTAGACATTAGAATACTCAGGATGTTTTTTTTTTTTTTAAATCCTGGGCCACACCCTCAAATTCTAAGGTCTAAGATGGGGTCCAATTACAGGTGTTTTAAAATTTCCTCATTTGATTCTAATATTCAACCAGGCTGAAATCACTGAGCTATAAAAATAAATGGCCTCTATTATCTCCTTTTGAACATAATATAATAGGAGCAGTACTCTCTCTCAAGTCAGAGTAAAGGAGAATGAGAGGTGGAAAAAACCTTCATACTTTTCCTGATTATTAATAGCTCCCATTGAAACCACAGAAGTAATCCCTGGAAAGCTGCTGAAACTCCCAAAGTTGGTAAAGTCAGAAAGAGAATATTCCATCATCTGCTTTTCTTTAGTATACTAAAGAAGTTTAGTCTATATTAAATAAGTATTGAATACTTACTGTGTACTCATGCTTTATGATCTGTATATATTATCTCTCTTGATCTTCATAGAAGT
Source organism: Lontra canadensis (assembly GCF_010015895.1). NCBI lineage: Eukaryota > Metazoa > Chordata > Mammalia > Carnivora > Mustelidae > Lontra > Lontra canadensis. The sequence goes on along the minus strand of NW_022630995.1, from coordinate 40,099,175 downwards.
GTACATGGTATCTTTGATTTTTTTTATTGAGATAAAAAATAAGGTTAAGGTAATTTAAGCAATGAGTGCTTTTGTTGTCTATAATTTATTTTATATATATACATATTTCTGTGTGTGCACATGTAGACATGAACATACCTACTGATTCTAATCTGTAAAGTAGGGATGGTTAATATTTCTTTTTTTAAAAGATTTTATTTATTTATTTGACAGACAGAGATCACAAGCAGGCAGAGAGGGAGGCAGAGAGAGAGGAAGGGAAACAGGCTCCCTGCTGAGCAGAGAACCTGATGCCAGGCTAGATCCAAGAACCCTGAGGCTTTAACCCACTGAGCCACCCAGGCGCCCCAGATGGTTAATTTTTCTAAGAGAGAATATTTACCCAAGTATTTGATAATATTAACTGGTCAGATGCCAAGTGAAATCATTTACTCTGAATAGCATCCTCCAGGGATGGCTCTAAAAATTCTAAAAATGCTTCAGCTCTCCTGATCTCTAAAGAGCACTAGAGACCCTGTTAACTTACATTAATAACATTGGACATACTTCACTTAAAAAAATAGTAATAGAGTATTACTATCCAGTCTATATTAAAATTTTCCAGTTATCCTAAAAATGCTTTTTTATAGCTTTTTCCCCCAAACCATGTTCCACGTGAGGATCATGCACTACAATTACTTGTTATATCTCTAGCTCACTTGTTCTTTTTTTCTCTCATTTATTTTTTGAGTATAGCTGTTTCACAATGTTACATTAGTTTGAGGTGCACAATATAGTAATCCCTCAAGTTTCTACATTACAAGTGTAGCTACCATCTGTCACTATACAATGCTATTACAATGCCATTGACTCTATTCCTTATGCAGTCCCTTTTATTCCTATGATTTATTTATTTTGTAACAGGAAGCTAGCATCTCTCCTTCCCATTCACCCACTTTGTCCATCCCCCACTCTCCTCCTCTCCCCTCTGGCAACCGTCAGTTTGTTCATTGAATCTATGAGTCTGTGGATCTGTTTCTGCTTTTTTCTTTGTTTGTTTATTCATTTGCTTGGATTCAACATATGAGTGAAACATTATGGTATTTGTCTTTTTCAGTTGGACTTATTTCACTTAGCATAATACCCTTTAGATCTATCCATGTTGCCCCAAATGACAGGAGCTCATCCTTTTTGCATGGTTGTATATTATTACTCTGGTTGTGTGTGTTTGTGTGTGTGTTCCACATCTTCCTTCTCCATTCATCTTTTGATCTGCACTTTACTTACTTCTATATCTTGGCTATTGTAAATAATGCTGCAATAAACATAGGTTGCCTACATATCTTTTTCTTTTTTTTACTTTTTTTGAAAATTTTATTTATTTATTTGATAGAGAGAGAGAGAGAGATCAAGATCACAAGTAGGCAGAGAGGCAGGCAGAAAGAGGGGTGGAAGCAGGCTCCCCGCTGAGCAGGGAGCCTGATGTGGGGCTTGATCCCAGGACCCTGAGATCATGACCCAAGCCGAAGGCAGAGGCTTAACCTACTGAGCCACCCAGGTGCCCTTGCCTACATATCTTTTAATTAGCGTTTTGCGGGGTCTTTTTGGGGGAGGGTAAGTACCCAGTAATGAAATTACTGGATCAAATGGTATTTCTATTTTGAATTTTTTGAGGGTCCTTCATGCTGTTTTCCCCAGTAACTATAACAATTGACATTCCCACTTACAATGTACAAGAGTTCCTTTCATTCTTGTATGAGCACCAAAAGAGAATCTAGATGGCCTAGGAGTCAATGTACTTCAGTATGTGACATACTTGCTTCTGACAAGAATTTATATGCAGAGTGTTATTCGTTCCCTTTGGTACAGCTTTAGCTATAATCGGCTGCAACAAATTGCATATATTGAAAGTCTACAATTCAAAGTATACAATGATGAAATGAACAAGTACAACACTGGCAAACATGTCCTGATGCCACCTTGTAACTACTTCCTCCAGCCCCTTCCAGTATTTTCCCACTCCCTCTTATATTTCCTGGTCCTCAGATAATCACTGATCTTCTGTCACTGTAGATTAGTTTGAATTTTCTAGAATTTCATAAAAATAAAATCATAGTATGTAGTATTTCTTTGTATGTCTTCTTTCACCCTATACTTATTTTGAGATTAGTCCATATTTGTTGCATATATTGATCGTTCATTCCCATTTATTGCCAAATAATATTCTAATGTCTGAATATATCAAAATTTGCTTATTCATTTATCTGTTGATAGATGCTATGTTTTGGGTTTTCTCTCCCCATTTTAAGGCTATTGTAAATCTGCTAAGAACATTATGTAAAGCACTTCTTATGGACATATGCTTTTTATTTCTCTTGGATAAAACCTAGTAGAATTTCTATGTCTTATGGCAGGACTGTGTTTAACTTTTTAAGAAATTGTCAAAGGGTTTTAAAAAATGTACCACTTTACACTCCTGCTACCAGCATATGAGATTTTCAGTTATTCCAAATGCTTTCTAACACTTGACATGTTCAGTTTTTTAAATTTTAGTCATCATATTGCATGTGCAGTAGAAACTCAATGTGGCTTTAAAATACATTCTCTAATAACTAATAATATTGCATATATTTTCTTGTTATTGTTTGCTGACTATATAGATTTTTCTTTTTTCTTTTTTTTTAAATGAAGATACAGTTTGCAGAACACTTAATTAGGTTTAGGTGTACAACATGATGATTGCATGTATAATATGTGTGTGTACCATATGAAATAATTACCACCATAGGTTCAGTTAACATTTATCACAACACATAATTACAAACTCTTTCTCTTGTGGTAAGAATTTTTGAAGATTTACTCTTAGCGACTTTCAAATAGGTCATACAGTCTTGTTAAACTATAGTCATCATGTTGTATGTTACATCTCCACCCGGGACTTATTTACCCTATAACTGGAAGTTTGTACCTTTTGACCACCTTCACCCATTCTGCCAACCCCCATTTTTTATGAAATTATCATTCAAGTCATTGACTATTTTTAATTGGGTTGTTTGTCTTACTACCACTTGTGAGTTCTCTACATATTCTAGACTAAAAAAAAAAAAAAATTCTGTCAGGGGAGCCTGGGTGGTTAAACTGGTTAAGTGCTTGACATGTGATTTCAGCTTCGGTCATGATCTCATGAGTTGTGGGATCAAAACCCACATTGGGCTCTGCCCTCAGTGAGGAGTTTGTTTGAGATTCTCTCTCTCCTCCTCAAACCTCCCCATCTCTCTAAAATAAATATATAATTTTTTTTAAAAATTCTGTCAGATGTGTATTTTGTAATTATTTTTTCCCAATCTGTAGCTTACATTATCATTTACTTAATAGTGCTTTTCTTTTTGAAAGTTTTAATGTTTAGGATATCCAATTAATCATTATTATTTTTATTGTTTTAGAGTTTGTGCTTTTGGTATCTACTTAGGAAGTCTTTGCCAAGGTTAGGTTCACTAAGATCTTGCACTAGAAAATCTTTTTAGACTGTAGAAGTACATTTAACTTTTATATTTAGACCTGCTATCCATTTTGTATTATTTTTTACTGTGTGAGAAATAGGATAAATTCATTTTTTATGTGCGACTATTCAAAGTTTTTGGCACCACTTTTTGAAAAGATTATCTATTTCCCATTGAATTACTTGATGCCTTTTTTTTTAAAATCATTTTACCATATGTGTGTGGGGGTCTATTTCTGGGCACTCTTGTCTACTCAATTGATATTTTTTATTATTTTACACCAATAGCAAACTTCCTTCATTCTTGAAGTCAGGGAGTACAACTCTTCCAACTTTCTCTTCCTTTTTTAAGTGTCTTTCGATGATTACAGCTCTTCTGTATTTCTGTAAATTTTAGAACCCATTTAGCTGTCATTTTTCTCAAAGACTGTTGGGATTTTGATTGAGACAATATTGCATCTATAAATCAATTTACAGAGAATTGCCATACTGTGATCAGATAACATACTTTGTATTATTTGTATCCTTTTAGATGTTATTGACATCTACTCTGTAGGCCAAAATGTAGTGTACCTTAGTTTTATGTGCATGTGAAAAAGAATGTATATATGTTTTATGTGCATGTGAAAAGAAAGTATATTTTGCAGTTGTTGAGTGGAGAGTTCTATAAATGTCCTAATTGGGTGTTTGCTGAAAGTGCTGCTCTGGTATGCCATATCCTAACTGATTTTCTGTTTACTTGCAATATTAATTACTGAGAAGAGTGTGTAAGTCTTCAATTATAATTAAAGATTTGCTTATATCTACTTTCAGTTTTATCAATTTTTACTTAACATATTTGGAAGCTCTCTTCTTAGGTACCTAAGCATTTAGGATTGCTAAGTCCTCTTGATGATATTTCTTGACTTTCTATCCTTTTATCACTATGAAGTGACTTTATTTATTCCTAGTATTATCCTTTGTTTTGACATGTACCTTAATATTAATATAAGTAATTGAGCTTTCTTTTGATTTTGTTATTATGGTACACTTTTACTTTATTTTTTTCTGCTTTTATATTTAAAGTGGTTTTCTTTTTGGTCGTACATAGTTGGGGACTTGGGTTTTATTCAGTATCATGATCTCAGTCTTATTGTGGTGCTTAAATAATTTACATTTAATATGATTATCAATAGAATTGGGTTTAGATCTGCCATAAAGCTATTTTTCTTATTGGTATCATCTGTTCTTTCAGTTTCCTCCTTCTGTTTCACCTTCTAATCTAAGTATCCTTGCTGTCTGAACTTGATCTTGTTAAAGGCTGAATCATGTTACTAAAATATCTTTGCAATTTTTTTTTCTTTGCAATTTTTTGAATGTACTTACATGCAATGTGTTATTGGAGCTAAAAAAAAGACAGAAATTACAGTTATAGAAAATACATATTTTTGTGACTCTGTGCCATGTTGTCAATCAATATGTGATATAGTTAAGTCTGAAATTTGCTTTTATCATAAACTGTATGAGATATTAAATTAGAAATCTTTAAGTCTAATGATAGCATTATGATATTTAAATATGTATCTAATCAACTGATCAATCTGCTTCCCTTGATCATATATGCACTTTATAAATGATATTGCAACCACTCCATTAAAAATAAAGTTCAATAAATACAACTCCATCTTTTCTCATTTCTTCACCCATTTGTCAGGAATTCCATTTCTAGGACCATGATCTTTAATACTTTTTATGATTTAGAAATCATTAAGCTAATTCCCCAATACCACAATACGGAAAAACCTGAAGTCTGATCATTAAATGAATTGTTTGAATTTTCATCATAAATACTAAAGTTGAGTTTAGCCTCCTGGTCAATCAGCCCAAAATTGAATGTTTGGAAGTTTAATTTGCTTATCAGCTGTTGAGTAGGCTTCCCATAGTTTCATAGATGCTGGCAGAAGTCTGGAAACTCCTGGGTGAGAGAAAAAAAGAAAGTGTTTAACTTAAAGCACTAGCAGTAACCAGAGTATCAACATTTTTACTTCTTCTCTGAGTAGCAGTTTCCACAGGTGATATGAAGTACAGATGACATCCACTTTTTCAATGTACAGTATTATAGGAGAGGAAACTGAAGGTTAGGGGAGCCAGATATTTTATAATGGGCAATAAGCCTATCTTATTTTCACAGAGGGAGACATCTTTATTATACTGGACATTAAACAAACCTGTTATTTTCTCAATATGAGTACTCTACCTTTTGGTGTTGTTTGCTATACATACATCCCTGGAAAGATTTGCTTGTACAAATGGAATCAATACTTCTGCTCAAAAAAAAAAAAAAAGTGCAAAAATACAGCAGACCTGTAGAGAATTGTCCCCCAACACATTTCAGAGCTCCCTCACAAATTTAAGGCCTTTGTCTTCTACGACTTTCCAGCTGTTTGCTAAATGTATTAATTTTTTTATCTATAAATTTTCATTGGCTATTTTTAATGTCATAAATAAAACTAGATAGGCATAAATCATGCCTATTTTGTGGATAAGAGAAATGAGTCAAGGCGATATAAGTAACTTTCTTAAGGTCTGATAAATATCTAGAGGTGAAAATACTCTATCTGGTCTGATACCTTACTCTATAAGGTCTGATAAATATCTAGAGGTGAAAATATTATAGCAAATACTAATCTGTTCTTCATATTCTTGGCTGCCTCTTTAGAGAGACCTGGTGACTACCTGATTTTTGGGGTCCTTCAGAGTAGTGATCTGAAATAGAACAGCTAAAGACAGGAAGAAATAAATAGATTTTTTAAAAGACTTACTCTTAAAAAAGTTAGACATTTGTAGGTTTCAGAAACATGATACAGGCATATCTATTTATGGCAGAATAATCCAAACAAAAATACTTCTTAATGAAAGAACTGGATGGAACCCGAACTAAAGAGACAGCCACGCAAACAGAGCCAGATACTAGAAATAGTGATTACTGCTGCAGACACAGCCTGCTTTTGATCTAATGGCAATGTTGAAAGCACTGAATAGTGAATGAAATAATTTCATTTCAGATACGCACAAACACACCCATCACCACACACACCAATTATTGCCACTAGTACTATCATTATACAAGAAATAAAATTGTAAGTCTACTAAAAAATGAATGTAAACTATAAAAAAAAAAAAACATGAGATTGGAGTTTAGAAATAAGCATTTTGCGCAGACTAGGTTATTTGTATGCAAAGAAGTGAAAGACCAGTCCCCCTACTGCTGCTGTCACATACACAAGTACACTTTCCTTGAAAATCTTCCATTCCTGAGGAAAGTTATGGCTTCTGGTGAAGGGAGAAGATTAGAGTGTCCTAGTGCAGTAGCAAGTAGAGGACCACTTAGTGGGATGTTGATACCTATATGAAGAGGAATGCAGGCTACCGGATTTATTTCACCCAGACATAGAGGGGTTGCCCAGAATTGGATGCTTTAGGAAAACATATATTTGACCATAGTCCTAGGAATTAAAACCAATTATTAATCTTCCAACTCCGTTGCCCAGGTGAATTCTTCTAGTAGTAAGAAGGAGAACTGCACAATATTAAAGTAATCTGGAGAATGTAGGTCAAGTCAGAATATTGCTGTACCAACACTTGTAAGGAAAGCAGAAGCAATGGATTTTAAAAATTCAACGGGGCCTTTATATATCCACTAATAAAGGACACCAAAATGCTGCTGGTAGCAAATTTAGAGAGACTTATTGTTTGTGGTGGCTAAACCCAGCAGGTTTACTTGCTTTACAAACAGTATCTTGCCATTCAGTGCATAATTTGCATAGACAGAGCAATAGCACATATACATAAAGTATGTGTATCTATATGTATAGATCACTCGTTAAAAACACATGCATGCTATATATATATATATATATATATATATAGTCAATGTCTTAAACACAACAAAACATCAATTAAATATTTATATTGCATTCTCTATAATCAACATAAACTTTTTGGTATTTTCTTTTCTTTTCCTTTTTCCTTTTTTGACCAATAGTATGGTCAAATAGTATGGTCTTATCTATGAAGATACATTTTTTTTATAAATGCAAACTCCAATATCTGTTTCCATTAGCTAAACACTTTAGAAGAAAATAAGAAAATAAGAAAAAAAAAATAAATGTTTCATGATTGTATTGATTAATATTCTGCATACTATTAATTTGTTTTATTTCCAGCTTTACTGAGATATAATTGATATACAGTATTGATAAGTTTAAAGTGTTCAACTTAATGATATACACATATATTACTAAATTATTACCATAAGTTTAGGTAACAGATTCATCACCTCACATAGAAACTTTTTGTGTGTGTGGTAAGAACTTTCAAGATATGCAGTCTTACGAATGTTCTCAAATATATAATAATTATCATTGCCATGCTCTATATAAATTCTGGGGATATTTTCATTCTTTTATTGTTTTCTACATATTCTAAAATCTTGTTGATCTTATCAACATAATGTGCATGACAAATGCAAACAAAACATCATCATGAAAGTCTGGTTAGGTAAATCTCTTGTAGTTTAAGACTTCCAGAGAAACCTGTGGTAAATCAGGTTACCCAAATGAGGATGCATAACAAGCCAGAATTCCTCTGTATTCCCTTCTTGGTAACTTGTTCTCAACAAATATCCTAGAAGGCACAGTCCATATATTCATGCTTTGGAGCATTGCACTATGGGAATCTAATTGAATGGGAAATAATTTCTCATTTTCTTGATGAAAAACATTATTGACAGTAAGACCGTGTTGAAGAAAGTATCAGAGCCATTGATTCAAAACCTAAATCCTTTTAGCTATATACTGTCTTCTTGTCTAAGTATTTTTTTTTAATTTACAAATGAAAATATTAAATTCAAAGTTTTAAGTGAATTTACTCAGGTGGGAGAGTTAAAAAAGAAAAAAAGAAAGAAAAGAAAAGGAAACCTCAATAGTTTATTAGCAGCTTCTATTCCTCTACTTGATAGAAACAAACAAGCAAAACACAATACTGTTTTGCTGAAGAAATATCTCTACATATGAGCCCCATTCTTCTTTTGAGATGAATGTCAGATTACCGTAATTCTAGAACACAGAATTCTGTTGAAAATTGGACAGAAAGAGATAAGACTGGAACAACTAAGAAAAAGATTTAGCAAGATCTTGTTTCCTCAACAAAGACTATTAAATACCTAAGGGAAAAGAGGAAGAAACACTTGGGTAAGAATAACACATTTAGAGGGGAGTCTGAGCTTTGGATAATCACATGTGAGTAGTGTGGCTGGCTGGGGATGGACATCCGTAGAAAAAGGAATGGTTTTTTTTTTTTTTTTTTTCTGTTTGTGGAGGACCTTGGATTAGATCTTTAAAATATTTAATGATAAATAAGTAAGAGATTAGAATTTTTTCTTACCCCTCCTTCCTCTTTTTAGTCCTTTCAGTTACTTAAATTCTGGTTCTTATATTAAGGTTCTGTAAAGAGAAAATGTAGGTCTGTATTTGTCACTATTGCAGCAGAAACAGTAGCAATAAAAAAATAATAAAACAACTAACAAAAGCATTAATAATGTCTTGTGAGTGACTCTCAAAATATTAAAGATTAAACTATGCAGCAGGTTTAAATAGGGCTGTACAATCATAAGCAACACAGCAGAAGCATAACAAAGATATAAAAAATAGAAATATACACCTTTCTGCCATGTTGACCTTCTAGCAGAGGTAAGAACTACAAGCTGCCATGTCATGGTAGCTACACAACATTCTTGATATTTAATGATTTCATCATGGGTTTCTAGTTATTTGATCTTTATGGAATCTTCATAATAGTCTTGGTTATGGTGGCAGAGTCTATGGAAAATAGTTGGCTAGTATTCATGGAGATACTTATATAGCTGAGTGAAGAACTCAAATGTGAATAATGTTTTTAAAATTATGTTTCTCTGTACTTAGATTATGATAATCTAATATCCCTTCTCTTAAATTGCCATATAGCATATAAAAAAATCCCACATTTTTCCTCAGTGAGATATATATATATATATATATATATATATATATATGAAGATCATATATATATGATCTTCATTCTCTACACTAAGATTATGGTAAGTCCATTTATTTATTTAAAGTATATATCCTCTTCTAATACTGCCTTACTCTAGGGCATTAAATTTGGGCTAATGGAGGTTGAGGAGGCTTAAATCTCCGTGGACCTAAATTTACATAATAAAATTATCTTGGCCTCTAGGGACTTTGAAACAAATTCAAAATTTGGCCTACTCCAGACAGGAGATGCTTCGAAACCCTAATTCTAATGCTGAACCTGCTCAACTAAGCAGTTAACAAATTATATGGTTCTTCAGTTTCTCTACTTGAGTTTAAAGGGGAACTTAGAGAGATAGTCCAAGATGGTGGAGTAATAGGAGACCTTAGTTTCATCTGGTCCTAAGAATTTAGCTAGATAGCTATCAAATCATTCTGAACACCTATGAACTCAATGAAAGAATTGCCACAACTCTAAAAATAGAAAAGCAACCACTTTCTGCAAAGTAGGAAATGTGGAGAAGTGGGACATGTGAATCTGAGGTGATATATGGGACGATAAACCATGGGGGAAGGGAGCCTCCATAAAGCCAGAAAGTGTGGTCTTATGATCCCCAGGGTAACAGGAAGACCAGGAGTGCCGAGTGCCACAGAGCTCCCAGGCATCATAGTTGGGAAGCTAACTGCAATCAGCAAGCCCAGGAGTGGGCTCTCAGTTCAGGGTTGTCCTATACTTTGAACCATGGCAAGGTTAGTGACTGCTTTCTGAGCAGGGGGCCAAACAAGTGGCACAAATGAGGTGAGATTTTCTTCCTCCCAGGGAGGAGTGGCATGTTTTCAGACTGCAGGAGTCTGCAGGGTCTGGAGACTTGAAACGGAGTGCAGACAGAGACCAGGGAGACAGGAGTGATTGACTGCTTTTCCGTGAGGTATACCGAGGAGTGGGGCTCTGAGCTTTGGGCTATGAAGTCAGAGATTGGGCAGCTGTCATGTTCATTATCATCCTCTAAAGTGGCACAGAAAGATTTCAGGGAACAAAAGCCACATTGAAAGAACCTGAGCAGCTTAATAAGCCTGGCCCCCTGGTGAGGGTAGTGCAATTTTGCCCTGGGCAAAGACATCTGAGAATCAGCACAACAGGCATTTCTCCCATATGATTAGCAAGAACATCCCACTAAGATCAAATTTACCAGTCCCACATAACTGCAAAACTCTAGCAATAAGGGAAAATAACATATAGAATTCATGTTTTTTTTTCTCACAAAATTTACTAATCTTTCTATTTTAATTTTTTGTCTCTTTTTTCCAACTAATTTCTTATTTACCAATTCTTTTTAAAAATCTTTTAAAATTTTCATCTTTACAGTTACATTCCATCCTTTCAGTGTGTTTAATCTTATTTTTGTATATTATATATATGTTTTCTTCCTTTATAATTTGGGATGTATTTTCCATAAACAAAGAGGCCAAAATACATCCAGAATCCAGTGTATGGTTCTGTTCTCTTCACCTGTCTGATCATAGTCTCTCTTTTTTTCTTTTTCTTTTCTTTTCTTTCCTTTTCTCTTTCTTTCTTTCTTTCTTAAAGCCATTTCAATTGTCCTTTTTAGGATTACATTCTTTCCTTTCAAAGTATTTAATTTTATATACATTTTTTTTTCATCTTTTACAATTTTGGGATGTAGTTTCTTCTGACAAAGCAACCTAAATACACTCAGAATATAGTGTATTACTCTATTCTGTTCAGCTGTTTATATTCCTTCAAAAAATTTGTCTTTTGATTTTTATTTTTACAGCTACATTCTGTCATTTTCCTTGTATTTAATTTTTTTAAAGATTTTATTTATTTATTTGACAGACAGAGATCACAAGTAGGCAGAGAGGCAGGCAGAGAGAGGAGGAAGCAGGCTCCCTGCTGAGCAGAGATCCCGATGCGGGGCTCGATCCCAGGACCCTTAGATCATGACCTGAGGCGAAGGCAGAGGTTTTAACCCACTGAGCCACCCAGGTGACCCTTTAATTTTATTTTTGTACATATATATGTTTTTCTTTCTTTGCAAGTTTGGAATCTAGTTTTCTAACAAACAGACCAAAATATACATAGGATCAAGTGTATTGCTCTGATCTGTTCACCTGTATGATTATATTCTCTATTCACTCTCCCATTTTTGTTTTGTTTTGTTTTTCCCCTGGTTTTGGTTTTGGGTCTCTTCTCACTTGTTTAGTGTATATTTCTCTGGGGTCATTGTTGCCAGTTTAGTATTTTGTTCTCTTGTCCATCTATTCTTCTCTAGACAGAGACAAACAACAACAACAACAACAAAAACCAGAAAAACAAAAACAAAACAAAACAAACAAACAAACAAAAAAACTCACCCCAAAAAGAGAACAAGAGGCAGTATTGACTGCAAGGGAATTAATCAGAATGGACATAAGTAAGAAGTCAGAACTAGAGTTCAGAATAATGATTATAAAGATATTAGCTGGGCTTGAAAAAAGCATAGAAGACATTAGAGAATCCCTTTCTAGAGAAGTAAAAGAACAAAAATCTAATTAAGTCAAAATAAAAAAGGCTGCTAATGAGATACAATAGAAAATTGGAGGCTCTAACTACTAGGATAAATGAGGCAGAAGAGAGAATTAGTGATATAGAAGACAAAACAATGGAAAATGAAGAAGCTGAGAAAGAGAGAGAAAGAACTACTGGATCATGAGGGGAGAATTCCAGAGTTAATGATATCATAAGGAAAAACAATATTAGAATAATTGGGATCCCAGAAGAAGAGGTGGGGGAGGGGAGAAGGTATCTGGGAGAAAATTATAGTCTATAACATCCCTAATCTGGGGAAGGAAACAGGCATTTAAGTCCAGAGGGCACAGAGTACCCCACTCAAAATCAGTAATAATAGATAAACACCCCAACATATAATAATGAAATCGGAGGGGAGACAAACCATGAGAGACTGTGGACTCTGAGAAACAAACTGAGGATTTTGGAGGGGAGGGGGTTGGGGGTTGGGTGAGCCTGTTGGTGGGTATTAAGGAGGGCACATATTGCATGGAGCACTGGGTGTAGTACATAAAAAAATGAATCTTGGAACACTGAAAACAAAATAAAATAAAAGTACAAAAAAAAATAGATCAACATCCCAACATAATAGTGAAACAGGACAAGGAATCTGTAACCTACAAGAGTAGGACTGGCAGAAGCCTATCCACAGAAACCTCGCAGGCCAGAAAGAACTGGCATGATATAATCAGGGTACTAAATGAGAAAAATATGTAGCCAAGAATATGTTATCCAGCTAGACTCTCATTCAAAATAGAAGAAGATAAAAACCTTCCAGGAAAAACAGAAAATAAAAGAATTTGTGATCACTAAACCAGCCCTCCAAGAAATATTAAAATGGATTCTCTAAGCAAAGAGAGAGCTAGAAAGTAACATAGGCCAGAAAGGAACAGAGACAATATACAGAAAAAGGGACTTTACAGCTAATATAATGGTACTAAACTCATATCTTTCAATGGTTACTTTGAATGTGTAAGGACTAAATGCCCTAATAAAAAGACACAATATATCAGATTGGATAAAAAAAGCAAGAGTCATTGATATGTTGTCTGCAAAAAGGTCATTTTAGACCAAAAGACCTCTCCAGACTGAAAGTGAGGGGGTGGAAATACATTTATCATGCTAATGGTCATCAAAAGGAAGCTGGGTGTCAATACTTACATCAGACAAAGTAAATTTTAAATGAAAGACTATAATAAGAGATGAGGAGGGACACTGTATCATACTTAAAGGGTCTATCCAACAAGAAGATCTAACAATTGTAAATATTTTTGCCCCTAACATGGAAGCAACCAATTATATAAACTAATGAATAACAACATTAAAGATATCTATAATAATATAATAATAGGAGACTTTAACACCCCCCTCACTGCAATACACAGATAATCTAAGCAGAAGATCAATAAGGAATCAGGGTTTTGAATGACACACTGGACCAGATGGACTTCACTGATATATTCAGAATATTCTATCTTAAAGCAACAGAATACACATTCTTCTTCAGTGCACATGGAGCATTACCCAGAGTAGATCATATACTGCATTCCAAATCAAGTCTCAACTGGTACAAAAAGATTTGGATTATTCCCTGAGTATTTTCAGACCACAATGCTTTGCAATGAATTCAATCACAAGAGAAAATTTAGAAAGAACTCAAATATGTGGAGGTGAGAGAATATTTTACTAAAGAATGAATGGGTAAAACAAGACACTAAAAATTAAAAATTTATGAAAACAAATGAAAATGGAAACACAACTGTTCAAAACCTCTGGGATACAGGAAAAGCAGTCTTAAGAGGGAAGTATATAGCAATGCAAACCTTTCTTAAGAAACAAGAAAGGTCCCAAATACAGAATCTAACCTTACACTTAAAAGGAACTGGAGAAAGAACAGCAAATAAAGCCTAAACCCAGACAGAGAAGAGAAATAATAAAGATTAGAGCAGAAATCAACAAAATGTGAATCCCTGAATCTACTGAAAATATCAGTAGAACAAGTCAACAAAACTAGAAGCTGGTTCTTTGAAAGAATTAATAAGATTGATAAATCCCTAGCCAGACTTATCAAAGAGAAAAGAGGAAGGACCCAAATTAATAAAGTCATGAATAAAAGAGGAGAGATCACAACCAATACTGAAGAAATACAAACAATTAATGTATTATGAGCAACTATATGCCAACAAATTAGGCAATCTGGAAGAAATGGATGTATTGTTAGAGATGTATAAACTACCATAACTGAAAAAGGAAGGAATAGAAAACCTGAACAGACCCAAGCAGCAAGGAAATGAAAGTGGTAATCAAAAATCTCCCAACAAACAAGAATCCAGGACCAGTTGGCTTCCCAAGGGATTCTACCAAACATTAAAAGATAATACCTACCAAAAATTTAAAGTTGATGCCTGTTCTTCTAAAGCTGTTTCAAAAAATAGAAATGGAAGTAAATTTTCCAAACTTATTTGATGAGGCCAGCATTACCTTTACTACAAAACCAGGCAAAGACCTCACCAGAAATGAGAATTATAGAAAATTCCTAATGAACACGGATGCTAAAATTCTCACCAAGATACTAGATGATGGGATCCAAAAGTACTTTAAAAGGATTATTCACCACAACTGTGAGATTTATTCCTGGGCTGAAAAGGTGGTTCAAGAACCATATGATCCTCTCAGTTGGTGCAGAAAAAGTATTTGACAAAGTACAGCATCATTTCTTGATTAAAACTCTTTAGAGTGTAGGGAGACAGGGAATATACCTCAATATCTGAAAACCATAGATGAAAAGTCCACAGATAATATATTCTCAATGGGTAAAAACTGAGAACTTTTTCTCTAAGGTCACAAAAGCCATATACAAAAAGCCCATGGCGAATATCATCCTCAGTGAGGAAAAACAGAGAGCTCTTCCCCTAAGATCAGGAGCATAACAGGTATGTCTCTTCTCACCATTGTTGTTCAACATAGTACTGCAAGTCCTAGCCTCAGCAATCACACAACAAAAAGATATAAAAGGCATCCAAAACAGCAAAGAAGAAGTCAAACTCTCACTCTTTGTAGACGACATGATATTCTATGTGAAAAAAACAAAATAATCCACCCCAAAATTGCAAGAATTCACATGGCAATTCATCAGCATGGCAGGATACAAAATCGATGCACAGAAATCAGTTGTATTTCTACACGCTAACAATAAGACAGAAAAAAGAGACAGTAAGGAATTGATCCCCTATACAATTACACCAAAACCCATAAAACATCTAGGGATAAACCTAACTGAAGAAGCAAAGAATCTGGTTCATAAAACTATAGAACACTTATGAAAGAAATTGAAGAAGACACAAAGAAATGGAAAAATGTTCCGTGTTTATGGATTGAAAGAAAAAATCTTGTTAAAATGTCTATGTTACCTAAAGCAATCAATACATTCAATGCAATCCCTATCAAAATATCATCAATTTTTTCACAGAGCTAGAACAAATAATCCTAAATTTTGTATAGAACCATAAAAGATCCCAAATAGCTAAAGAAATGTTGAAAAAGAAAACCAAAGCTGGTGGCATCACAATAAGCTGTTACCATCAAGACAGTATGGTACTGTCACACAAACAGACACATAGATCAATGGGAAAAAAATAGAAAACCCAGAAATGGACCCTGTACTCTCTAGTTGTGGGAAATTTTAGTGCCTGGCCAGATAACATTTAATAAACTCATGTCTTTCTGGGTAAGACTTATTGAAAAGCAAAGAAGTAATGTCCAGAAAACAGGGCCTCTTTTAAGTTTTCTGGACTGAAAATAGCCAGATCCTCCTTGCAGCTCAGTGCACTCACCCAGGGAGTAAATTCTTGACTTAGGAAAGACATTTATATTTGGAGATCACGTACTTCCTGACTGAACATGCATCACAAGCACATTTTGTTCTGATCACATAATACTCCCTGTGTCACTGTCCTGATTATTAAAGAATCACATTTTTTTTTTAATTCCCTTGTTGTATTGATAATGTTCATAATAAAAGTGGAGGGAGAGTTTGGCTCAGGACCTTTTGCCACTAGAGTGTCTTGTCCCCATACCATCTCCTTTCTCTTACTAAGGTGTCTGGAATAATCTTTTCATTCATCACCTCTGGGTTTGCTGGACAAACCTGACATATGGTCAACTAATTTTTGACAAAACAGGTAATAATATCTAATGGAAAAAAGAGAGTCTTTTCAACAAGTGATATTGGGAAAATTAGAAAGCTACATGAAGACGAATGAAACTGGAACATTTCTTTACACCATATACAAACATAATTTCAAAATGGATGAAAGACCTAAACGTGAGACAGGAATCTATCAAAATCCTAGAGGAGAACATAGGAAGCAACGTCATTGACTGAGATCACAGCAACTTCTTGTTAGTCTCCAAAGGCAAGGGAAACAAAAACAATAATAAACTATTAGGACTTCATCAAAATAAAAATCTTTTCCACAGCAAAGGAAACATCCAACAAAACAAAACGAACAAACAAACAGACAAACAAAAAAAACTGAAAGAATGAGAGAAGTTATTTGCAAATAACTTATCAGTTAAAGGTCTAGTATCCAAAGTTTATAAAAAACTTATCAAACTCAACACCCAAAGAACAAATAACCGAATCAAGAAATGAGCAGATATTTCTGCAAAGAAGCGTCCAAATTGCCAACAGACACATGAAAAAGTGCTCAACATCACTAGGAATCAGGGACATACAAATCAAGAACATAATGGAATATCACTTCACACCTTTCAGAATTATTAAAATTAATAAGTCAGGAAATGACAGATGTTGGCAAAGATGCAGAGAAAGGGGAAATCTTTTACACTCTTGGTAGGAATGTAAGTTGGTGTGGCCACTCTGGAAAACAGTATGGAGGTCCCTCAAAATTTGAAAATAGAGCTATCTTATGACCTAGCAATTGCCTTACTGAGGGTTTACTCCAAAGACGCAAATACAGTTATTTGAAAGGGCACCTGCACCCTAATGTTTATAGCAACAATGTCCACAATACCCAAACTAAGAAAAGTGCCCAGACGTTCATTGACAGATGCATGGATAAAGAAAATGTGATTTTATATATATATATATATATATATATATATGCACAATGGAATACTACTCAGCCATCAAAACAATGAAATCCTGTCATTTACAACAACATAGATGGAACTAGATGGCATTATGCCATGTGAAATAAGTCAACTAGAGAAAGACAATTATCATATGATCTCAATCATATGTAGAATTTCAGAAATAAAAGAGAGGATCATGGGGAATAGAGGAAAAAACAAAAACAGATGACACCAGAGAGGGAGAAAAACTGAGAGACTTTTAATTATAGGAACAAACTGAGGATTGCTGGAGCGGGGGGGGAGAGTGGGAGCAGGTAGGGGGATGGGGTAACTGGGTGATGGAGATTAAGGAGGGTACATGATATAATGAGCACTGGGTATTATATAAGACTGATGAATCACTGACCTCTACCTCTGAAACTAATAATACATTATAGGTAATTTAATTGAACTTAAATTTAAAAAAAAAATTGAGAAAAGTAAAAAATTAAAAAGGGGAACTAAGTTGATAAAACTCATTTTCCTCATGTGTGTACTTCACACAATAGACCCTTAATCATTATTTTTGTAAAAAATTACTGTTCCCAAGTAGAAAATATTATAATATCCATTTTTTAAGTGACAAAATTCATATGTAATCCCAGGAAATAATCGGCTCTTTGTAGTTCTTTTCCTCTCCCTGATTTTCTTGGATTTATGTTTGTCTGAAAATTGTGCTTATATTATTCATGGAGAACATTAATTATTTCAACTTGGTTGAATCTACAAAGGAGAGAAGCAACCCAGAGTTAGTTATGCACTCAGTTTTCCATACAGAATGGTGAATAGTAATGGAGTGAATAAAACTGAGTTGCAATCTTGATTGTTTGGTGCTGTAGGAGAAATATTCCTTCTCTTGCTTGTACCACTGCATTGCCCATAGAATCAATGCCAAAATGCTAGCATGACCCAAAAGTTTATGCCTGATGTGAGCTATTCCATTCTCCAGTTTTGTACTCTATTTCTCCTTTTCAGGTTCCTACATTCAAGCCATATCTGTGTGCTTTATTTTTTGAGGTTGCCATATTGTTTTACATCTTAGAAACTGTTGAACTTTATGCTGAGAATGTTCCTTATTCCCAAAACTATTTGCCTAGTTCTTCCCATGTTTCAGATCTCAAATTAAATACAGCTTCCTTAGGCCACCATAGCCTAGGTCATTACCCTTAAAATATATACTCGAAGTCAGTCATCCTAATTACATCCTAATTACTAAATTATTTGCTTATGTGAAGCCTGGGCATGCAGTTTCTTTGAACTTTTGATATTTTATCTTCAATACCTTTTAAATTGCCTTGTACTATAGAGAAATTCAGAGACTATTTACTGGTTAGATACTAATAAATGATAATAGATCACTATATGCTTTACATATAAAATGTTTGTATACACACATATACATAGACTCAATCCTCACAGAAAATCTGTTAGGTAAGCACTGAGAGGTAGTTCTCTATGGGTCTTTCATGTTTCTGCCCTTTTTTTTAAAGGGATGTACTATTTGTCCTTGGCCTGAATTATCCTTGTTGTTTTGTTTTGTTTTTTAGGATTATTTATTTATTTATTTATTTGAGAGAGAGGGAGAGCACAAGCAGGTTGAGCAGGAGAGGGAGAAGCAGGCTTCCCACTGAGCTGGGAGCCCTATGTGGGGCCTGATGCAAGGAACCCGGGATGATGACCTGAGCTGAAAGAGGTGCTCAACAGACTGAGCTACCCACGTGCCCCCTGGGTTATCTTTCAAGGATATTTGAGTAGAGTAGTTTTGGAACATATAGTGACTTCCTCCAAAGCATGAGATAGGCATCCTCCCTGTCCAGTATAATAAAGATAACATCTCCCTGCCTAAGCAAAAGAAACAAACATGCTCATAAAATGTGTGGTTATCTTAAAATACATAAAAATGAACAGAAGAATGACTGCAGTGAAATCAATCACTGGTAAAATTCATGTTTTCTACTCAGTAGAATTTTATTAACAATTCTCTTATTGAATATTTGTAGTATTTTTATCTAAAATAATTGTTCCACTTTTATATGGAGAGGATAAAGTAGAAATATAAGATATATAGGTATAATTAGCTAGTTAACTTATTTGTGCAGGTAAACAAATTGAATAATTTCCTAAAGTACATTTTGCTAATGAAATTAGAATTAATTACCTAAAAATAAATCAAACAGAATAATTTCTAAACATCTCATTTCTCTTTGTCCCATGCATATATAACTATAAACATTAGAAATAATTTATCATGTCATCATAATATTTTCCTTATAACTAACAAAGTTCAGGGAATAATTTTGGTGCTTTTTTAAATAGGTTATATAGTGTATCACCTTTTTCAGAAACCCTAGTAAAATTTTCTTATGCTTTTTTCAAATTGACATTAACATAACAGGAGTGAGAGAGGTTACTTGCTAAAGCTACTGCAAGTCTTTATCAACTTAAGCATCAAGTTAATCAATGCTTAGTGATGGAATTCTGGGTACTTTTTGGAAAAAATATTGAATAAAATTAGGTTCCCTAGATCTCTATGTGTATATAAATGTTGTAGTTATGAGAACAAATTGTCAAAGATACTGGTCTAGTTATTTGGTTCCTTAGTGATTATTAAGTAGTTTGTTGTTGTTTACACTTATTGTTTGTTGTCACAAATGAATTTGAAACTAAAGGTAGAAAAAAACAAAGAAATAAACATACAGGCATAACATTGTGCTACAGAGATAATAATTTTATCCAAATACAACATACTTCATACCATTTTGAGAAGTCTGCTGGATCTGTTTTGTTGTGTCTGAAGAGTAGATCTTAGCATTTTGTGTCTTAAATGAGTCAGGCAAAGGGCCAGCAGAATCAGGCAGAAGGCTATCATATTACCTAGTTTTTGTACAAATACAACCATATAGGTATATGATATCTAAAAATATCTTGGCAGAAGGCTATCATATTACCTAGTTTTTGTACAAATACAACCACATAGATATAGGATATATAAAAATATCTTGGCCCAAGAGGAAACACAGTGTTATATTCCCTCAGAAAACACTTGGACCAGCAGGTGAGTTTTGGTGTTGACAGTGGGCACCATGAAAGTTATAATTCAGATGGTCAGAATATGAAATTTAGTCAATCCTTGTGAAAAGCTGATATTGGGAGATGAAAAGACAGCTTATATGCTTTAGCTGGGATTTCACGCCTGGATACCTAAAGTTCTCACTAAATAGAGTAGAGGAATTTGGTTTTGGTTGCCCCTAAACACAATGCCCACAATAGACATTAAATTAGTACATTTGAGATAACAGAAATTGTCTTTTGAAATGCTCAGTTAAGTATAGTACATTATATGTAAGTTTATTTATTGATTATTTTATCAGCATAACATCAATAAATACTAAGCGATTAGGATACTAGGGCAAGCAAAATTTGATGGCTAAAAATGAATTTGAGAAATCCAAAGAATAGCTCATGGAAACTCGATACCTAAATAGGGAGAAATATTAAAAAGTTACAGTAGAAGACTGAACACATTAAAAAAAAAAAATCTGGGGGCACCAGGTTGTCTCAGTTGGTTAAGCATCCAACTCTTGATTTTGGCTCAGGTCATGATCTCAGTGTTATGGTATACAGAGTCCTGTAGGTATGGAGACAAGTTGGGCTCTATGCTCAGCAGGGAGTCTGCCTGAGCTTATCTCTCTCTCCTTCTTCCTCTGCCACTCCCTGTCCTGCTCGCACTATCTCAAATAAATAAATAAATATTTTAAAAAATTCTGTAGAGCCATTCATGACTTTGGGCCCAGTCATAAAAAATTGAGCACATATGAAAAGCAGTATTAGTGTATTATAATTTTGTGATGTCTTTCTTAGTTCCCTTTAGTTATATTTCTACATTTTAAATATTAGGCTAAAATAAAAAGTAACAAAAGAGGAAAGATGGTAGAGAGAGGGCCAAAGAGATGCTGGAGTCACAGTAATGTCAGACAGGTGAAACAAAGCACCCAAATTCTCCAGCATTTAGAAAATGGTACAGGAATGCTGTAATCCATACAGAAACTAAATTTTAGATATACCCATATATATATTTGTGTATGGGAGCTAAAATATAAATAGAAAAACTAATGTGTATAACTTTCCAAGTGTTCCCAGTGTTTTCTATAAAATCATTATTAGCAAAATTATAAATATTCACTGTGTGCCAGTATCTAACAGAAAATTTTCCACCCAAATAATTTAGACATGAATGCACCCACAAAGATTGATAGAATCATCACTAGATAGGTAGAGAATTTTAACTGTGTAATAATACCTAATGACTCAGAATATTTCCTGGGATTTTTTTTTTCCCCATTAGAAAAATTTATCTGAGAAGCATATTGAGTTGCTAAAACTTCACAATTACATTCTAACACATTTTTCAGGATTAATTAGTAGTTTTAATATAAAAAAAAGTATATTTTAGTAACTCGCTGTAGAAGCACATTATCCCAATTAAGAAATGTTTAAAATAGAAATGTGTTTTTTTAAATGTATATTTTAATCTCTTTTGGTCACTAGACTGAAATTCTAAACGTCTTCTGGTGGTATCCTTTCAGGGATTCTGTCACAGGAGGGGAATTAGAGTGAGAAGAGAGAAGTCATGTCATACAAGACACCCCTATGAAACCAACCACTGGGGGAAAATAAAAATAGAGGATGAATAAAATGTCAAATGATCTTCCACTTTAGAAGCAGTGCTTAGATTGTTATGCATAATGCTTGAATGTCTTCATCTCCATATGCACAGAGTTTGCATTTCTGTAAACTGTTTATGTAGCTCTTTGTTGAAAGAGGTAGTTTCAGCTGCCATTCTAAAATCATGCAATTCTGTATCCCCAAATTTCTGCATACCCTGTCCCTTAATATCTAAATTAAATATAGTCCCAATCTGTTACATCAGGATCTATCTTCCAGAATATTTCTGAGAACCCCTTGGGAGCACTTATATGTCTTACTGTTACTTGTCACATCTGAATTTTTGTTTCAAACAGCTCTTCATTATTTCTAGCCATCTCCTTTATCTCCAGCCATGCCTCTGTGGTTTCTTTGTCCATTGCTTACCTGTGATAATGGACACAATCTTTTCCTTTATACCCTAACACAGTGGTAAATCAAAACTACTGAGGATATCATAGGGGATTTATAACAGCAAAAAGAAAGTTACAAAATTGGGTGCCAGACACCACTGCGTCTTACAGTGAAATGTCAGTTTTGTTCCTGAGACTTTCATTCTGATCCCAGCTCCCTCCCTCTACACCTCTCCTTAGCAGCCCCCTGCAGTTCCTTCTTAGATCTCTGGGTTAGGGCTTTGACATCTCCTAAAACATCCAGCATATTTCCTCTTTTCTGTTCAACCTACACAAACAATTATATATGATAAAATCTCACTCAGAAACATCCAATCCTCCCTCAGGAACCAACCTTTAAGCAAAAACCTCATAATAATACCTCAACCTGAGGTATTTTACTAATATTGACTGAGTTATTTAAGAACCATGAGTGGATGGTTTTCCTAAATGTATGAACTAAAGGACTTTTCCCAATGCTGCACAAATACAAAAAAATCCATCGTTAATTAACTTGCTTTCTTCATTACAAGAAATCAGTAGCAACTTTGAATATGAATTCTCTTACTAAAATAAAATGTAGGGTTTTGCTTTTGTGTGTAGCAAGGCAAGTAAAATAACTCTCCCAATAATCACCATTCATGTAGTACAACTAGTTTCAGTCTTCTGGTTGGAGTCACTATGAGAGGTTGCAGTTCTCTTAAAATAATATTTATTGATATTCTGCAATTTTCTAAGAATTGGCAGGTACCATATAAATATTCAACCCCTGTCCCTGAGAAATTTACTCTGCAGTGAGATTTGATGAACTAAAAAGCTGATGGAAAACCTTAGCTATCACACCCAGGCTACTCAAAATGCAAGACTGAGTCCATACTTTTGGTACACTGCATGGCCCTTCAGAAAAATTTTCCGTTTCCTTGATTTTAAGAAGTATCGGAATTCTTTCTAAAACTTCAAATTTTTGCCTATTACATTTACTTTAAACATTTCTTCCCTCATCAATTTATTTCTTGTGCTTATATATCCATATTTAAGATAATGATGTCAGTACTTAGTACATCAGGATTTCTTGGGAGAGACTATCAAAATATAAGGGGTCAAGTTCTTTCTGAAACCTAGTGACCTTTACTATGTAAGGGTATGTCCACACCTTTAAAAATTTCCTAGAGTAATTATTAAGCACACCAGACTTTGTGAGTCACCTCTTTTAGGACCCACTCTAACATTTAAAAATAATAATAATTTTGTCACCTGACTCATAGGTTCCTTTTTTCCTACTTTCCTTCCATCATTCTCAGCTACTCTGAAAACACTTAGTGATGAACAGGCTGTATCTCGATTTCTCAACCATCTCAGTGATGAGATTTTCCTCATTTTATAGCATTTCTTAATTGACATATTTATGCTTCATACCTTTTTATCATTCAGAAAAGCTCTGCTGTAGAACTCTCTACTGTGAACACCTGTCTTTTTCCTTCCAGTCAATATGCTGTCCCTCAAATCCATTTTGAAAGGATTTCTGGTTTCTTTCTCACTGTTCCTCATTCTGCTGTAAGAGTTACTTCCACCATGACCTTCTATTATCTAACAAATTCACAAAATTAGCCAATAGAGAAAATCATAGGTTCTAAGGAAATTATAGCTGCCTTCTTACTACTTTACAGCAATGTTGTTAAATCTATCTCTCACTAATTAGGAAATGCATTTTCCCACTACAGGAAAACCAGAGCTTTTCCTTGGATTTTAAGTGTTTGGTTTGGTTGGTTTGTTTGTTTTCTTGTGTAATCTATCATTATGTTTCTCTCTGTATTGGTTCCTTATTCATCAAAGACTAATTTGTTCAAGTATCTTCAATATTCAGAAGGACATACTTTCTTCAACCAATACTTTTACTACCACTCAAGTTATTCGTCTAAATCTTCTGCCCTATATCAATTCTTCATTTCACGGTCTCATTTTTCAAAGGTGAAACCTATATGTGTTGATTCCATAGCCTCACCTTGGACTTATTCTGAATCTTGTGCAATAAGATTATTTCTTCTTCCACTTTGCTAAAGCAAACATTGTTTTCTCAATTTCTAATGATCAGTTAATGTCAAAGCCTTTCCTCATCTTCAATTTGTCAGTTTTCTTCATGATTTCACTCTAGTGACTATACCACATCACCTTTTTCTTCATACTTTCTCTTTAAAATTTTAATTTAATCTAGATTTAATATTGTCATTTTACTATTCCTTTATTTCTCCTTTGCTAAGTCTTTTTCTTATTGTTGCCCTCTGAGTATGTATAATCTTTTTTTTTTTTTTTTAAAGATTTTATTTATTGATTTGAGAGAGAGACAGTGAGAGAGAGCATGAGCAAGGAGAAAGTCAGAGAGAGAAGCAGACTCCCCGCAGAGCTGGGAGCCCGATGCGGGACTCGATCTCGGGACTCCAGGATCATGACCTGAGCCGAAGGCAGTCGTCCAACCAACTGAGCCACCCAGGCGTCCCAGTATGTATAATCTTGACCCTAGCTTTGGTTCTCTCTTTCTTATTTTTTCTTTGGATATCACATCTATTCTTCCATGCTCAGCTACCAGCTTTACATTTATAAAAGGTAAAAATCACTGCACGATTATCTTTTTTTCTTTCTTGTCATTATCATTACATATCTTACCTCTTTTTAGTTCAGTTTAAATACTACTTTTTCACTAATAGTATTTCAAATTACATACTTTGGCAAATATTTCTCTTTCTACATTCAAAGAACACATAATTTCTATTTCTCATCTACACTTATAACACATAATCTTATATTTTAACTAATATAATTATTTATAAATTTTGCTTATTTTCTGTCACAGTTCACAAGTCCCCAGTGAATGAATGAATGAATGAATGGAGTGGTACTTAAAGTGAACTTCAGAGATACCTGTGTGACACTGTCCATTAATCGTCCAACTGCTGGTATCAGCTCAGGTTGTGATCTCTGACTTGTGAGATCAAGCCCCAGGTCTGTCTCTGTACTCAGTACAGACTCTGCTTGGGTTTCTTTCTCCCTCCCCCTTGATCCTTCTTCCCTCACCTCAAACAAATAATTTAATTTTAGAGAAAAGAGCAAGTGAACTACAGTAGAAACAAAACTGCATATAGTTCATTCAGCAAAGAGGCAAATGAGCTAAGTGATGGAAAATAAGTTAAATATTTTCAAATGACCATTACTAAAGGTCTTTGAGTCCAGAACAGTATAGCAAGGGGCTATTCCTACCATATTAAACTTTGGAATATGAGTCTAGTCTATATATTGCCTATACTATGATTCTAACATGCCCCTCTTTTGTGCTAGAACAATTGTCTGCTGTATAAATAATATCATGCAAAATACTAGTCTGGTAAGCCTCACTAAACTCATATCCCAACGTTTAATGTTAATATGGTAGGAATAGCCTTGTGCTTAAAAAAACCCAAAAGCCAAAGCATTCATGGGATATTTATAGTGTGGCCATTATTTGGAAGGCCTTGGAAAACAGGGGGGGAAAAAACACAGAAAACAAAAAACAGTTGTAGTTTTTTTACCTATTATGTTTCTGGGGATAGAAGAATAGATATTTCACTTTGATTTCCTAAGTGAAAAGATTCTTCTTTATATAAATGATAAGTATTGTAGAAGTTTTCTTTCTTGCTTCTGTTAATACATTTATAAGCTGGGGCTTTGGCATGTCTGACATGGTATGACTTTGAAATCTTGCTTAATACCTTATTTTAATCCAAGTTTTATGGAAATTCATAACTACAACTTCATTACAACACTTTAGCAATGTTAATATGCTACTCACATTTTCTCTTTCTAGTATACTCCACAGTCTTACTCTATCATCTCCTAAGACTGACATAAACAGGAAAATGCTCTGAAAAACTAATGGACATTTCTGTTACTGCTGTTACATCTTCTCAAAAATCTATCCAAAGTATTTCCAACTGATCTGAATACTTCGAGATCACTATTATTTATTCATTTGTTTCTTTGTCATACTTACAAGCCTTTTTTTTTTTTTTTTTTTGGTTAAAGGGAGCTGAAGTATTTTCACTGTCATCTAGAGAGATTAGGAAATTTATTTTTCCTGTAACATAAAAAGACACAATTTTGCTATCTATGATTACCTTATAAAAAGCTGTGTTGTTATGATATGAATGACTTGGAGCAAGGGCTAAAAACAAGTTACCGACTCATCTCTCCTAAGGCCATCAAAGTGCTCATCAACAGGAAATGTGGAGACTTGATTAGACTAGTGTTATTATATTCCCATAACACTACTTCTTTGAGCCTCTTTTTCTTCATCTGCAAAAAAATGAGGCTAAAAATACCTACCCATGAGGATTGTTTTGAAGATTAAATGGTGTAGAATAAGCAAAAGCACCCAGTCTGTAACAGGGACGGGAAAGTGACATAGTGAGTGCTGTGAAATGTGTAAGCCTGACGATTCACAGACCTGACCCCTGGGGCAAATAATACATTTTATGTTCATAAAAATAAATAATTAAAAATAATAATGCTAAAAAAATGTTTTACTCTTCTTCCGTTCTTCGTATTTGTTCATGTAAATGTGAATAAAGCCCAATTTAGAAAAAAAAATGTTTTTTAAAAAACCAATGCTACATTTTTTAATAATTTTGTGTTAATTTTCTTATAAACATATGCAAATAAAAATAGTAGAAAAACATTGAAATAAAAGTTATAGATATCCAGATTAGCAGAAAACTACCATGTGATTTTTACTTATCAAATATAAAGAGGGTGTTATTCAGGGTAAACTATTCTCAGAGACTGAAATTTGTCTTTGCCAGGTTCATTGTGGGAATTATAAGTTTTACAAGCTTATAAGCCAATAGCATACAGGATGATGTCTCTTAATGAGCCACTAAGGAAATAACATACTCCAAGCCAATGATGGATTAATTACACTATTTTTCTCAGAAAAGGAGAAATGAAAGTCCAAATTGAGTTGAGGCATTGCTTTCTATTAGTTGGTTCTTGGTAGTAACATTATTTTTGATTGGTAGAATCAGTTAAGGTGGATTCCTCTACAGGTCACTCCCTCCAAGACGTAGTCTCACCAAGGCAAGAATAGATATTCCTTCTCTTCCTGAGCCTGTTGCATGGTTTAACACCACTGTCAAAGAGTAGCCTGACCACAGCAAGAGCAAGTGTCTCAAGCTCTTCAGAGCTGTTTAAATTAGCAAAATGTAGACTGAATACAGGCAGCAAGTTCTCAGAAATTCTTAATATATAAAGTTAAATTCCATTACATCATAGTAACTCCTCTGCACCTATTGACATGCTAGTTCTGCCAAGATCATCCTGACAGGATCTCTAAAATTCACCCTTAGATCAAAACAACTTCCCTTAAGTCTTCAACAATTGGATTTGAAATCATTACAAACCAATATGCTACAGGGAGTCACTCTACCTCACTCTACCATATACTCACTCATCTGCACAGTGGATTTCTTTCCCATGGACAGGATCAGCTTTTTTTCCTCCCTTGGATTTCTAATAGTTTAAACAAAAGTGGTCCATTCCCACTACTAATCACAAGCCCAGTAACTCACACATCCATGATTTCTCATGAAACCCTCATTAATCCAGTTAGCCAAACTTTTGTTTTCAATATGAATTTTAACATAAGAGAGAAGAGTAAGGAGGAACTCTTTACCTTTCCTAGCACGTTACGAAGAACTGGCTGAGCTGGGAAATGAGGGCTTTAATTTAATATAGCTAAGTCACATAGAAATCACAAAACAAGTTATGTACCTGTTTCTATTCAAAAGTGTAAAATAAAAATTTGAGGACAATCTGGTTTGCAGTATAAACTCTTTCACAATTTATCTAAAGAAGTTTGTTTTCATTTTTATAAAATCTAAATATTAATTAATATTAATTTTTTGATATTTTTCATATTTCCAGGCAGCAAATGAAAACGTTTTTTATTTTTATTTATTTATTTATTTAATCTTTTAAAATTTTTCTTTGTTTTTGCAATGGTGAGATGAAATTTGAAAATTCCTTTGGGATGTTTTCTATTCATCTTTTTCATTTTTAGTTTCTCCTCATTTCATTTATTTATTTATTTTTGGTTAAGTTTACAGCTAATCAAATATGTATAATTCAGAGGCAGGCAGGTTTTTCTTAGTAAAGACTAAGACAAATAAGACTGACAAATGATAGATGATGACTTGTTTGGCCCAAGGTAGTTTTTAATACATAATTATATAAGCAGACACTGTATTCATGAACAAGACAAGCTGGCTATAACAGGAAAATATTAGATATAAATTCTTAATTCTTGTCAGTGTTAGATAGCCGTTATTCTCTTTGTTTAAAAATAGTCAGTGTCTTTGTAAAATGTATCATTTTCTTTTTATTTTATAAGCTAAGTATTTCCTTATGGGTAAGTAGTTGATATTAGTGAATATGGGCTTTTTTTTTTTTTTTTAGTTAATCAGGTATTTGTTCAATTCTCAGCTCTGTTTCATATTATCAGTTGATTTACTTTGCTCTCTCTCAAATGAGAATAATACATCTCAAACAATCATTATGAAGACAATATAAAAGACAACATACAAAAATTGCTTAGCACAGTGACTGACATATGATAAGAACTTGATAATTCATGGTTATCAATATAGTCCTGATTGTCCAATTAACGGGAAAAATATAGAGTAGATTTTTACTGCCTATCTACTTATAATGGTTTAACACATTGTATTTGTCATTTATTTTTTTAAAGATTTTATTTATTTATTTGACAGAGATTACAAGTAGGCAGAGAGGCAGGCAGAGAGAGAAGGGAAAGCAGGCTCCCCACCAAGCAGAGATCCCAATGAGGGGCTCAATCCCAGTACCCTGGGACTATGACCTGAATTGAAGGCAGCTGTTTTAACCCACTGAGCCACCCCAGGCGTCCGTATATTTGTCATTAAATATACAATAAAATTACAACAATTTCTTCAATCTAGAATCTGCTCCTTATACTCATTTTCACCCTGTAATAGGGAATAATGATTCTCTATCAGTGAAACGGAACATGAAGCCACTAATAGATCATTAGCTAATTGGCAATGGAGTGAAGAGTTGGTGCACCATGGGATGATGGAAGCACAGGAATATTCATGTATTAGCTCATAATCCCCCATCTGTGTATTTATTAAACAAATATGTATGTCAGATACTGCTGAGTTTGGGAGTTAGAGCAATGACCAAGAGTAAAAAAGGCCCAGTTCTAAGTGACTAAAATATTGTATTATAGGTTGTATTGACTGTAGTTTTTCATTCTACTATTCCTTTTAAAAGGATTACACATTCCCACTTATTTTATATGACTTGTCCATGTTCCCCATGAGAGAAATAAATATAATATATAATGTATGTATGTATGTATATGCTCATCTCATTGATTTTGGTCTTGGTCATGACTTCTTCTGGACAGTGGATATGAATGAACATGGTATGCAGCATGCCCAAGCAGTTTTAAATGTCACAAGTCTCTCCTTCTGTTACAAGAATACATATATTTGGAAAGTAGCATGATTTTGATTTGAGGCCTGGAACGCAATAATCCGTGAAACAAACCTATAACCTAGCCATAGACTGGCATAGAGCCTAAACCTGGAGCATAACTATAGCTTCCAGCAGCACTCATTCAATTTGATAGAGAAACATCCTATTATAAGCCATTGTGACTTGAGATCATTTGTTACCACAGCAAAGCTGACAGCTACAGTTAATAAATACACAAATAATCCTTCAGGAAGTGCTAACCTAGATGCAGACAATTAAGATAGTATGATAGCATAAAGATGTCTAATTGATACTTTAGATTTGTTGGTCAGGAGATATCTTTTAGAAAGATGACATTTATGCTGAGATCTGCCTGATGAGTCATCAGCTAAAGACAGAAAGCAGAAAGACTTTTTTTTTTTTTTTAAATGGGAAATCCATTGCAAGTGTCCTTGAGCCAAGAGTTTGATGCAAATGAGTTTGATGAATTTAAGGACATTAAGTCCAGTGTGGCCTTCTGAGCATAGTGGGTAAGGAAGAGAGTGACAAGACATAAGTATATGGAAATAGGCAGATACCAGTTCATGTAGGGCTTTATAAATCAGGTTCAACAGTTTGCATTTTGAGAAGTCACTGGAAAGGTTAAAGCAGGAAATGCATGTGACCTGATTTCCATTTTTAATAGATCACTCTGACAGCTATTTTGACAACTGGTTTTAAGAGGTCTAGAGTGGAAACTGGGATATATTAGAGCCTTAAATTAATCCAGGGAAGATGTGGTAAGTGGGTTGGAATTGGTGAATAATTTAAATTTCTCTCCTGTATATTCAAATAAGTATGTCCTCTAGATTCCTAGGCCTATTAATTTTTTTCTCTCTGCTAAAGTGATCAGGGAACTTTTTCAGGAGTGGTATGGTCTGCTTTATTTAATATCATTTGATTAATTTGGGTCGAATTTCATCTACATTAAACAAAGTTAGATGTCCATTTATGGGGTATATTCCTCTTATTTTATATTATGATTATGAAGCAACATTTCTATAGGTGCTGCTGCCACAAGATGTTTTATTATCTGGGTCATGTTGTTTGCTCTTTATCTTACCATGAAGCATGGTGATCAACTTCAACATTTCCTTTAGGATAAAATAGAAAATAATGTTTTTATGCTGCTTTATTTTTGTTATTTAAAAATAAATATTGTCAGATTTTAAAATCAGGTTGAAAAACATTGAACTGGCAAGTTTCGTTTTCTCCTATATATTCTTTCTTTTGATAGCTCATTTTTCAAGTAATATTAAATGCTTCTGATTTTTCTCATTTATCAAAACATTTAATGGCAAAAAATGGAAAAATAAAGGATGAGGCACATGATATCAAGTCATCTGATGCAATTCCAAATTTCTGTGTTGCTGTGGACTGAATTGTGTTCCTCCAAAACTCATATGTTAAAGACCTAATCCCCAGATTTGACTGTATTTGGAGATAGAAAATATTTGGAGGAGGTGATAAAGATTAAAAAAGGACATAGGCGGGGCTTTCATCCATCCAATAGGGCTGGTGCCCTTGTAAGAAGAGACACCAGTGCTCACTCTCTTTGCCATGTAGGAGCACAGCAAGAATGTTGCTGCCCATAAACTGGCAAAAGCGCTCTCATCAGAAACCAAATTTATCAGCACTTTGAGCTTGGGATTTCCAGCCTGCAGAACTGTGAGAAATAAATTTCTGATGTTTAAGCCACCCAATCTATGGTATTTTTTAATGGCAGCTTAAACTGACAGATACATATGTGTTCTCAATAATTAATTATTTTAACCAATTTTCTTTTTTTAATGGGAAACACGACAATCATCATAGTTATTTCTTTGTAGCCTCAGGAAAAAAATTGACCACCAAAGGCTTTGATGACAAATTGATTTACCTATTATTTATTGTTTAACATAATTTATTTATATCCATACTGTGTTGATAATAATTTTAGAAATGAGGATGGGTTTTCATATTAAAGACCATTTGGAAATTTTTTGTTACATAATGATTGAGAATTTGATAGATTTCTTTTGTTAAATCCATAATGTATTTTAATTTTTTTACCTTTGTATCCTATTCTTCTTTATACTTTTTCCCCTATTATTGTCATGTTTATGTCCTCATGTTACATTGGTTTTTAATGGACAAAATCCCCTATTTCTTTCTTTGTGCTCTTCATGTGGTAGATTCTTCAATTAGCCCACCCACAAATTTTGTAATGTTAACTCAGCTTTTAATGAATGCTAATTGATTTTTCCATAAGACTTTTAAATTAAATGCAGGCAGCTTAAGTTATGGAACTCTTAAGGTTGTACTTCTTAAAAAAAAAAAAAAATAGATCACTTAAGCATTATTCCTGAGCATAATGTTTTTCTCAATGTCTCTATTATAGTCATTGAGTCAGTACTATTTTTCCTGAATTGTTTTTATGTTTTTAAACAGCTTTCTTATTCTAAACAAAAAAATGTTCTGTTTTTTTAAGAATGCAGGTTTTTTTTTAAGATTTTATTTATTTATTTATTTATTTATTTATTTGAGACAGAGTACTAAAGTGGGGAGGGGCAGAGGGAGAAATAGGCTTCTCTCTGAGCAGGGAGTCTAATGCCAGGTTTAAACCTTGGACCCTGGAATTATGACCTGAGCTGATGGTAGGTGCTTAACCTACTGCACCACCCAGAGATCCCTAAGCAACAACAATAAAAAATGTTCTAATAGTAATAAATGAGATTTTCCACCTATATTCTCTTTCATTATTGTCATAAATCCAACAAACTCTTTTTAGAATCCTTTCTAGAAAAAACAAGAATGCCTTCAGCTTTTATTTTTCTCTTTTTAAAATTTTATTTATTTATCAGAGAGAGTGAGAGAGAGAGTGAGAGAGAGAGAGCATGAGAGGGGAGAGGGTAAGAGGAGAAGCAGACTCCCCACTGAGCATGGAGCCTGATGTGGAACTCGAACCCCAGACTCTGGGATTATGACCTGAGCTGAAGGCAGTTGCTTAGCCAACTGAGCCATGAAGGTGCTCCTTTTATTTAGTTTCATCATTGATATAAATATTTCTTCTTCTCTTGATATGATTATTTGCTTGTAAACCAAAAACCTAGCATTAGGTTAACATAATAGCTTCAAAAACTATTGGAGATAGAACATTTGAAATAACCCATTCAGCATGTGCAGGTCGTGGCTTTATTTGTACAAAGAACATACTGATGGATTTATTAATAGAATATTTTTCTCTAAATAATGCAAAAATCCATCTACTCCATTTCCAGAGAATTGCTTGTACCAGAACCAAATGAATTAGGTAGAATTTCCCAGATCTTCTGACATCTGAAAGGCTAATTCATTCATGATTCCATGCTGCTTCACATATATCTACTAAAAGCATCATGGAGTCATAAGACTGCATGAATTAAATAAGTTAATACACATAATTAACTTAGAGCAGTGTCTGAAATATAGTAAATGCATGTAGAGAGCAAAAATCATTGTCTCTAACACACAGATCTTAATAATGTGTCTACCACAATGTTGAGTAGAGCACTAAACACATGGCAGCTTGTCAATATATTCTGTTGAATTGACTCTTAACCTTGTAGTACAGAAGACAGTTTCATCTTTGGTTTTACTTTATAAATTAGAAGTACTAGAAATACATGAGGAATTGCTTTCTTGTTTGGCTTCTTTCTACCTCATTTAAGACCACCTGGCAAATTCATTTAGCTTACCATTTGAAAAAGTCATATGAAAGAAATTCTATTAGATATCTTCTCATCTGAGACATCATTTAATTTAATACATAAAATTCAAGATCTGAAATTGAACCAAAAATATTCCTATGCACATGATTCAGTATATGGTCTCAAAAGACAAGAAATGTGGGCAGAGGAACTAATTAGGCAATGGATTTGAATCTGAAAATCCTATAAGTCATACAAGAAATTTTTCTTTAAAGTCCCCATATTTCCATGTCACTTTGACTGTCCTATTTCATTTTGCTATAAACGAATTCATAAAAACAACAAATAATGGAGGTATAAAAGTCCTTAAAATTGTGTAATTCAATTTCATCATCTAGATTAGTAAACTGATATTAGGAGATTTAACTTCTTTTTTTTTAAATTTTTTCTTTAGCTAATATTCTAATGGAATTAGGACTAGAATACAGAACTCCTGGTTCCTGAGTTAGTGCTCTTTGTTTAAGAGCATATTGACTCACTAATACTATCACATCAGCAGTTGCTGGGGGGAACTTGATATCATGATGTAGAACTGAATTTAACTGGTATGTGAGTTAAGGTAAAACATGTCATGAGATAGCTAGACATGCTCTAACTGTTCTTTCTGCAGTATAGAAGATTCCCATTCTCTTTCCTCCTAAACATTTTATTTCCTACCCAGTAAAAATATCTGGTGCATAAGTGTTGTTTGAAATATTTATTGAATAAATAAATGAGGATCCTTTGGTTTTGTAGCATCATATTTTATGGAGGGGTTCTAAGAAAACATAAAAAGCATAGCACATTAATAAAGATCTTTCTCATTTGCATGATTTCCTTGTTTAATACTGATCTCACCACAATCTGTAAGACGAGAATCCTGGGGTGGGGAGGGAATATGTGTGTGATGAACGTACTCTATGTGTGTGTGCTTTTTTTGAGCAGGCTTGCACACATGCATGTTTCTATCTGGGCTTTGCATTTGCTAGTCCCTAAATCTTCTCCTTCCCAGACATATTCCCTGACTCACTGGAAAAAATAAAGCAGCTGCATCAGAGAAGTCTTTGGTCCCTTCTAGCTGTTGCATTCCCTGTGATTTTCATATGCTATACTTCTAATTAAACTCCTTGATGCTAATTAAAAATGAGAGTAGAACAAATGCCGCTAGCTGAATCCAGACTCTTTCATTAAACTTAGTGAGCTCTTCAGGGCTGGGTTCTTGGATTTTTCTTCTAATTAGGATTTCATTGGCACTCACACCCTTTCATGGGTATTTTATCATCAGTGGCATAAAAACAATTCCAGATAATGGATCAGAAAATACCTCTTTTCTAAAGTCCTCAAAATCAGAAAACTTCTTTCTGCAGAGCTGTGATGTCCTAATCTGTGTTTTAGCATATGGTGTGAAGCACTGTATGATTTGGCATGTAATGTCTGTCAGCCTGTGCTAACCCTTAGGCATTTTATTTCTTCAGGAGACAATGACAATGGCAAGGACAACAGGTGGTGACCAACAGGAACATAATCATGTTAACTCCTGACTCTGCAAAAAGTTATCATGTGGTATTGTTATTAGCATTTTCTAAAGAATCAGCATCTATTAAACAGACTTTTGTTTGACTATGTTAGATTGCTTCTGGTTGGTTGGTTCTTTCTTCCATTAAATTTACCAAAGAATGTACTGCAGCAGTGTGAAATTGGAGGTCTGTCAACCGATCAGCTTCACCTTTGTGCTTCATGCACTAATAATTTCAACCCATCTATGAGTTTGCTAGTTTTTCTTTTCACCCCTGCAATTAGAAAACCATTTTTTTCTTAATATTTTATATCAACTGTCTATGGCATTTTTTATTTCATTTGAAATGAAAGATAATACCAAAAAGGCAAGCTTGTTGGATATTTACTTTGCAGCAAGGATGATATATGTAGTAGAAATAGGGATGTATATTCCTGAATGAGGAAACATTAAGCAAACTTTTTTTTTTCTATCTTGAAAAATCATTTTAATGTGACTCAAAGCTAGGCTTATAAAAAGGAATCATACTTATTTACTTTTTTTTTTCTTTTTAAAAATATTTATTTATTTATTTTAGAGACAGAAAATGAGGGAAAGAATCCCAAGCAGACTCCCCACAGAGGGTGGAATCCAACCCTGGGCTGAATCCCATGACCCTGAGATCATGACCAGAGGCAAAGTCCAGAGTTGGCTGCTTAACTGGCTAAGCCATCCACTTGCCCCTAGTCTCCAGAAACTCCACTCCCGGAGAAGAAGTGGGTCTGTTCCTCCCCTGGTTTTTGAGGAGCCAGCTTGGGGTCCAGCACACCCCTCATCCCACCCCCAGTATCAAGTGATGGTCCCTCCTGCATCTGTCCTCCCAACCCTTCTTGGATGAACAAAGCCTGACCAGTTTTTGGAGCAGTGATACTGCTCCTTCCTGTGTTGGCTGGAAGGGTTGGGACAGTGTGATTTCAGAGTGATTGCCTACAGTGTTGGTTTCTCCCTCCAGGTCAGGAGGTGATAACCATCATCCCAGGAATTCTCAATAAATTTTTATTACTTAAAGAAGAATTTAAAGAGCACAATGTAATATTATTATTCCTTCCATTAAAAATATATATATATATATATATAATTTTTTCAAAGATTTTATTTATTTATTTGAGAGAGAGAAAGCACACATAAGCAGGGGGAGGGGCAATTGATAGGGGCAGTGGGAGAGGGAGAAGCAGACTTC
Source organism: Lontra canadensis (assembly GCF_010015895.1). Taxonomy (NCBI): domain Eukaryota; kingdom Metazoa; phylum Chordata; class Mammalia; order Carnivora; family Mustelidae; genus Lontra; species Lontra canadensis. The sequence goes on along the minus strand of NW_022630995.1, from coordinate 40,062,820 downwards.
CCACTGAGCAGGGAACCCAACGTGGGCCTTGATCGCAGGACCCTGAGATCATGACCTGAGCCAAAGGCAGAGGCTTGACCAACTGAGCCACCCAGGTATCCCATTTTTTTTTCTTTTTTTCTTAAAGAAAGTGATATACCCTCCTCCTTATTTTAGAGGAGGAAGAGCTATACAGTCAAAGATCAACTATTAATTTTAAGACGTTTTTTAATAAAGACACAAATATAATACCTAATGAATTTGTGTGTTACTGCTACTTACTGGGGAGATGATTATTTTTCTCTCCCTCCATAGTAATATATATAGCAACATCTTAGAAATGAAGCAATTTCAAAGTGTTTTTCTCCATATGTTTTTCCAGTGAACAAATTGAAGACAGAATAAAGCACTTAAAATGTATTTTTTTGAGCTAACCTTTGTCCAATCTATGGAGGGACATGCAAATTTGGTTAAAACTATAGGAAGAAGGCCAAGTATTATTAATCCCATTGGCAAAATGTAATAGTGATAATGTATAGTGATATGTGTAGTGGTAAGAAATGTATAGTGATAAGAAAATGTATAGTGATAAGAAAACTTTTCCTAGTCCCCATAGTGTGCTTTTGGAAGCTCTCAATCTTCAGAATTCACTAAATTTAAACTACAATTAATTTGTATAATTTATGTAGTAATATGGTACATTTTCCTAACAGAAGTCTCCTCTCCAAAACATTTGTAAACAATTATCTACAAATAAAGTTTAAATACTATATAAAATAAAGTCCATAATAGCTTTTTAAAAAAAAATTGTTTATTTGACAGACAGAGATCACAAGCAGGCAGAGAGGCAGGTGGGGGTGGGGGGAGCAGGCTTGCCACTGAGCAGAAAGCACGACGCGGGGCTCGATCCCAGGACCTGGGGATCATGACCTGAGCTAAAGGCAGAGGCTTTAACCCACTGAGCCACCCAAGTGCCCCCATAATAGCTTTAACTTAAATGATCAAACTTTATCAAATACAAGAAGAGTTTTAAGAGACAAAATTAACTTTTAAATTTATATTTCGAGTCTATTTTAGTCTTATGGCTCTGTGCCTCATTCCTTAATAAATGTATAGTGGTATAAGTCAAGCAGAGAGAGTCAATTATCATATAGTTTCACTTACTTGTGGAGCATAAGGAGTAACACGGAGGATATTGGGAGAAGGAGAGAAGTGAGATGGGGGATATCATGGGGACAAACCATGAGAGACCGAGGACTCTGAGAAACAAACTGAGGACTTTGGAAGGGAGGGGGGAGGTTGGGTGAGCCTGGGGGTGGGTATTAAGGAGGGCATGTTTTGCATGGAGCACTGGGTGTGGTGCATAAAAAGTGGATCTTGGAACACTGGAGGGAAAAAAAGAGATACAGGAATTGCATCATTAAAAAACAAAACAAAACAAAAAAACTGTGTAATGGTTTGAAACCTATCTAGACATTTTCTAAAGAGAGTATGCCTTTTTCACACTGCCTCCTGGAAGCTAGAGTTTGAGCACAGTCACACTAGTAGTAGTTTGGGCCAGAGATTCAGGGTGTGACAACTTGAAATGGTTCCCAAATTTGAAGAGATGAGACACAGTTTCCTTCTAATCTTTATTAATAACAGTACTGACTTTTAGTTCTACACCATAATGGGCATTTGCTATGGTAAACTAAGTTGTGTAACGTAAGTCCTTATGTCTGATTTAGTGTTGAGTCAGAATATCTAGTACCTCTTGCCACCTAGGTATCTTTGTAGGAAATTTAGCCTGAATGCCATACAGTTGTCAAAAATCTATTTAATTTGTTTGCCATCTTATATCAAGTAATTCCTTATTTTTAGTTTTCCTTGTATTTCATCAGCAGGGGACTTTGGGAGATATGTATCATAAAGACAGAAGCTTGGATTTGTCTCCTGATCATTTACAGAAAATTGAGTTGACTTTTCCATTCAACCTCTCAAGTTACCTAAGGATAGCCAAGCATAGGCTTCCACTCAAGGAATTACATCAAAAAGCAAAGATTCTTGAGAGATTATTTATGGAAAATGCTGTGCCTAGGCTTTGTGCCTAGAAGACTGAGGAATGGCAGAGCCAGAGGAGGCAGTGAAAGGATGTGTAGAAGCTCCAGGGTCCTGAGGAAACTATTGTTCTACCTGGTTCTTCTGTGGCTGTTCTCACCTCAGCCAGCTTCATCTTACTGTAATCTTCCTGATGTTCTTCTGATAAATTCCTTTTTTGCTTAAGAGAAAGAACATTTCTGTGGTTTGCAATCAGGAATCCTGATGAGTAGAGGTGATGTGAAACAACTTTAAATAAGTGAATAGAAGAGAAGCTATAAAAACTTATTTATGAAATTTCTCAAAGCAGGTTTGTTGCAGCCCCCAAAGGGGAGAGTGAAAAGAAGTATGCTGTAGTTCAGTAGAAAAATGACCAAAAACTCATACCTATTTAGAAGAGGGCTGCTTGTGATGTCTATGAATTCAGAAGAAGACAAAGATTTATTCCATGACAAAGATTTATTCTATGTGCAATGAGAGTGCTTCATGGAAAGAATGATGTCCATAGTTAATATCAAATTTGAGTCACAACTTGGTGTAACTTTGAAAACAAATTCTAACTGATAAAAGTGGGAAGAATTTTAAAATTGACTTTCAATTTTGCAAGGATTAATACAGATTTTAAAAATCTACACTGTAGTGCTTTCTTCATGGATTAGATTCATTTGTATTTTGCTAGTTTAGCAATGTTTTTTGTTATATAAGAAGGAAGAAGTTAGGATGTCCTGTCTCAAGAAGCTTGAGTAACCAAAGCCAAGCAGATAGACAACTAAGCTACAAGCTAGAAAATGTGAAGTGATACAAATCAAAAGATCTTAAAGTATAATGGGAACTCATAGGCTGCAGAGATTCACAGAAGATCTAGACTGTGTCTTAGAGGATGGCAGAATTTAAAACTTTTGAATCTGGAAATGAAAATTTTATGTGCTCTGCTTTTGCTATGGTATTTACATTTCTTTTAGTCATTATGCTGTATTGTATTGCTTGAGTGCAGTCCAGTAGGTCAGACACATTGGATTTCAAAAGTGTTAATGGTTTATTAGCCATCTCTTTCCTTTGGAAGTTTTAAAATAAAATGATACCTTGAACGACTGAAGTGATAACAATAAAAGCCTCACTATAAAATATATGGTTTGTTTAATATAAAATAATTCCAAATAATGAATTAACAAATACTCTTGTTTTCATAATAAGCAAACACAAGTTTTGCCCTGTCCATCATAAAATAAATGTCCAAATATTAACTGAAAAACCAAATAAGGCATCAGTAGAAGGAAATTAGTTATGTTGTTTTTATAATAAGGGTTTTAAAGTCAATAGCTTATTAAAATTCTCAGAAAGCTTGATTTGTTTAACATCAAAATTCTTTTCTTTTCAGATTTATTTGGTCTATTTATCAGTACTGAGGCCCTAGTTCTGCAGCGACATCTTATGGAGTTCATTGGCTTGCACAACCATTTAATAATGTCTGGCAGAAGTGATCATTGTTCTAACAGATTAGATGCAAATAGGATCCCTGCTTGGGCTTTGAATGTGGAAGTAATTAAACCAATGCCACAAGCACTTGTTTTTCTTCTCTCTTGTTGCTTATCTAGTTTTTTTGTTGTTGTTGTTGTTTTGTTTTGTTTTTTGTTTTTTTATCATGGCAACTGTATGATTTTTAAAACACTCTGAAGTATGTGTGGAGATCTGAAATTCTCACCACATATTCCCAAGCTATGAAAGAAAAGAATGAAAGAAGCTGTTCAATACTGAAATGAGACAGCAGCAAAAGATCACAGTACAGCTGGTGTTTGTTGGCAAGAGTTTCCATTTAAAAATTTGCAGCAGTGCAAACGCTTCTATTATTATTGGCACTTTTCACTGATTGTGACCACCAATAGTTAAAACAAAACAAAACAACAACAACAACAACAAAAGATATCAAAGTATTTGTAACTTAGAGAAATAAGCTGGAAAATTCCTTTTTGTATATAAATCGAGCTATTTCTTTTCCCAAGTGTGTTCTTTTGATAGGACAACAGACTGTATTAAGCTCTAGAAGAGGAAAAGTGGTTCTTATTTTATATTTTTATGACTAGATTTATATCTCAAAAGAGATCTAGATTTGAGATTCAGTTTATAGACTCTTTCCATAATCTGTTTGAGGTAAAGTGATTAAGGACTTCGAAACCATCCTTAAATATTTTTTTTTTATTTTCAATATGTTTCACATTTACTATTGGATATGATAACTGAAAGAAACTAGTTGGAAGCAGAAGCCTTGCATATAGTAAGATTTCACTGTTAGGTGAAACAGAGTTCATTGTGGGAACACAAACTCTCAAGTGATTTCCACATGAATACAGAAAGTCAGGCCATGTGAAGAGGAAAATTTATCAAATATATGACACTGAAAATTCTAGTAAATCTTGATCAGTCAGTAGATGAATCACTAGTTCAATCAAATACCACATTCTACCTGAATAAGAAAAAGAAATTTCACTATGTATCAAAGAGCATGTTGTGGCTTTTCTATGCCATTATGATCACTGGTGACTAAAGAGCATGGTCAATCTTTGTCTAATAGCTGGTGATCTTATTCACATATGAAAATTGCCTGTGTGCCTGGTTAATTATGGTTGTTTCCTAAGGACCCTGGGCATTTTCATGTGTGCCGTAAACAGTCTTTGAAAATAATGCATTTTTCAAGGACCAGATAAGGACAAGATAAATCTGAGAATCTACATTACAGAGATCCTCTGGAGAATAAGAATTGCATTTTTTTTTATTTTTATTTTCCAGGCCTATCAATTAGAGCAAAAGCTGACCCTATAACTTAAAAATTTAATACTGCATCGTGAGACATAGATAATACATTCTTTCATTTATTTTTTTTTAAGATTTTATTTTTTTGTCAGAGAGTGAGTGAACACAAGCAGGGGGAGCAGCAGGCAGAGGGAGAAGCAGGCTGATGCGGCAAGGAGCTCAACGTAGAGCTCAATCCCAGAATCCTGGGATCACGACCTGAGCTAAGGGCAAATGATTAACCAATTGAGCCACTCAGGATGCTAATACATTCTTTTAGAGAGCGGTTTGTGCCTCACATATATCTATACTCAATAAGGTTTATTGATTTTAATTATTCAATTAAATTAGTAGAACTGCTAGAAACAGAAGAGTTAAAAGTTGGATTGTTTAGTAGCAGGGAGGTGAATTTGATGACTTTGATTTCAGTTATGTGATCTTGAAGAAGCCATTACTCAATGAAATGGACAATGTAGAAAGCCGGTAGCAAGTTGAAACTGAATTTAGAGTGTATGTGAGACAATAGTCACATAGATTTGAGAATACTCCCAAGAAGTGTGTTAGTTAAAGTAGACTATGGTAAATTATTGAAAAGCATATTATAGAAAGAGATGACTATAACACTCAGCCCAAATGGTCAACTATGACAGGCATGGGATATTTGTGTCAAGATGCTGTAGGTGGGATGCCTGAATGGCTGAGTGGGTTGAGCATCTGCCTTCGCTTTGAGCATCTGCCTTCGCTTAGGTCATGATCCTAAGGTCCTGGGATAGAGTCCCATATCCACTCCTTGTTCAACAGGGAGCTTGCTTCTCCCTCTGTCTGGTGTTCCCCCTGCTTGTATGCTCTCTCTCTCTTATTTTCTTTGGCAAATAAATAAATAAAATCTTTAAAAAAAAAAATCTGTATACATCTCCTTTGTCAAAGTACCACACTACTATTTCATTATTCTGAAGAGCTGGAATTAGATTCAATATACTACAAGAAATTTGAATTAGATTAAATATTTTATAAGAAGAACTGACCCAACCCTAAGATATGAGAGTAACTACTGGTAGGAATACAAGTTCACAAATACTTATGGGCAAAGTAACATCTTTGTATACAGAAAATGAAGGAATTCTACACCAACATGAGTGTATGATACCAAATGAGCATATATTACCAATATGCTATGAATATAAGCATATAGACCTTGAAGGTCTGTAAACATTTAAATTTGGAACTAGAAGATATAAAATTTATTCCATTTAAGTAAATGATTATGGAGAGATAACTAGGAGTAACTGGACTACCCATCATTATACAATTCATAAGGAAAAATAAATTTGCTTAAAATGGCAGACAGGAAATATGTAAAGGAAATACATCATCACTTGAATAAAGATGAATTTTTACCAACAAGCTTTTTGTTAGGGTGTAGGTCAGGTGGGACATTTAGCTTTATCCATTTTTTAAGAGGTAATATGATATTGAATCAAGTGGAGGGAAATGACAGCTTTTTCTATGCCAAAATATTTCTTAAAACAAATAGGAAGGCAACTGGAAGAAACACACATAAACTGATGGATTCCAACATTCTGTTTCTAATTGGCTAATTTCATATTAGCAGTTTTACATCTTTTCTTCTGATGTGAATCATCATGGGGGAAGAAAACAAGGCAAATGATTTCCTGGCTGAGAAAAACATCTTTGCTTCATTACATAATTTTAATTTGCTCTGGTTTCTATTCTGAACACAGAGAACTCAATAGAAAAAAATGTTGCTTTTTAACACAGAACGATGTGGATTTACATAACTATGTACATTTAAAATGTTAAAGAGCCCACTTCCACCCTATCCCATTTGTCAGATCCTTCTCCCCCAAGCCTTTCAAAGTTGAAATCTGTGATGCCTGTCAAATGCAGATTTAGTCCTATCAATTACTGAGATCCTCTTTTCCAGAGAACATAATGTATCAGCAAACGCAGTCTTAACTTCAGTAGGGCTTGGAGATAATCTTATGGCCAAAGTTATAGTATTTATCTAATTAAGTAGGAGTAAGCCACAAGTACTTGAAAAATGCCTGATACTAACATTAACACAACTCTAATAAGAGCTACCACTTAATAAATATTTTCAATATATGGAAACTCACAGAACATTTTTTCTTACAGGGTTGGGAGAACAAAAACTGAAGTACTAATCCAGTTATGGAGAAAAGTCCCTGGTAACAATTCAAAATTTAAATTGGTCTCAGAAGTCCTAGACCGTGGAAGTAAGGAGAACCAGAAACAGATCAGTACTCACAGGGACTAATCCTCCAATTCAAATACTTAATCCTTTACTTGATTAACGTGATTATCACCCTTAGGCTAACAGGCTGGCAAAAGAAAATTTAATTAAACTTCTAAAGAAGATAACATCATACAGAACCTCAAATTATCTATACGATTTTATATTCACAATGACCGTCACCCAGTAGAAAACAGCCAAATGTAAGAGGAGACAAATGCCATGACCACAAAGAAAAACCATGGGTAAGAGAAAGAGTCCCAAAGGGATCCAGAAAATGGTGATGAGTCATGAACTTTAAATGAACTAGGCATAGTGACTTCAAATATATTAAAAGGCAAAAATGAAAACTTTGACACAGAACTAGAATCAATAAACAGAAACAATGAAAATTCTACAGTGCAAAATAATATATAAATACTTGAAAAAAGACCACAAATGATTGTGTAACTTCAGATTACATACTATTGAGGAGAGAATTAGTTAATTGATCTGTAGGTCAGAAGAAAATATTCAAACTGAATAATTAAGAAAAAATGAAATTCTGAATATACAGTAAGAAAATAATAATACCTAAGAATAAGAGAATCATAACCCTTAAAACTAATTTGTTTAATATTTTACTGGACCATATAGCCTAAAATAAGGAAAAAAAAAAAACAAGATTGAGAAAAAGTTATAAAACTGTGATAAAATTATATGTGAAATAAAAATTTCGCATATAACATAAAAAATTCAAAGAAAGTACAAAAGAAATTATAAGTAAGTTATTAGAATTAATACATGCATTACAAGACATTGGATGCAAGGCCAGTCTAAAAAACAAAAATAAAAACATAAAATTAACCACAAATATACAAAACCTCTAAATGGGAAAATCTTAAGCAATATGGAGAGAATCGTTAAAAATAATTGGAAAATATCTAATGGAGTCACGGATCAGACAACTCAATTTTAGATGTCTGTTTTTACAGACTGATTTATGGGTGCAATGTAATCCTAATAAAATTTCCAGCAACTTTTGAATGGAAATCAATATTGTTGCAATTTTTTTCTAAAAATGTAAAGTATTATAGTACTGGGGTAAACTAAAAGAGTAAAGTTTGAGGACTTACTCTGTTAGATCACAATACTTCATAAGTATACCCCCTAAAAAGGATTTCTCAACCATGTTATGATTGACAGTTTGAGTAGAATAATCCTTTTCAGGAGGCTATCTTGTGACTAGAGGATGTTTTTCCAAATCCCTATCTTCTACCAATTGCATGCTAGTAGTAACCACCCTCTTCAATCATCACATACATAAATGTCACCAGACATTGTCAAATGTTCCCTGAAGAGGTGGAATTCATCATTGGTTAAGAGCCACTACCCTAGAAAATGCATATGTTTATGCAACAGAAACCAGGTACAAGAATGTTGTGAAAATATTTGATGTTTATATTAACCAAAAATGCAAATTAAAAAATCCATAACCATTAGGATGGTTAAAAATATAAGTGTGTTATAAGTAGATTCCATAAAACACTGACCCTAAGCCAAATACAATTATACATAAGCATACAAATACATTAAAAAACCTACTAAGATAATTACAATTATAAATAAGTATACAAATATGTTATAAAAACTTATTTATCAAACATCACCAGACAAAAAGTTTATCTGCTCTATGATTCCATTTATATACATTTCAGACATAGGCAAAGTAATTTATAAAAATCTTAGAAGTCAGGATAGTGGTTATCTTTGTAGAAGAAGGAGGAAAGAGAAGTTAGAGATTATAAAAGGACACTACTGGATTTTTTGAGCTGCTACTAATGCCCTAATTTTGACCTGGATTTTTATTACCAGGTTTGTTTTGTATTAATACACCAAGCTCTAGAATTATTATGTGAAGTTCTCTGTGTGTATATATTAATTAACAAAACCTCAAAAATTTTTAAGCTCATCAAATAAGAGAGTAAAGAAAAAGAAACATAGTGGGGTGTCTGGGTAGCTCAGTCAGCTAAGCATCTGACTCGCTCAGGTCATGGCCTCAGGGTCCTGGGATTGAGCCATACATGGGCTCCCCACTCAGCAGGAAGTCTGCTTGTCTCTGTCCCCTTTCCTTTGCCCTTTGTTCCCCCTTGTACTCTCTTACTCTCTCACAAATAAGTAAATAAAATATTTTAAAAAGCAAAAAAGAGGGGCACCTGTATGGCTCAGTGGGTTAAAGCCTCTGCCTTCAGCTCAGGTCATGATCCCAGGGTCCTGGGATCGAGCCCCACATCAGGCTCTCTGCTCAGCGGGGAGCCTGCTTCCTCCTCTCTCTCTGCCTGCCTCTCTGCATACTTGTGATCTCTATCAAATAAATAAACAAAATCTTACCAAAAAAAAGAAAAAAAAACAAAAAAGAAACAGAATAAGTGAAACAAATGGAAAATTCAAAGAAAAAAATTACAGGGAAATGTAAATGTAACTGTAGTAGTAATTGCATTAAATGTAACTGAACTAAATTCATCAGTTAGAACCAACTTTTTTACACTTTATTAAGTAGCAAAACATGTTGTATATACAGGACACACATTTTAAAAAGTTAAGGAAAAAATAGATGTGAAAGCAAAAAAATGCCAAAATAAGTCAAATATTAATAGAAAAATCTAGGACATGTTAGACTTTAAGGCAGAAAGCATTATTAGAGTGATTTATTACAAAGTCATAACATTCATTTCATGAGAAGGATACAAAATTCTGATAAATTTAGATCTTATTAAGCAAAAATTGAGTAAACTTCAAGGAGAAGTAAATGAATCCACAGTAATTCTCTGAGTGATTGATAAAAGTTATAACAATAAAGTAAAAATATAAACAATACAAGTGACAACTCTGAAATAACGGATATGTGTAGAAAAAAAAAAAAGAACTGGATATATGTTGAGAGAACATCATACCCAAGAACTGAAATATATATATTCATTTCAAGCATACATAGTACTTTTATTAAAATAATCCTCATGATATCTAACACAGAACTGGGAATGATAATGAATGACCACATAAGGTAATTTTATTAACAATGCTTTTTAGAGGTTCTATACATGAAATAAACATTTGCATATAAGTTTTCTAGTTCATAGAACATTGTAGATATTCAGTAATTGTTACTTTCTTCTCTTTTAATATTGCATTTATAAATGTCAAATTTATGTATTCTTCTGTATTGGGAATGAGATATAAATCTTGATGTAAAATCAGTGAAATTTTTAATCTAGTCAACTTTAAATTGTAGTGATTATTTTATGAATCTTAATGGGTTGAAGTAGGTGTTCTCTTCTGGATCTCAAAATGAGATTTTATATGCCTTTTCTTATAATTACCACTTTCTTTCTGTTTTGTGGTCATGATTTTTTCATGATTAAAATTAGATTTGGTGAATTTATATCTTCTTTTTATTTGTTATCACAACTTATTTCTATTTCCTTCATCATGCTATAATGAAAATAATACTGATCACAGATTCAGAATATACAGTTTGTGTCCTGGTTCTACCAATAGCTAACTCTGTTCCCTCATCACCAAACCATACTGTTGTTAACAGAGAAATCTGTTTTTTAAAAAAGTGATTATAAGAAATCACTTTTGTTAAATTGTGCCTTGTAAACCATAAAGCCATATAAAAGCAAGGTTAATAACTTTTACTACAGGACATATATCTTCCTATAGGAGTATGACTGCCAATGGTTAAATGTCTGGCTTCAGCTCCAGTCATGAGCCCACAATCCTGAGATTGAGCCCTCTGACATCATAGTGTAAGCAACCTCAGGCTTCCTGCACAGTCAGCCCCTCCCCACCCTCAACCCCTCCCCACCACTTGTACTCTTTCTCTCATATAAATAAATAAAATCATTAAAAAAAAAAAAGTATGACTGCTGGGGTGCCTGGGTGGCTCAGTGGGTTAAGCCTCTGCCTTTGGCTTAGGTCATGATCTCAGGGTCCTGGGATCGAGCCCTGCATCAGGCTCTCTGCTCAGCCTGGAGCTTGCTTTCCCCTCTCTCTCTGCCTGCCTCTCTGCCTACTTGTGATCTCTCTCTCTCTGTCAAATAAATACATTTAAAAAAAAAAAAATCTTAAAAAAAAAAAAAAGTATGACTACCAAAAGCAAACACCACTCTGTCATGACTGATTATGACTGGGTTGGTTTACAAGGAAATAAAAGAATTATACTATAGCGATTTACTCAATATATTAGCTCTTGAGTTTGTATCATTATGACTATTTTCAGATATTGATATTAAAAGTTGAGAGGTTTAATGGATTGCCAAATCTCTGAAGATACTTTTTTGTTTCCATTTTATTATGTCTATGTCATAGACATGATTAGTCTATGAATTAGACATAATACTCAATAAGAATTCAGTATTTTTTCATGATAAAAACCACAACAATAACTGGATTGATGTATCTTTTGAATTTAAATCTATTGATCTCTATTTATAAGTGATGTAGATACAAATATTTATTATATATAAAGATAAATAAAGAAAAAGTAATATATGTAGTCACTGGACTCTTGGGTTGTTTCATAATTTGACTATTGTGGATAATGTTACCATAATCATCAGGGTGCATATATCCCTTTGAACTAGTATTTTTGTATTCTTTGGGGAAATACCTAGTAGTACAATTGCTGGATTGTAGGGTAGTTCTATTTTTAACTTTTTGAGGAAACTACATAGTGTTTTCCAGAGTGGCTACACCAATTTGCATTCCTACCAACAGTGTAAGAAGGTTTCTCCTTCTCCAAATCCTTGCCAACATCTGTTGTTTCTTGTGTTGATTTTAGCCATTCTGACAGGTATGAGGTGATAGCTCATTGTAATTTTGATTTGTATATAATAGAATACTATTCAGCCATAAAGGAAATCTTGCCACTTGCAACAACATGAGTGGAGCTAGAGAGTATTATGCTAAGTGAAATAAGTCAGTTAGAAAAAGACGAATACCATATGATTTCATTCATAGGTGGAATTTAAGAAACAAAATAAATGAGCAAAGGGAAAAAAGAGAGAGAGAGATACAAATCAGGAAACAGACTCTTAACTATAGAGAACAAACTGATGGTTACTAGCGGGGTGGTGGGTGGGGGTGGGTTAAATAGGTGATGGAGATCAAGGAGGGCACTTGTGATGAGCACGGAGTGTTGTATGGAACTGTTGAACTGCTATGTTCTACACCTGAAAATAATATTTCATTGTATGTTAACTAACTGGGATTTAAATAAAAACTTTTTAAAAAGGTGCTATAGGGACACCTGGGTGGCTCAATTTGTTAAGTGTCTGCCTCAGCTCAGGTCATGATCCCAGGGTCCTGGGATGGAGTATGGCACCAGGCTCCTTCCTCAGTGGGGAGCCTGCTTCTTCCTCTGCCTGCTGCTTCCCTTGCTTGTGCAGTCTCTCTCTCTCTCTCTCTCTCTCTGAGAAATAAATAATATCTTAAAAACAAAAACAATGTAGTTTCATCACTGAATACTGTGTCATTTACCAGTAACAGCTATATTCTTGCAGTGCTCACTCCTTAATCAGACAAATGATGATGGCTTTCATTGTATGTGGACTGCATCTATAGTTTAAAAGCACACAGGCCAAAAGGATGAAATACAATTCTAAGTTACAAAAAATTTCACAATGAATTTGTCTAGCAAAGCTATCCAATTCTTTTTAATATTGCACATTTCAATATTTACTTATATAACCCAGTCTCTTAAAATTATGTGTTCAAATCTTAAAGAACATGAAGGAAATATGCAAAAAACATCCTTCAACTTGAATTAAAATAAATTGTATTTTAAACAAATGACCTACTAGCTAGGTTACCAAATTGTTTCAAAAACTGAGAGGACTCATTTTGACCAGGGCTAGAGGACTTGTCTAAAAATTAGCAAAACTTATTTTATTTAATTTATTTGTTTATTTGACAGAGAGAGAGAGATCACAAGTAGGCAGAGAGGCAGGCAGAGAGAAAGGGGGAAGCAGGCTCCCCGCTGAGCAGAAAGCCTGATGCAGGGCTTAATCCCAGGACCCTGAGATCATGAACTGGGCTGAAGGCAGAAGCTTAACCCACTGAGCTACCCAGGCACCCCACAAAACTTATTTTATATTCTTGCCCCTATTCCCAGCTTGCTTTTCTGCCTTTTTCCTATTGATTCATAGATGTTGAGAAAGAAAAGCAACTCAGTTTTTTTCAATCCAAAGTTTTATATATTCTGTGAAACAGACACATAAGATTCTGTGGCTCCAGGGAGAGCATAAATAACGACAGTAACTACTGAAGGCAGAAAGTTGGAAAATTTCTTGACTACATGACCTTCTCAATGTGGTAAAAATAATGCAAAATCCCACATAAAGTTAGAAGTTTCAAATATTTTAGAAACCAAATTTACTCTCCAAATTATATCCACTTTTCATTGTAACTACACTGAGTAAGCTGAAGGTGAAGGGAACCACACTAGGAAGAACATGGAAAATTGCCTCTTTCTCAATTTGGGATAGTCTTTAATTCTGGTACTTCTTTTTACATTGAAATTTTATATACTTTAGCATCTGGATTTACAGAAATCATGGCATATGGATTCCCCTCTCACGTTTAGTCTCTTGTAGGAATAGTGAGGATCAAATAAAAGTGACAAGTCAAACAGGGAAACTTAAAAAGCTTTGTTTTAAGATTTGTTCACTACGTAAGACAATGTTGACAGAAGAGGTCACCTTGTTTATTACCCAAGGAGAGGAAGTTGAACTGTTGTTTAATTTTGGAATATCTATAGTTGGTTTCTAGATGCTCATCTGATGCACCAAGAATACAGTCTACATTATTCCAAAGCCGTAAAAAGCTGTCATTATGGAAATAATAACTTGTGAGCACAGTGCTATTTTAAGCCCTTTCTTTTAGTCCCAGAATAAAATGGGAGAAACAAGTCCCATTATCAGTGTCACCTTACATAGACTATATGACCTGGAAAGTTACTTAATCTTTATGGCTATAACTATACAATAAAATGGAGTCAGGGAAGGATTGGGCAAATTCTGGGATCTAAATTTTGAAACAATTACCGACTTCTATTCCTCACAAGTTAGTACTCCACATTATACTCACTCGTTTCCACCACTTTACTAGAAGAGTGTCTGAACTTTATCAGTATATTTTCTGTTTATTCATTTTTTCCTGATACCTGGCAGTGTGAATTAGTTCATTCCACTGAAACTGTATTTTTCATAGTGTTCCATGACACGTTCCCCAGTGTCCTCAGATGATCTTTAAACTGGAATTTAAAGACTATTTTTAAATTCAATAATTACTTTTATTACACCCTATTCTTTTCTTTACACGTTAACTATTGTATTGTAAGTAGCTTTATTGCTTTGATTACTTTATCACTCCCACATTTCTCACAAAAGTGGCTGGCATATGTAAGTGGATTGATAATTATTTGTTCAAGTGGCATCACTTTTGGACTCTGAGGGTCTTATTCTTCGGACAAATGAGCTTGAGTGGTATGTGAAGAGCCCTAATAATAATAAAAATGCTCTTTTGTTAAAATAATAAATATGTTCTTTACATAACAAATATCTTCTATTCAAATTTGCTAACATTATGACTATTTGGAAGAAATACAAAATGGTCATTATATTAGAGATCACCAACTCTGATATCATGGTACTATAGAGTTCAGCTTTTACTGAAGACTCAATTATCCTATTTTATTTAATATACAAAGAGTAAAAAAAAAATATCTGGCTGCATGAATATCAGCAAATGAAAAGGAGACAACTGGCAAAATATAAAAGTATAACATAGATTAGTAATGTACATGCGTGGTCAGAAACATATATCAATTACCAGAACTGAGTGGAATTCTTTAATTATAAAAGTGATCGCTGTTTGGCTAACATACACTCTCCCAACTTTCACTCATAGTTCCCATAATACATTTCAGAAGACAAAAGAAGGAGGACAGAGTTAGGATTACAAACATTTAAATTACACTTACATTAAATAAAAATGATGAGATTAAATTTGGAAACAGAGTTATGTTGTATGCACAAATCAACCTCTGCAGTAACACGGACAGTCAAAAAAGGACTAGGAAAGGCTTTTGACTCCCTCCTGTTTTTTGCATTTAGCTTGGATATTATTGTCTACACCAGGAGTTAGCCAGGCTTTCAGTTTGGGTCCTCTGAGAAGCAGATGCCAAGAAGAAAGTACTTGGCAAATTACTTCTTTTTTGGAATAATGCCAGTGAAGGCAAGAGGGGAGGGGGAGCAGGTTTATGAGACTGACGCGCTACCTACTGCGCTAACGAGGCACCTGGGGGAGCAGGTTTAGACAGAGAACTTTCCAAGTCAGGTTTGACACTTGTGAAAGGAACGTAGGAAGTAGGATGGATTGTGTAAGAAAACTTAGTCTGAAGTGTGGCTCTGAGAAAGCCTCATCCAGGCTGATGGGAATGCGGAGCAAGATTGCTCATTAGATGAGTCCCACATTTAGCAGGAGTGGTCACACTAGTAGCCCCATGGCTCTCAGTCATCAGCTGGAAGCTGACTGGGCATGACCTTGACATGTGGGCTATGGCAGATTTAAAGACCCAACAGCTGGAGGCTATTGAAGGGAGCAGCAGTTCACGGGTATGGTTATATTCTCTATATTTTATCAAAGTTTTAAGGAAATACCACATGTTGATATTTAGTTTAGTATTGAAGAAGAATATCTTTTATCTAAAATGGCAATTACAGTCTTTCATTTTCAACTACATGTGTGTGCAAATTCCACCCCCCACTCCCCACCTGGGCCTGTACTTCAGTATAAATAGTAGACTGCAGATTGCATTCAGAAACAGGTGCAAATTCACTCATCTTCTATTAAACCAGACAGAAATTTGCAAAAGTGTAAAACAATACCACTTGTCACTATTATTTTTTTTGTTTTGTAAAATATATTTGTAATAAAAATATGTTAACACAATGGGTTTATTATTATTTTAAAATAAATACATAATTCTAAATGGTCTTAGTCAATTTTAAACCACTAAATATCAGTAAGTGTAGTCCACATAAATAAATGTGTAAAAATGTAAGCTTTAAGCATGCAAATTTTAGTCCTGAGTCAAAAATGTTTGAGCATCACTGTGCCAAAGAGTCCCTACAGTTACTACCTATACCCTAGCCAGCCTTGACTGTGGAGCTCTACTTTGGGCAAAATTAGATAATTGTATTTTGTTTCTTCTTCTAAATCCAGATTGTGTTTGTCTTGCTTTTTCTTCTCTCCCATCTCCCAGCATTGTGTAGCACAGTCTGAGACTGATAAATCTGTTTCCTGGGAAAACAGTATTAAGAATCTAACTTCTTTAAATATGTAAAAGTGTATAAATAAAGAAAGGTGATACTTGTAGCTTTGTCAGCATGGCTCCTGCTTATCTACCCACTGGTTAGGAACTTAGGGAAGGGAAGGGCATGCTGACAATTGAATCGGTTATGCCCCAACATCTGTCATAGTAGTTGTAAATTTTTATAAATAATTGAAGGAATAATATATAGATGGAAGGGTTGAAGCATCTTTCTGGTGTGGCCAGGGCAGGTAATTTAGGAATTCTTCATCCCATAATGAGTATAGTCTTTAAGGGTCTTTGATATGTATATTCTGTAGGTTTCTGTGTTATATGATATGATTATTATTATTATTTTTTTTAATTTCTGAGGTTCTGGCATGTGACTCTGAAACAAATTATATGGAAACTGATCTTGCCAACTTACTACTACTTACAAAGCTATTATTTAGGGACTAGTGTCTGTTTTAATATGGACCTGAGGCAAGTCCATGGGTCACAAAAAAATATGTCAGATTCAATAAAATTTAGGTAGGCTTAGGAAAAGTGGGACAGTGGATAGAGGATGTTGCAGCTTGACCCCAGCAAGGAAGATCCTGGCCATGCTAGTAGAGTCCACTTTAGAGACAGACATATATTCCTGAAGGGCTTCAATAAAGGTATTATACTGAAGACCTCAGGGTGCAAGCTGCTGCAGCTTGAATTTGAGCTTTGCAGGCTTACCTTTTCCTGTTTGTGGCAATGATTCTATTATATCAAAAACCATGTCTCTTCATGGACAGCCTTTTAGACATAAGAAATGCAAAACAAATATGCACTCCTTTTTCTGTGTGTTATCCCCCCCCACCCCATCCTAGTCTCAGCCTGTACTTTAAACTGTACTAAGTTCTTTGCATGCTTACCATGCTTCTAGCTTCAAATTATATACTTTTGGCATAGGCGAGCAGTGCTATACCAGTTACTCAAATTCTGTTTCTTTTCTTTAACGTCATTTTGAAGTACTCTAGGGGCCAAGAGGAAGAATCCTAGGGAAATGAATCCTCTAGCTCAAGAGTTATCATCATACTAAATGGTCACATATTATATAGACATGAAATTTAATTACTTTTGGCTTCACTATAGCTTGGTATTTTTGTGGTACACGTTAGTTCCATGAATGCAAGAGCGGTATATTTAATGAACCGACAATTTTAAAAGAATTGAATTCTTATTGGGGCATGGGGGAATGGGGGTGGCTCAGTCAGTTAGGTGTCTTCCTTCAGTTCAGGTCATGATCCTGGGGTCCTGGGATTGAACCCTGTGTCAGGCTCTCTGCTCAGTGGGGAGTCAGTTCCTTCCTCCCTCTCCTTCTCTCTCCCACCTCTCTCTCAAGTAAATAAATAAAATCTTTTAAAAAATGAGTTTTTGTCATAAAGCTTATATGCCCTATTGTGAGTAAACATATAGAAACAACTCAACAAATTTTATTTAGAATCCAAGGACTAAAAAGGCAATTTTGAAGGCTTATAGCTACTTGAGGTTGTCTGCATCTAGGAAACAGCTTTGAAGGAAGTGTCTATGCCCATGAATGGGAAAAAGAGGTAGAGCTGTATTAAGTTAAGTGATGTCAATCTTGAAGTAACAAAAGGTGGCAAAGAAAGTGCAGAGTAGCTCTAGGAAGTACAGAGCAACATGCCTGACCAGAATGACTGAATTTGAACTTGTGAAATAAGTTATTGCTTTCCTGGGAATACCAGAAATATCTTAATACAAAAATCTGATAGGGGCTCCTGGGTGGCTCAGCAGGTTAGGCCGCTGCCTTTGGCTCAGGTCATGATCTCAGGGTCCTGGGATCGAGCCCCGCCTTGGGCTCTCTGCTTAGTGGGGAGCCTGCTTCTTCCTCTCTCTCTGCCTGCCTCTCTGCCTACTTGTGATCTCTCTCTGTCAAATAAATAAATAAAATCTTTAAAAAAAAAAAACCTGATAAACACTAAACAGCTGCAAGAAATTAGTCCTTTACTATTTTTACATGTGCTACATAATCCCTAGACCCTCAGTTATACAAAATGAAGTTGACAAGTGACAACAGTGACAGAGGCCCTATCCTTAAGGATTTTATATTCTCATGAATAAATCCCATCAGTAGTATGGAATTTTTAAAAGTTATAAATTATATGTTTATTGGAAATATAACTGATCAAATGCTGATGATGGCAAAAGGAAAATGGAAGTGAATAGTAAAAGAGAGATTACAACATGGGATCAAAGTCACTATCCTGGTGAACATTTATCAGAGCATACCAAGGGCCTATCAAAGTCAGAAACTGATCATTGGCTGGCATTTCTCAAGGTGAATTTCCCCTTAAGCTTGTAATACTCTCAAATCATATTCACATAAAAATTAATATAAGTAATTGTAGACTACCATTAAGAAATATTGTAATCATCTCTAAAAATTCTAGCTTTTAGAAAAATATAGAATTGGAATTCTCATTATTTCTATGGACCAGGTTATAGCAGACTTGAAGGAATGCCTCTTTGTTGACAAGCACTATGTGAGTCTCTAAGAATACAACATTTTGTCTGGACTCAAAGACCTCAGAGTATTATGGAAAGGGTAAAAGTACACCCAAAATTGCTAACAGTATGTTAAATGTTATGATAGGGGTCTAGAGAGGACACTGTCCTAGAGAGTCTTAATCGAATGCACGGTATTTTCTAATGTGTTACAATTAAAAGCTGAGATAGTAGTGTGAATATTTGATAGACAAAATATAGGCATTGACCAATCAGAATGAACTTATAGGCAACTTCTAAGGACATCGTGGGACAAACTTGATCTATGTCAACACTGATTGTGAGTTATGGGCTACCATAATCACTTTTTACCAAAATGAGTAAGATCTTGAATCCAGTAATTATTCTGCATACTGTATGTAAAGCAAATGTTAAGCACAAAGAAGATATTAGGCAAATATCCATCAACTTTGAAAATTAAGTATAAATCAGTGATAATGACTCCAGCAAATAACAGTGTCTTCAAAGTTGTGAGGACATGAGGATTCTATTGTGTTTAAACTTTCATAATTCATTATGGAAAAAAAAAAAAAAAAGCAAAACTCATTGCCAAGACATACTGCCTCAGATTGCCTGTGTGTCTCAACAAGTTAAGCATCTGCCTTTGGCTCAGGTCATCATCCCAGCATCCTGGGATGAGCCCCACATCAGACTCCCTGCTCAGCTGGGAGCTTGCTTCTCTATCTTCCTCTGCCTGCCTCAGCCCCCACCCCTAGCTCATGCTCTTATGCTTTCTCTCTACTTTCAAATAAATAAATGAAATTTAAAAATGAGAACATACTTACCATTTTTACCTCTTCTCCTTTATGAGTTATTTGTTGTCCAGAGATAATGCTATTAATCATAATTATCAATCTTCAAATTATATATTTTCAGCTCATAACTTTTTTCAATAAATATGATTTTGTTGTATTTATTGTCTTACTTAAATTTTATTGTGGGATTTTCAAGGTAACAAACATGAAATAATTTCAACCATAAGCCAATTGTCCAAAACAAGCATTTTCATTGTTTAATCACTAATGCCTCATCAAGTTGCTCTTGCATTTTTTTCTTCTTTTGAAAACTTTTCTGATTTGTTTGCTTGTTGGCTTTGCTTCATAGTGTAAACAGTGGATTTTAATTAATAGAGTTTCGATTCATAACCTGACTCACCATTACCAATTTAGAAACTCTAAGTAGTTGCTTGACCAATATATGCTTTAGTTTCTCCATCTACAAAATAGGAGTATTGGCATCAAAAATTAGAAGTGTTTTGTTATTAAAAATGATAAATAAGGTTCTTAGTGTATGTAGGTCCATAATAAGTGTCCAATAAATAGTAGCTAAAAGCTGTAACCAAGACTATTTATTTATTTTTTTAAGATTTTATTTGACAGACAGAGATCACAAGTAGGCAGAAAGGCAGGCAGAGAGGGAGGCGGAAGCAGGCTCCCTGCTGAGCAGAGAGCCCAATGCAGGGCTGGATCCGAGGACCCTGAGATCATGACCTTAGCCAAAGGCAGAGGCTTAACCCACTGAGCCACCCAGGTACCCCACCAAGACTATTTTAAAATATATTTTTGCGAGGATTAAAAGAACAGTGCTTAGCAAAATTATTTGCAATTGCTAACATTTAGTAATTCTTGGGTTTCATTTCTGTAACATAAACAATTGTTATAAGGGGAAAACAAATCCCTCAGAGTTTATCCCTTGAAGTCTTGTTGTGATCACAAAAAAAAATAAAACTCCCCTACCTTACAAGAGCTTGTGAAGATTAATGAGTTGTTTCTTTGGGTTCAAGTTTTTCACATGCACGGAGTCCACTATAGTGATGTAATTAATATCACAACACCAGGGTTTTGTCATCCAACATTCCTGTACCATGCAGCTATGATAAGTATTCTTTAATTAAACCTCAAAATTTGCCAATGATGTTGCATAGTGCAGCTGGAGCACAGATATAACTCTGAGGACCCAAAGGTTTTAATACGCAGCAGGGGAAGCTTAGTAATAGAATGTTTACATGAAAGCTTTCTGAGTTGGTGTCCAAAGTTTTTAAAGCTTTCCATAAATACTTATGTCTAAGGAAACAAAAATAATAAGGGGTTTAATAAACTTGTGTTTCTGGTTATAGCAGGGTGGGCAATAAGGTATACTCCCAGGTTGAGAAAAGGAGAAGAACCTTCTTTGGTGATTCTCTTGACCTCCCAGATTCAAAACCAGCAACCTCCTGGAGTATTATTTTGCTTGTAAATACAGCTGAAAATAATCTTTCTCTTAGGACTTGGGTACAAAGAAACAGGCCAGATAGGATTGGTTTAATCTGATATTCATTATTCTAGCTCTATCAGTTTAGGAAATGTTTGGTCTCTGTCTGCCTTGAACTGTTTCAGTGGGTGATCAATCATGGTTCGGTAACAAAATGAATATGTATATTCATTCAAAAGTTCAACATAATGAGTGTGGTTTGTCTTGTTCTTTGATTCATATGTGGTTCAAACCTCTACTAGTTGATACAAATTAGGGTAAAATAATGAAATCTAGCACAATGGGTGAGGGCACAAGTTTCCATCCCCATCAATTGTTAGTTATGTAATCTTAGATAAACTAGATCTTAGATAAAAATGCCTTGTCTTTAGTTTCTTTATAGTTATAGTGGTAATAATAGTCATATTTACTTCATAGAGTTGTTATGAAAATGAAAGTAATTAAAAAGTGTTTAGTAAGGTAGGCACATAGCAAGCATTCTATTCATGGTAGAGATTGAGCATTTAAATGGCAAGTAATGTTGAAAGTGGTTAAGTGGGAATAGAGCTAAGTCGAAATGCAAAAATCTTGTACTAACCCAATATAATGAGAAAATGGTAAAATCTAATAAAAGGTTACATTTCCATTCAGGATACTTTGGAAAAAACAAAATGGAGGACAACGTTTTAGTCCTCATACACTTTTGTTCCTTTGCCTTAGATCACTGTTGCTTCATGGAATTAGTGAATTCCAGGATCTTTGAAGGGGAGTTACATGGGAAAGAAGAAGTGATAAATATGTAGATGCTTGTTTATAAAGTGGGAGGGGTGCAAGTTGCTTAATGGCAGAAATGTTAGAGGATAATTTCTCTTGAAAGCCTAGAGAAAAGATTAGATTGCTGCAGGCCCCTGGAATAGTAGAAATCCATGATGCCATCTCTGGATACAGAAAACTAGGTATAATATCTTCCACTCGAGGCAAAAATACTTATTTGTTTGTTTGTTTGTTTGTTTTGAGAGTGAGAACGAGAGAGCAAGGAGAGAGAACACAGACATGTCAGTGCACAAATGCAAGGAGGGGCAGAGGCAGAGGCTTAATCAACTGAGCCACTCAGGTGCCCAAGAGAAAAATACTTATATCCAGACTGCATACGCACATGACAGAACTGCAGTGTGCCATGAAAATTTGCACTTCAAGCATAACAGTGGAGACTAGTGTGACTAAAGACTGGTTTGCCTTTAAAAATTTCTAGATTTTATAGTAGCACAACCCTAGAGAGACCCCTCGAGTAACTGAATGTGAGACTTGGAAAATCAAAACAAGCAAAAGAACTGAAATCAACTCTGGTCCCGAAAGAAATGGGCTCAGACTCTACTTCTTTTTTTTTTTTTTTCCTGCAACAATCAGGCTCCTAGAAGGGAAGAACAAGACTTCATGCCAGCTATGGCAACAGAAGTGGTAGCTGCCGCCTGCTTTCTGGGTTCCTGGTTCCTGAGACCATGGAGTACTGCAGTAACCTCAAGGATAAGAAAAATATATACGAAAAATTGGGTCAGAGGATAAGCTAGCTCAGTATACTAAACAAGAACGTTTATTTATTTAGTTGACATTAAGCCAAAGATCGTTGTTCTTCAAATCAAAATTATTTTTATGTGTACTGCCCTTCAATATTCTTATAAGACTGTCATTCATACAACTATATCAGCTTTTGTGTGGAAATTGTCTTGGCAAAGATCTAGCTCAAAATAAAGACCTGGATAATTAGGCACATGCCTACTTCATGCTCAGGAGAGAACATAGTGATACAGACTTTGGAATGGAGGTTTTTTTTTTTTTTTTTTTTTTTTTTTTTTTTTTTTTCCCCAAGTTCAATTATTCACCAATAAAAGAGCATGGCAGAGTAATTTATTGACATATTAAGTCACGTTGTGTTCTACATGCCTGCAGAAGACTGGAACACCTGAGAGATAAATTTCATAACAATTACTCAGCTTCTGTTCTTCTTTATCCCAAAGTACCAATGTCAGACTATTATTTTTGAAAACTTCAGTTTACTAAGGAAAATAATAAGATTTGAGAATATTTGCAAAAGTTCAGAATAACAAAAAACACAAAATAGAAATGCTATACCCAAAGTGCTATAAAAAACATTTAAGATCTCTGTGGCTAGATTTATCTGCAACTCAAACGTAGCTAAAACATAAATTTGAGTACTAGAAAATATAGGTAAAATGAAGAAAGGAGAGACAAAAGAATGAAGTTGAGGAGTAAGATTAAGAGACAGAGAAGACAGAATGAAATAGTGTAACATATATAGAATTGGGGACCTAGACCAAACCTTGAAAATGGTAGACATTCAAAAATTATATCTTAAATAAATGAATGAAGTGAGAAAGATATGCAGTAGATTGCTAGTCAACAAATATTTGTTAAATATTATTTTATTAATGAGTGATTCAAAGACGTAGTTATTTGATTACAAAAAACAATTTAAAACAAAATACTACATACTCAATATTTCAGACTAATCATGGGTGCGTAGGAAGTTCACTAAGGGTCTGAGATAGGTGCATAAAAGGATCTGCCTTTATTCTTGAGGTAAGAACAGTTTATATGATAATTATACTCTTATGTATCTTCCCATCTTATGCCAATATCTTGCCTATTAGCAGCATCTTTATGGAGCCTAAGAAGAAGATATTGACATTTTCATGCAGTAAGTATAAGAAATATTATCCCAATAAGACAGAATATCTCAACTTTATTCATGAAGGGCTTTTTTACGCATTTAATTTTATTTAATTTTGTTTCAGTGTTCCAGAATTCATTGTTTATGCACCACACCCATTGCTCCATGCAATACATACCCTCCTTAATACCCACCACTAGGCTCACCCAACCCCCCACCCCCATCCCCTCCAAAACCCTGATCTGATGTAATGATCTGTTTTGTGTGTGTTGAGTTTGAGGAATTCTATACAGATCTTGCATATCAGCCCTTTGTCTGTAGTGTCATTTGCAAATATCTTCTCCCATTCCATGAGTTGCCTCTTTGTTTTGTTGACTGTTTCCTTTGCTGTGCAGAAGCTTTTGATCTTGATGAAGTCCCAAAAGTTTATTTTCACT
The DNA here is from genome assembly GCF_010015895.1 of Lontra canadensis. NCBI lineage: Eukaryota > Metazoa > Chordata > Mammalia > Carnivora > Mustelidae > Lontra > Lontra canadensis. The sequence goes on along the minus strand of NW_022630995.1, from coordinate 40,038,434 downwards.
TTTGTTTCCTTTGCCTTTGGAGACATATCTTGAAAGAAGTTGCTGTGGCCGATGTTGAAGAGGTTACTGCCTTTGTTCTCCTAGGATCTGATAGATTCCTGCCTCATATTGAGGTCTTTAATCCATTTTGAGTTTATCTTGGTGTATGATGTAAGAGAATGATCAAGTTTCATCCTTCTACACATAGCTGTCCAATTTCCCCAGCACCATTTATTGAAGAGACTGTCTTTTTTCCACTGGATATTATTTTTCCTGCTTTGTTGAAGATTATTTGGCCATAGAGTTCCAGGTCCATATCTGGGCTCTCTATTCTATTTCACTAGTCTATATGTCTGTTTTTGTGCCAGTACCATGCTGTCTTGGTGATCACAGCTTTGTAGTAAAGTTCAAAATTGGGCAACATGATGCTCACAGTCTTGTTTGTCTTTTTCAACATTTCCTTAGTAATTCAGGATCTCTTCAGGTTCCATACAAGTTTTAGGATTTTTTGTTCCAGCCCTTTGAAAGATGCCAGTGGAATTTTGATCAGGATGGCATTGAAAGTGTAGATTGCTCCAGGCAGTATAGACATTTTAATAAAGTTTATTCTTGTGACCCATGAGCATGGAATGCTCTTCCTTCATTTTGTGTCTTCTTCAATTTCTTTCATGACTGTTCTGTAGTTCCTCCAGTACTACCTCTTTCGTTAGGTTTATTCCAAGGTATCTTAAGGTTCTTGGTGCTATAGTAAATGGAATCAATTCTCTAATTTCTTTTTCTATATTTTCATTGTTAGTGTATAAGAAAACAACTGATTTCTGTATATTGATTTTATGTCTTGCCACATTACTGTATTGCTGTATGAGTTCTAATAGTTTGGGGGTGGAGTCTTTTGGGATTTCCACATCAAGTATAATGTCATCTACAAACAGAGAGTTTGACTTCTTCATTGCCAATTTGAGTACCTTTTATTTGCTTTTGTTGTCTTATTGCTGTTGCTAGGACTTCTAGTACTATGTTGAACAACAGTGGTGAGAGTGGGCATCCTTGTGTTCATGATCTCAAAGGGAAGGCTCTCAGCTTTTCCCCATTGAGGATGATATTCTCTGTGGGTTTTTCATAGATTTTATGAGGTTGAGGAATGTTCCCTCTATCCCTATACTTTGAATCATTTTAATCAGGAACGGATGCTGTATCTTGTCAAATGCATTTTCTGCAACAATTGAGAGGGCTATGTAATTCTTCTCTCTTCTTTTACTGATTTGTTCTATCACATTGATTGATTTGTGAATGTTGAACCACCACTGCATCCCATGGAATAATCTCACCTTATCATGGTGGATAATCTTTTTAATGTACTGTTGGATTCTATTAGCTAGGATCTTGTTGAGAATCTTGGCATCCATATTCATCAGGGATATTGTTCTGAAATTATCCTTTTTGGTTGGGTCTTTGCCCGGTTTCAGGATCAGATTAATGCTGATTCATAAAAAGAGTCTGGAAGTTTTTCTTCTGTTTCTATTTTTTGAAACAGCTTCAGAAGAATAGGTATTCTTTCTTCTGTGAATGTTGGGCAGGATTCTCCAAGGAATCCGTCAGGTCCTGGGCTCTTGTTTTTTGGGAGGTTTTTGATCACTGCTTCAATCTTGTTACTAGATATTGGTCTATTCAGGTTGTCAGTTTCTTCCTGATTCAGTTTTGGAAGGTAAAAGGTTTCCAGGAATGCATCCATTTCATCTAGGTTGCTTAATTTATTGGCATATAACAATGATAATAATTTCTGATGATTGTTTCTATCTCCTTGGCATTAGTTGTGATCTCTCCTTTTTCATTAATAATTTTATTAATTTAGGTCCTCTCTCTTTTCTTTTGGATTAGCTTGGCCAATGGTTTATCAATCTTATTGATTCTTTCAAAAAACAAGGTTCTAGTTTCATTGATGTGTTCTACTGTATCTCTGGTTTTCTATCTCATTGATCTCTGCTCTAATCTTGATTATTTCCCTTCTTGTGTAGGAAGTAGGCTTAATTTGTTGTTGATTTGCCAGTTCTTTAAGGTATAAAAAGAGCTGGTGTATTCAGGATTTTTCTTTTTTTTTTTTTTTTTTTTTTTTTTTTTTTTTTTTTTTTTTTTTTTCCCCCTGAGGGAGGCTTAGGTGGCTACGTATTTTCCCCTTAGGACTGCCTTTGCCATATCCGATAGGTTTCAGACCAAAGAGTCTTCATTCTCATTGGTTTCCATGAATTGTTTAAGTTCTTCTTTGGTTTCCTGGTTATCCAAACATTCCTAAGCACGGTGGTCTTTAACTTCCAAGTGTTTGAATTCCTTCCAAACTTTTTCTTGTGGTTGAGTTCCAGTTTCAAAGCATTGTGGTCTGAAAATACATAGGGAATAATTTCAATCTCTTTGTATTGGTTGAGCCCTGATTTGTGACCCAGTATGTGGTCTATTCTGGAGAAAGTTCCATATGCGCTCGAGAAGAATGAGTATTCTGTTGTTTTAGGGTGGAATGTTCTGTATATATCTATGAGCTCCATCTGCTCCAAAGTGTCATTCAAAACTCTTGTTTCTTTATTGACTTTCTGCTTAGATGATCTGTCTATTACTGTGAGTGGCTTGTTAACATCCTCTACTATTAATGTATTCATATCAATATGACTCTATCTTGATTAAAAACAGTTCTCTTATGTAGTTAGCTTCTCCCATATTGGGGGCATATATCTTTACAATTCTTAGACCTTCTTGGTGAATAGACCCTTTAAGAATGATGTAGTATACTCCTTTATCTCTAAGTCTTTAGTTTAAAATCTAATTTATTTGATATGAGAATCACTACCCCAGCTTTCTTTTGAGGCCCATTGGCATGAAAGATGCTTCTCCATCCCTTCACTTGCAGTCTGGATGTATCCTTAGGTTCCAAATATGTCTCTTAAAGACAGTGTATGGATAGGTCCTGTTGTTTTATCCAATCTGTAACCCTGTGCCATTTTATGGGAGAATTTAGACCCTTCACATTGTGACTGATTATTGAAAGATACATTTTTATTGACAACATGTTGCCTGAGAAGTCCTTGTTTCTATAGATTGTTTTAGTAAATTTCTGTTCTATATCACTGTTAAGTTCTTTCTTCTTTTATAGAACCCACTCCCCCTTGATATTTCTTGTAATGCCAACTTGGTGGTCACATACTCTTTTAAACCTTGCCGGTCTTGGAAGCTTTTTATCTCTCTATCCATTTTGAATGTCAACCTTGCTGTATAAAGTATTTTTGTCTGCGTGTTCTTCTCATTCAGTGACCTGAATATGTCTTGCCAGCCTTTTCTGGTTTGCCAGGTTTCTGTGGACATGTCTGACGTTATTCTGATGGACCTTCCTCTGTACATAGGAATGTCTTCCACCTTGCTGCTCTTAAGAGCTCTTGTCTAAAATTATGATTCATCAGTCTCACAATCAAGTGTCTTGAGGTCTTTCTTAATTTGTTGATCTTGGGGGGATGATCTTTCTGCCATTAGGACAGGAATGCTGGTTCCATTGCCCAGATTGGGAAAATTATCGTGGTGAATTTGTTCAACTATATCTTCTAGTCTTCTTTCTTTCTCCTCCCCCTCAGGGTTCCCAATAATTCTGATATTGAAAGGTTTCATGGCCTCATTTATTTCCCTAATTCTGTTTTCATGGCTTCTAAGCTTTTGGCTCCAGGCCTCCTCCTGATCATTTTTCTCTATCAATTTGTCCTCTGGATCACTAATTCTATCTTCTGCCTTGGTTACCCTAGCTATTAGAGAACCTAGATTAGATTGGATCTCATTGATAGCATTTTTAACTTCTTCCCAGGTGGCTTTCACTTCTGCCTTAATCAATTCCACCTTGTCATTAATGGTGTTCTCCAACCTAGCCATTGCCTGGATAATTATTACCCTGAATTCTCTTTCTGACATACAATTTATGTCCATATCCAATAGCTCTGATGGAGAGGACACAGTCTCTGAATTTTTCCTCTGTTGGGTGTTCCTCTTCTTAGCCATTTTGGTGAGAGGTGGTTGAGGGGATATATAGCTGAATAAATCAACCACAATCCAGGCAAGGTACACCCTGGAATGTTTCTGAGCAATCTGAAGTCACCACCAAAAAGAAAGAAAAAGAGAGAGAGAGGAAGAGAGAGAGAGAAAAGAGAAGACCCATCTATAATGGGCCCAAAAGGTACGATTTATAAGGTATACAAACAAAAATGGGCAAATAAAAAGACCAATAAAAGTAAATGACAAGAAAAAAGAACCCAGCCAAAATGAACCCCAAGGATAATATTTATATAATACCAGAACAAAAAGAAATACACAGGAACACGGACAGAGGGAAAAGATGGGAAGGTGGTTATAAATCCTCAGTGTGGGTGAGGAAGGTTATTTTGATTCTTTCTAGGTGTATCTTGATATCTCTGTTAAAGGACTCAAATTTCCAGAGATAAAGGGAGATTAAAACTAATTTATATATAGGGATAGTATTGATTAGGGGAAAAGGATTACCTTGAAGCTTATATCTATATGTATATTTAAAAAATATAAAAGAAATAGGAAAAGACAGGTATATGTATGAAAAAAAAGTTCAAGTTAAAAGGTTATTATGGAATATGTTGTATTAAACCTCTGGTTGTAATGGTAAATAGGTTAAACAAATTAAATAGAACAAGAATAGTGAGAACAAATTAAAAATATAAGTTGTGTCTATGAAATACACAGGTTTTAGGGCAATACCAGGAGCTTAATATATTATTTTCCCCATATATTGGGGTTTTACAGTTTTATGGGGACCCAGTGGTGGTTTTCTGCTCATTCTTTTGTCTGGCTTTCTGGGGGAGGAACCATGCCTTGTTTTTCAGACTGTCTTGCTTGGGTTGAGTCCTCCTGCCCCCTATCAAGGGGCTTGGCTCTGTGGACACTGGTTTTTCAGGCTTTTGCTCTCTGGAGTTTTTGTTTGTTTTTATTTTTGTTTTCTTTTCCCTTTGGCAGCTTTTTGCAGCTTTTTGGATGTTTAGAGAAAAACAAACTGCACTCCGACCTCTGTCTCAGAGAGAAGCCTCAGTCTGCTCCCCTCTGGGTGGTCCAGAATGCACAGACTCCCCCTCTGCAAAATCTGTTGAGCCGTGCAACCTCCCATGGGCAGAGGATGTCCCCAGCCACCATCTCAGGGGTCACCCAAAGAACCTGCTTGTCTCTGAACCCTTGTGCCAACACCATAAGCAATATAGGTCCAGGGATCCCACTTTCATTAATGCCTTTGCTGGGACACCAGACCTCAGGTTGCTATCATGGGTGATCACACTGAGTTCCTTTAGCCCTAGCTGGGAGAGTCCAGACTCTTGGTCAGTCTTAGAGACCGTGGCTAGCTGAAGGATGGAGCTTTCTCAGGACTGGAAGGGAGAAGCTCAGACCCTGGTCACACAGTGCACAAAAGTTCTAGGGAGCACAGGCTGGCACCGTCATCAGACTCCCTTATGCGAGGGTGGGAATGTGCCCAGCTGAGCAGTGATGCAAGCCCCTCAACCCAGGGGCTCAGCTGGACTCTCTCTGTCATGGGTGGTCACTGGTGGTGGCCATCCTGTGTCTGTGAGCTTAGGCCTGTGGCCATGACTGCCTGATTCCACCAGTTGTCCCTTAAGATCTTTTGTTCTTTTTGAGTGCTTTTAACCAGACTCCAAGTTAATGCTGGTCCCCAATCACAGGGCAGTCTCATATTAGGGTATTACTTTCCAATGGGTCACTTCTGGTGGCCCCCTCCCCCTTCTGTCTATCCTCTGGTATCAGTCTGATTGTTCCCACTCTGCTTTACCTCTTCACTGGAGTCTTCTGCTCCCACAGAGATGCAGAAGTGTATAATCCTACATCTCAGGCTGATTTCATAGATGTTCAGAGTGTTCTGGTAGATAATTAGCTCACTTTAGGGGACCAGTTGAAACAGAGTTTCCTACTTTTCCACCATCTTGCCCCTCCTCCATGAGGGGTTTTAATGTAAATCATATTGTTTTTTAAATAAAGTAAATAAAAACAATTGAATTCATTATAGAAATGTCTGTTTTTTCCCTGATAAAGACAACCTTTAAAAAGTTAGCATTATTTGAAACTGAATACACTCATTTCTGATAGTTTTAATCCAGAATTTATTTTCCCATGAAACATATGATTCCCCCCCACCTTCTGGATCAATACAGCAATATGTCACTTCCAAACAGTACTTAATTTGCAGTGTGGTCAAATACCATGTTGCCATAAAACCCCCATTGAACAATCCCTGCCTTTCCTCATTCCTGTTTCTTCTCCAAAGTATTACATAAAGAAAAACATATGCTAAGCTGATTTCCTCAGACCTGTCCCTCAGACAGAAAGACAAGTTGGTCTGAATGATTTTTTCCTCTTTCTGTTTCACTCTCCTATGACCTGACTCTACCTGCCTGAAAATAGATCCGAGAGTGTATTAAATTAACTTGTGGTATTTTATTTCTGGCTGCATTGGGAAATAAATTATCAAACCTGAAGTTAACTTACTTTTTACCTCTTCTTTTCTTTATATCCTTAGGGCAAATCTTCCTGCAATAGTCCTTCAGATGGAAGGGCTTTATCCTCCACCATTAACTTTAAACTTTACTTTGAGATGATCATCAATCACCACTTGAATTCACTTGGCCTATTTGTCCAGTTACATATCCAATTAAATACCACTTTTTGAAGACTCAACATGTACCAGGCACTTATTGCTATTTGTTAAGATATACTTACTTGCATGCACTTTTTAAAATTTTCATTTGCAATACCTTTTAAAATATTTAAGGTGTGCTTAAAATAGTCTACAACTGAAAGAGATGTGGCAGGTATCATAGCTTCAAGGTAGTGGGACAAAGAAATGAAAAATGAAATAGAGTGTTAAAAGAGAGCTTAGTTTTCAGTGAAATTTCTTCATTTTTACTGAGGAGAAAAATAATGAAGTAAAGAGCTTTAAAAGGTAAAATAAAATTTTCAAAAACCTTAAGTACAACAAATTTTCTTTGATCAATCTTACATATAAAATCCTTCATGTTGTTAGTCTCTGCATCCATTGGGTCATTTTTTAATGCATATTTTTATTGTTTCTTCCATTCACTTATTCTTCCAACCAACATTTATGAAGGTTTCTTCTGTGCCAGATACTATTCTAGGATTTGGGGATACAAGGGTGGAAAAAAATGTAAATATTTTCTATCCTCTGGAGTACATTGTAGTAAAAGAGACAGACAATAACAAAATAGGTTAATTAATTGTATAAAAGAGACAGATTAACCATGAACTAATGCAGCATAAATGTTAGGACCCTTCACCTGGACCAATTCCAAGAACTGGGAAAGGCACTAGTAATATTTCACATGGTCTTATCATTTTGTACAGTTTGTAAATTTATCCATTTTCTTGTGAATTGGTTAAGAATGTTACCTTTTTCTAAACTAATTTTCCTGTAAGAAGTTTCCTTGTCTTGGGTAGAGTTAGACATGCTGCAGGCATTATTGCTTCCAAGTGAGGGGAAGTGGAATGAAGGATCCACTGGGGTTATAGCACACTAAAATACAAACTCCTACTCACCAAACAACTTATTTTAGAGAATAAAATGCAAGTAAATACAAATGTGTTTAAAATACAATGCAAATACACATATAAGAAAAATAAAATGAAAGTATTTAAACACAAAATTTATACATATACATAAAGATATATAGATATATAGATATGTAAAGATAAATAGATTAATTGGTAGATAAGTAGGCAGTTAGGAATGTAAATATATAGAACAAATAAAGCAATTCAATAGAAAGATCACTAAAAGACTTGCATAAGCATTTTTACAAAAAAAATCTAATCAAATGATCAATAAATTATGAAATCATGATCAGTCTCTCTAATAATCAGTAAAATGTTAATTAAAATGAAATTTAGTACCCTTACATACATAAAAGAATTGCTAATTATTTTTTTAAATATCAAGTGTCAGAAAGGACAAGGCGACACATCAAGATACTTCATACACAATTCTTGAGAGTGAAAATTGTTGTGACTAATTTAGAAAACATTAAAACTCAATATATGCATAATCCATGACTCATGAATTCACTCACATGAATATGCTCAACAGAAATCTATGAACTTCTGCACAAAAAGACAAGCACAAAAAAAGTTTATAGCAATTATTCTTAGAACAAAAAAAATGAAGTAATCCAAATAATTGTCATTATTAAAATAGATCAAAATGGATTAAAAATTTCAACATCAGCCGCAGCAACTTCTTTCAAGACATGTCTCCAAAGGCAAAGGAAACACAACTGAAAATGAACTTTTGGGACTTCATTGAGATCAAAAGCTTCTGCACAGCAAAGGAAACAGTCAACAAAACAAAGGGGCAACCCATAGAAGGGGAGAAGATATTTGCAAATGACACTACAGACAAAGGGTTGATATGCAAGATCTGTAAAGAACTCCTCAAACTCGGGGCACCTGGGTGGCTCAGTGGGTTAAAGCCTCTGCCTTCGGCTCAGTTCATGATCTCAGGGTCCTGGGATTGAGCCCCTCTCTGCCTACTTGTGATCTCTCTCTGTGTCAAATAAATAAATAAAATGTTAAAAAAAAAAAAAACTCCTCAAACTCAACACACACAAAACAGATCATTATGTCAAAAAATGGGCAGAAGGCATGAACAGACACTTCCCCAGAGAAGACATACAAATGGCTAACAGACACCTGAAAAAATGCTCATCAACATCAGCTCATCAGGGAGATTCACATCAAAACCACATTGAGATACCACCTTACTCTAGTTCGAATGGCCAAAATCAACAAGACAGTAAACAAAGTGTTGGGGAGGATGTGGAGAAAGGGGAACCCTCTTACACTGTTGGTGGGAATGCAAGTTGGTGCAGCCGCTTTGGAAAACAGTGTGGAGATTCCTCAAAAAATTAAAAATAGAACTACCCTATGACCCTGCAGTTGCACTACTGGGTATTTACCCCAAAGATACAGATGTAGTGAAAAGAACAGCCATCTGTACCCCGATGTTCATAGCCACAATGGCCACAATCGCCAAACTGTGGAAAGAACCAAGATGCCCTTTAACAGACAAATGAATAAAGAAGATATGGTCCATATATACAATGGAGCATTATGCCTCCTTCAGAAAGGATGAATATGCAACATTTGTATCAACACATATGACTCTGGAGGAGATTATGTTGAGTGAAATAAGTCAAGCAGAGAGGGTCAATTATCATATGGTTTCACTTACTTGTGGAGCATAAGGAATTACACGGAAGACATTGGGATATGGAGACAAGTGAGTTGAGGGAAATTGGAAGGGGAGGCAAGCCATGAGGGACTGTGGACTGTGAGAACGAAACTGAGGGTTTTGGAGGGGAGGGTGGTGGGGGTTGGGTGAGCCTAGTGATGGGTATTAAGGAGGGCATGTATTGCACAGAGCACTGGGTGTGGTGCATAAACAATGAATTATGGGTCACTGAAGAAAAATAAATTCAATTAAATGAAAAAAAAATTCAAAAAAGGGGCACCTGGGTGGCTCAGTATGTTAAGCCTTTGCCTGTGGCTCAGGTCATGATATCAGGGTCCTGGAATTGAGCCCCTCATTAGGCTCTCTACTCAGTGGGGAGGCTGCTTTCTTCCCCCTCCCCACCTCTCTGCCTACTTGTGATATCTCTCTCTCTCTGTTAAAATAAACAAATAAAATCTTTTAAAAAATATCAAAAGAAATATGGCACATGCACTAACATAGATACATCTAATTAACATTAGATTTGTATTTAATATGTGTAAATAAAGCATTTTTCTTCTGTATACTTTTTTGTAAAAAAGCCTTTATTTACACAAAGATTAAATGCAGACAAAAACAAACAAACAAACAAAAAACACCTCTTATTAATATCAGTGTAGTGCTTAGTATTGGAAAGAAATGACAAAGTTGTGATATTTTCAATACTGAATATTTTGGAAAATATTTTATGCCCCTCTGATAAGTATACTTTTTTTTTTTTTTTGGCATTTCCAAAATTTTTACCTAGTAAGAACACTTTTTCATATGGTTACTGGCCATTTGACATTCTAATGATGATTGAATGGTAATATTATTTGCCCAATTTTTATTTTTTTAAAATTTATTAATTTATTTTAAAGAGAGAAAGACAGAGAGAGAGGGGTGGAGGGACAGAGGGAGAGAATCTTAAGAAGACTCCCTTGCCTAGCACTGAGCCCACTGTGGGGCTCAATCCCACAACCCCGAGATCATGACCCAAGCCAAAAGCAAGAATCAGCACTTAACCAACTGAGCTCCCCAGGTGCCCCTGCCCAATTTTTTTTTAAGACAATTTTTTTTTATTGTTTTATGTTAGTCACCATACAATACACCATTACTTTTTGTTGTAGTGTTCCAAGATTCATTGTTTACATATAACACCCAGTGCTCCCCATGTAATATGTGCCTTCCTTAATACCCACCACTGGGCTCACCCATAACCCTATCCCCCTACCCTTTAAAATCCTCAGTTTGTTTCTCAGTCTACAGTCTCTAATATTTCATCTCCCCCTCTGATTCCCCCCTTTACTTTTCCTTTTCTTCTCTTAATGTCCTTCATGCTATTCCTTATGTTCCACAAGTGAGTGAAAGCATATGATAATTGACTTTAAATTGAGATTTGTTTTCCTTTTTGTTATCAGAATTCTTGTATACAAATTAACCTTTTCTTCTGCAACTATTTAGAGACCCTTTTCTTCCCAGTTACATGTTATTGATTCCTTGTTTATATTTATTTTCTTTTTTCCATAAAATCTTTAAAATGTGATTTATTAATCAAATCATAAATGATTCCAAAGTTTTCACTATGACTAGAACATATGTTTCTAAATTTTGTTTAGTTTGAAATTTTTTTTAACATCCAAATCTCTGATCCATCTGATTTGTATATATGTGTGTATATTGTAAAAATTCAATTGAATACACACATGCATATATGCTTTGGTCAAAACATGTGAAGCTTCACATGTGGTGTACTAGAATGAGAGTAATTACCCCTGATCCATGTGATCTTGGTTCTAATATCATTTTATTCACTGCTTTGTTGTTAAACTTAATGTCATTTTATAATTTCTGGGCTGTTACTTCAGCTGTGAAATGAGTGTTTGACAAGATTGTATCAAAGAGATGTAAGCATTTGCTAGATAGGGAATGAATACTTCGGAAGAGTTTTGACTCAGTTCTGGCAGTTTGTACATGCTATGTGCAGTCCTGGCCCTGGTCTCTCTTAGAACCTTGAAATCTATAACCTTCTGTGGTTAGAATTTATTCTCACCTCTACAACTAGAAGGAAAATTAATATACACATTATCTATATAAGACATATGTATCATTAATTTTTAGACCCTAATTCTTTTGTCTAAGTGGAATATATGACTTCATAGCCACAACCATTGGTGATTTTACTAAGGACGCCACCTGATCTAAATGCATTCAGTCTGGAATGCTTAGCTCCTTAAAACTTGTAGTTTGAATACAGATTAGTTTGAGAAATCAGTTTCATTCTTCTGGTAATTAAACAAGGCAAAAATCTTCATGGATTATGTTTCTTGGGAGTCATATGCAAGTTGTCATGGAAAAGAAAAGAAAATGGTATGGAGTAAGAGGGTGATGGAAGAGGTAGAATAAGGGAAGAGGAGATGAATAGACAAGAGTCCCTGTGAGACAAGAGGTATTTTCCTTCTCCTAGCTTTCAGGTTTAGTTAAAGCAGGTCTGCTGAACTTACTTTCTTTGGATTCCAAGAAAATATTCTGTACCTTTACTTTCTATAATGTTCTTTATAGGAGTGCAATAGATGTGATTGTGTTCTTCCCAAATTCTATATTGAAACCCTCTCAGTGTGACGGTATTTGGAGATGGAACCTCTCAGAGATAATTAACCTTTAAAACTTCTCCCTCCAACAAAACAAAACAAAACAAAAGCAAACACAAAACAAAGCAAAACAAAACAAAAACCCCCTATATTTGCAATATGTTTAACAACTAAATATGCAGAGTAGTATACATATTATATTATTTTAATAATTTAAAACACTAAAAATCATTTACTACACTTCTATTTTAAAAATAGGAAAAGTAAAGATCTAAATAGAAAATCTTTTTTTCAAGTTCACATGCCAAGTATATAACAGAATTCAAACCCATGCCTATTTGATTTCACAGCTATAACTTTTCACTGAGACAGGTTGTGGAAAAATTTTACAAAACACTATTAGAGGATTTTTCAGTTTGGGCCTTTGAAACATCTATATTAAGAATTTGATTTTAGTTACTGGCAAGATTTGATATTAAGATGCAAATAAAGTCAAGATGTTTTATTGTGTTTTCCCCAAAAATCTAGATGATATTTACTTTCTGTTTTAGGGGAGATTTCAAATGGAATATGTTATACAAATAGAGTCTGGAAACAGACTCTCTCTTGTACTTTATTCTAATTATCACCTGAAATTATAGCCTTTGAGGGCACAGAATGTATTAGTCCTCCTCTTCCTGAACGTTCTTACCAATAGCCCATTCTACATTCACCACTGTACAGCCATATGGTGCTGCTCAGTCTTTTATTGAGACTCTTGATTGAGAAGCCTCACGGGACTGTGAACAGCCAAGGAAAGAGAAAAGGATTAGTAGTAATAATAGGAAGATTGGACTAGAAAGGCTGATTCAGCTGTCTAGGAGCCATAATTTCCTACAATGCCAGCAGCAAGGGAACTAATTACATGGCAGACATTATGGACTCCAGGTACATTTTTCATTTCACCTCAAGTTAAAGTCATCTTCTAAAGAACTTGTTATATAAAACAATGTGTTTGCTGCCAAGATGCACTCAAATATATATGACAAAAATGCCATACCAAACTCTCCATGTAATAAAAATTCCCAAGGCTATGAAATCATCACCTCCTCTCCCAGTAATAAGGGAATTCATTCTCAGTCAGTGCATTACAATATCTTTGTTCACTCTGATGGTTCATAGTACACCGGCAGGTAATTGTGCTTCTCAGTGAGACTTATTTTTTGAACTTTGGAGTATGGTAAAATGTCAAGTTCATATTGTATAATGCAGCTTTTTTTTTCATTTTTAATATCTAAAAATTGCTTTCTCCAAAATATGACAAAATAATAGCACTAATGACTACTAAACTAACACTTTCTCATTCTCTAAGTATTGATTCTTACAAAATGTGAATTCAACATTAACATTAAATTTATTTTGCATTTTAAAGGTATATATTAAGAATCCTCAGTCAACTTAAGATGTTCATGGAAGGGGTGCCTGGGTGGCTCGGATGGTTAAGAGTCTGACTTCAGCTCAGGTCAGGATATCCAGGTACTGGGACTGAGCCTCATGTTGGGCTCCCAGATCAGCAGGGAGTCTGCTTCTCCTTCTGCCTCTCCCCTGCTTGTGCTCTCTCCCTCTCTATCTCTGTCTCTCTCTCAAATGAATAAATAAAATCTTAAAAAAAAGATGTTCATGGAATATACACTATATACAAAGATCTGAAATAGTCATTATAAGGCAGAGATATTTTTAAAAGACTATTATAACTTCTGAAGATCTTAATAATGTATTGGGAAAAAGTATATACAACAATAAAAATAGATAAAAATGAATGAATCAGAAATATGAATATTTTTAGTATGTATATAGAACACTACATGGAAGTAAATAAGTTAATTTTTGGCTTCCTTTAACATTGATTGCTGTTCATTCCCCACCCTCTTTTTATGAACATCTCTCCTCATCTAGGTAAATTCTTAATTCCATGTCAGTGATCCATCTATCTTCATCCCCTGAATGATGGCTCTAGTCTCATGACATATCTATTTTCACAAATCCTTGGTCCCACTCTTTCAACTCAGATAGTTACTTCAAACTACAATCATTTTACTTAAGGTTCTTCATGAAGGACCTTTAAAAAAAATCTATATCCAACTACCTACTGGATTATAACTAGTTAATGATTTTTATTACATTTATAGCATAAGCTAAATGCTAGGATTATAATCATATAAAAGTCATGTATGATTTCTTCCTTTATAAAAAATACATTCTGGTGACATCAAGGTAAACTTACATATCTCAAATAAATAGCCAGAACTTATTAGCCTATTGTGGAAGGGATCAGATAGTGGATCACAAAACATGTCTTTCTTTGCCTTGCATAAGAAACAAATTTGCACTTATCAACACCATCCATTGTTTTTAAATATGGTCTTGTAGCAGAATGGCCACATCACTGAGTTCTAGCCAATGAAATCTGAGTGGAAGTAATGTGTACATCTAGCATGGCCTTTGTTACCTCCCATGTATATTTTCCTCTCACCTGCTCTTCCACTGAAAAAATCAATATACCTGTGAAAGAGTAGAGCCTTAATAGGAAAGTAACCAGAGATCCAGAATCACTGCTCAGAAGAAATCAATCTGCTGACCAGAAACTTCTTTTGCTCTTTAAGTGGGTAGAAAAAATACTTCTACCGACTTAAGCCACAGAGATTACAGAGTTTATGCTTTACTGTTCTGATGTTACTTTAATACAGAAATAGGTGATGCAAGACTATAAAAATAACTTCTAACATATATGACATTGGTCTCATATTAGAGTAGAGGACAACGATGAAAAATTCTGGAGGCTAAAGAGATAGAAAATCATTATATGCAGTGACACAACATTTATTAAAACTGTTACATACCATGACTTGGAAGGCAGTACACAGAACATATAGCTCTAAGAGATGTAGTTAGATAATGGACATTGGCTTTTGCTCCTACTTTTAGACATGTATAAGAAATCCATGTTCACAGACCAGAACTGGACAGCTTGCAAACAGAAAAAAAAAAAAAATAGAGTTCAGAAATTTTAGGATATAAACATTTGGAAGAAGAAAAGACCCTACATCAGGTAGTAATTTAGGTTCTTGAACTGGAAGACATGAGTGCATTAGACTTTACATTGACACCAATGGGTAAGATGTGTTTTTAATGTATGATTAGTAAAATCAGTATTTGGTAACCAGAAGAAAATAATTATTTCCTAGGACATGGGGGAGCCATTGTGTGGAAGATATTTGGAATCTCAATCACTTCTTGGAAGATAGAAACACCCATTTTGAAATTAAATGATGATTATCTTTCAGTATTACCTTAAGATTTAGTTACAGCAACCAACATTAATGCATTGTATCCCTCCCACTCACGCAATTACCCACACCTCCCCAAATATGTATGTGTAAATATGTATTATTTGTGTGTGTTTACCTATCATCTTTCTTTTTTTAATATTTTATTTATTTATTTAACAGACAGAGATCACAAGTGGGCAGAGAGGCAGGCAGAGAGAGAGAGAAACAGGATCCCTGCTGAGCAGAGATCCCAAAGAGGGGCTCAATCCCAGGACCCTAAAATCATGACCTGAGCTAAAGGCAGAGGCTTAAACCACTGAGACACCCAGGTGCCCCATCTATCATCTTTCTACTTACATATCTAATTAATTGCACCTACTAACACATTATATTAGAAATCTACATTTTCCATACAATAAGTCTTAATCAGATCTTTAACTCTTTCCTTACTTTTTTATTAAAAACAAGAGTCATGTCCTTTGTATTTGTTTATTTGATTGGTTTTTGATACTAAATTATATTTGTTTTAAAAACTATCCACTTCTCCCACTATCTCAGGCTAGCACTATAGCTAAATGAATTGAATTATTAAGAATTAGAGGAAGTAACTCTTTTCATACATCTTTCCTTCTTTTTTTTTCTCCTTTCCCCTTTATAGTGAGAAAGAAGTAGAGGAAAGGCAGATACCATTCAACAATAACTGTTACAGTGAGGTTTTTGTAATCCCTTGGCTCATCAGGACTGTGCTTCCTCGTTTCAGTGATGTTGGGCTCAATATGGCATAGCTGTCCAGTAGCTTAAGAGCTTTCTAACAAATAACCTTCTAAGGCACTGGTGCTCCTTTTTGAATTGTCTGTATCTTCTTTCTGGTTTGCAACTAACACCAATATTCTGCATTTTTAATGTGTGCCCTTCTTTGTTTAAGTTGCAGCAGGTCCTAGAAAGTTTATAAAAATATGCAGAATTAATAATAAGAGGATAATAGTTACTAACCTACCCATATTGAGAACTTGTTAAGTTCCAAAAACTGTTCAATTTCCATGTGAGACAAAATTTAATCATTATACCATTCCAATGAAATGATTACTATTTTCCCCTATTTTACAGATGAGAAAACCAAGAGACTGAAAAAGTTCTCACAAAACTGGTAAAGGAAAATAAAGAATATTTTAAAAACCCAATATCAAACATAAAATAGGAGACATAATCTAAGATGTTTTAGATATGAAAAGGAAAATAAAAATATTTTCAAAAATATTTATGATTGTAAATATGAATTTTTAAATGAAATAAAGAAATCTATTTACCAAGTTTGACATAAATAGTAGCATTCAATTTTCACATACGTAGATCTAATAAAGCAGTTCAATCTTTATTTTATTTTTTAAATTTTAATTTTTTGGTGTTCAAATTTTCATTGTTTATGCACCAACCCCAGTGCTCCATGTAATATGTGCCCTCCTTAATACCCACCACCAGGCTCACCCATTCCTGCATCCCCCCAAAACCGTTGGTTGGTTTCTCAGAGTCCACAGTCTCTCATGGGTTGTCTCCCCTCTGATTTCCCCCAATTGACTTTTCATTTCCTTCTCCTAATGTCCTCCATGTTCTTCCTTCTGCTCCACAAGTAGGTGAAACCATATGATAATTGACCCTCTCTGCTTGACTTATTTCACTCAGCATAATCTCCTCCAGACTTGTTCATGTTGATACAAATGTTGCATATTCATCCTTCCTGAAGGAGGCATAATGCTCCATTGTATATATGGACCATATCTTCTTTATTCATTTGTCTGTTAAAGGGCATCTTGGTTCTTTCCACAGTTTGGCGATTGTGGCCATTGTGGCTATGAAAATTGGGGTACAGCTGGCCATTCTTTTCACTACATCTGTATCTTTGGGGTAAATACCCAGTAGTGCAACTGTAGGGTCATAGGATAGTTCTATTTTTAATTTTTTGAGGAATCTCCACACTGTTTTCCAAAGCGGCTGCACCAACTTGCATTCCCACCAACAGTGTAAGAGGGTTCCCCTTTCTCCACATCCTCCCCAACACTTTTTGTTTACTGTCTTGTTGATTTTGGCCATTCGAACTAGTGTAAGGTGGTATCTCAATGTGGTTTTGATGTGAATCTCCCTGATGAGCTGATGCTGATGAGCATTTTTTCATGTGTCTGTTAGCCATTTGTATGTCTTCTCTGGGGAAGTGTCTGTTCATGTCCTCTGCCCATTTTTTGAGGTAATGATCTGTTTTCTGTGTGTTGAGTTTGAGGAATTCTTTATAGATCTTGCATATCAGCCCTCTGTAGTGTCATTTGTGAATATCTTCTCCCATTCCATGGGTTGCCTCTTTGTTTTGTTGACTGTTTCCTTTGCTGTGCAGAAGCTTTTGATCTCAATGAAGTCCCAAAAGTTCATTTTCACTTCTGTTTCCTTTGCCTTTGGAGACTATCTTGAAAGAAGTTGCTGTGGCCAATGTCAAAGAGGTCACTGCTTGTGTTCTCCTCTAGGATTTGATAGATTCCTGCCTCCGAGGTCTTTTGTCCATTTTGAGTTTATCTTTGTGTATGGTGTAAGAGAATGGTCAAGTTTCATTCTTCTACACATAGCTGTCCTATTTCCCCAGCACCATTTATTGAAGAGACTGTCTTTTTTCCACTGGACATTTTTTTCCTGCTTTGTTGAAGATTATTTAGTCATAGAGTTCCAGGTCCATATCTGGGCTCTCTACTCTGTTCCACTGGTCTATGTGTCTGTTTTTATGCCAGTACCATGCTGTCTTGGTGATAAATAAATCTTGTAATAAAGCTTGAAATTAGGCAACATGATGCCCCCAGTCTTGTTTTTCTTTTTCAACATTTCCTTAGCAATTTTGCCTCTCTTCTGGTTCCATACAAATTTTAGGATTTTTTGTTCCAGCCCTTTGAAAGATGCCGGTGGAATTTTGATCAGGATGGCATTGAAAGTGTAGATTGCTCTGGGAAGTTTAGACATTTTTACAATATTTATTCTTCTGATCCATGAGTATGGAATGGTCTTCCACCTTTTTTGTGTCTTCTTCAATTTCTTTCATGACTGTTCTGTAGTTCCTCCAGTACAGATCTTTTACCTCTTTGGTTAGGTTTATTCGCATCTATCTTATGGTTCTTGGTGCTATAGTAAATGGGATCAATTCTCTAATTTCCTTTTCTATGTTTTCATTGTTAGTGTATAAGAAAGCAACTGACTTCTGTGTCTTGATTTTGTATCCTGCCACATTACTGAATTGTTGTTTGAATTCTGTTAGTTTGGGGCTGGAGCCTTTTGGGTTTTCCATATAAAGCATCATGTCATCTGCGAACAGAGAGAGTTTGACTTCTTTGCCAATTTGAATAACTTTTATTTCTTTTTGTTGTCTGATTGCTGTTGCTAGGACTTCTAGTACTATGTTCAACTGTGGTTGCAAGGGCAGGGATCCCTGGTCTGTTCCTGATCTCAAAGGGAAGACTGTCAGCTTTTTCTCATTGAGAATGATATTCACTCTAGGTTTTGTATAGATAGATTCTATGAACTTGAGGAATGTTCCCTCTATCCCTATACTTTGAAAAATTTAGTCAGGAATGGATGCTATATTTTGTCAAATGCTTTTTCTGCATCAATTGAGAAGTTCATGTGGTTATTTTCTCTTCTCTTATTGTTCTATCACAATGATTGATTTGCAAATGTTGAACCACCATTGCATCCCAGGGATAAAGCCTACCTGGTCATGGTGTATAATCTTTTTAATGTAGTGTTGGATCTTGTTAGCTAGGATATTGTTGAGATCTTGGCATCCATATATATCAGGGATATTGGTCTGAAACTTCCTTTTTGGTTGGGTCTTTGCTTGGTTTGGGGATCAGGGTAATTCTGGCTTTATAGAAAGAGTCTGGAAGTTTTCCTTCGGTTTCTATTTTTTGAAACAGCTTCAGGAGAATAGGTATTATTTCTTCTGTGAATGGTAGAATTCTCCAGGGAATCTGTCAGGTCTTGGGCTCTTGTGCTTTGGGACGTTTGTGATCATTGCTTCATTCTTGTTACTAGATATTGGTCTATTCAGGTTGCCAATTTCTTTCTGTTTCAGTCTTGGAAGTTTATAGGTTTCCAGGAATGAACCCATCTCTTCTAGGTTGCTTAACTTATTGGCATATAACTGTTGATAATAATTTCTGATGATTGTTTCTATTTCCTTGGCATTAGTTGTGATCTCTCCCTTTTTATTCATAATTTTATTAATTTAGGCCCTCTCTCTTTTCTTTTGGATTAGATTAACCAGTGGTTTTTTTCAATGTTATCAATTCTTTCAAAGAATCAGCTTCTAATTTAATTGATGTGTTATACCCTATTTCTAGTTTCCAACTCATTGATCTCTGTTCTAATTTTTATTTTCCTTATTGTGGGTGGGATTTACTTAATTTGTTGTTGATTTTCTAGTTCTTTAAGGTGTAAAGAGAGTTGGTGTATTCGGGATTTTTCAGTGTTTTTTGTTTTGTTTTGTTATGGTTTGGTTTGGTTTGGCTTCGTTTTTCTGAGTGAGGCTTGAATGGCTATGTATTTCCCCCTTAGGACTGCCTTTACTGTATCTGATAGGTTTTGGACCGATGTGTTTTCTTTCCAATGGGTTTCCATGAATTGTTTAATTTCTTCTTTGATTTCCTAGTTGATCCAGACACTCTTGAGCAAGATGGCGTTTAGCTTCTAAGTGTTTGTATTCCTTCCAAACTTTTTCTTGTGGTTGAGTTCCAGTTTCAAAGCATTTAGGTCTGGGAACATGCAGGGAAACATTTCAATCTTTTGGCATTGGTTGAGCCCTGATTTGTTACCCAGTATGTAGTCTATTCTGGAGAAAGTTCCATGCACGTTCAAGAAGAGTAAGTATTCTGTTGTTTTATGGTAGAACGTTCTGTATATATCTATGAGGTCCATCTGGCCCAATGTGTCATTCAAAGCTCTTGTTTCTCTATTGATTTTTTGCTTAGATGATCTGTCCATCCCCTACAATTAATGTGTTCATATCAATATGACTCCATTTTGGTTAACAGTTGGCTTATGTATTTGGCTGCTCCCATAAAGTGGGCATAAATCTTTATAATTCTTAGATCTTGGTGGATAGACACTTTAAGAATGATATAATGTCCTTCTGTATCTCTGACTACAGTCTTTAGCTTAAAGCCTAATTTATCTGATATGATAATCACTATCTTAGCTTTCTTTCGAGCCCCCTTGTCATGAAAGATGGTTCTCCATTCCTTCACTTTCAGTCTGGTTCCAAATATGTCTCTTGTAGAACCATATGATGGGTCCTGTCATATTATCATATAACATATATATGTCCTGTCATATATATCATATAACACATATAACCCTGTGCCATTTTATGGGAACATTTAGGCTGCTCACATTGAGAGTGATTATTGAAAGGTAAGTTTTTCTTGACATCATGTTGCCTGAGAAGTCCTTGTTTCTATAGATTGTCTCTGTAAATATCTGTTCTATGTCACTCTTGGGTTCTTTCTTCTTTTATAGAAACCCCCTAATATTTCTTGTAGTGCTGGCTTGGTGGTCACATACTCTTTTAAACCTTCCTGGTTTTGGAAGCTCTTTATCTCTCCATCTATTTTGAATGTCAGCCATGCTGGATAAAGTATTCTTGGCTTCATGTTCTTCTTGTTTAGTTCCCTGAATATGTTATGCCAGCCCTTTCTGGCTTGTCAGGTTTTGGTGGATAGGTCTGATGTTATTCTGATGGTCCTTCCTCTGTATATAAGGAATCTCTTCACCTACCTGCCCTTAGGACTTCTTGTCTAAAATGATTCATGAATTTCACAATTAAATGTCTGGAGGTCTTTCTAGATTCATAGATCTTGGGGGTGTAATTTCTGCTTCTAAGACATGAACATTTGTTCCATTCCCCAGACTAGGGAAATTTTCATCCAGAATTTGTTCAACTATATCTTCTAGTCTTCTCTCTTTCTCCACGCCTCCACCCCCCCCCCCAGGCATCCCAATAATTCTGATGTTGGAACGTTTCATTGCATCATTTATTTCCCTAATTCTGTTTTCATTGCTTCTAAGATTTTTGTTCCAGGTCTCCTCCTGATCCTTTTTTTCTATCATTTTGTCTTCTAGATCACTAATTTGATCTTTGCCTCAGCTACCCTAGCTGTTAGAGTATACAGATCATATTGGATCTCACTGATAGCATATTTTAGAACTGCCAGATCACCTCTCACTTCCAACCTTAGAGTTTCTATGTTGCCACTAATTGTCTTCTCCAACCTAGCCATTGCCTGGATAATTGTTACCCTGAATCCTCTTTCTGACATACGGTTTATGTTCATATCCAATAGCTCTGATGGAGAGGGCACAGTCTCTGAATTTTTCCTCTGTTGGGTGTTCCTCCTCCTAGTCATTTTGGTGAGAGGTGGTTGAGGGGATGTATATCTGAATACATCAACCACAATCTAGGCAACATGCATTCTGAAAAGTTTCAGAGCAATTGGGGGACACCACCAAAAAGAAAAGAAGAAGAAAAAAAAGAAAGAAAGAAAGAAATAAAAGGAAAAAAAAAAGGAAATAGAGAGAAAAAAGAGAGAGAGAAAATGTAGCCAAAATGTAAGCCAAAAGTAAGACTAAAAGTAAGCCAAAAGCAAGACTTATAAAGTACATAAATAAAAATGAACAAACAAAAAGACAGACAAAAGTAAAGGACAAGATAAAAAAGAAAACCCTGGCCAAAATGAACCCCAAGAATAAGATTTATATAGGACAAAAACAAATACACAGAAACACTAACAGAAGAATAAGATAGGAAGATGGTTATAAACCATTGATGTGGATAAAGAAGTTTATTTCACTGCTTCCTAGGTGAATCTTGTTATCTTTGTTAAAAGACTCAACTTTCCAGAGATATAGGGAAATTAAAATTGGTTTATATATAGGGGTAGTATTGAATAGGGAAAAAAGATTACCTTGAAGCTTATATCTATATGTATTAAATAAAAAAGAAAGAAAGAAAAGAAAAGAAAAGAAAAAGAAACACAGGTGCATGTATGAAAAAAGTTCAAGTTAAGAAGTTATTATGGAATATGTTGTATTAAACCTCTAGTTGTAATGGTAAGTAGGTTAAAAAAATTAAAAGAACAATAATTGTAGGAAGAAATTAAAAAGAAAAAGAAAGAAAAGTTGTATCTATGAAATATGCAGATTTTGAGGCAATACCATGAGCTTAATATATTGTTTTTCCCTGATGTTGGGGTTTTACAGTTTTATGGGGACCCTGTGGTGGTTGTCCTCTTGTTCTTTTGACTTGTCTTCTGGGAGAGGGCTCTGACACATTGTTTCTCAGTCAGTCTTGCTTGGGCTGAGTCGCCTTGCCCACGATCAAGGGGCTTGGCTCTGTGCAAACTGGTTTTTCATGCTTTTGTTCTCTGGAGGCTTTTGTTCTTTGGCAGCTTTTTGTGCTTTTCGGATATTTAGTGGGAAGCAAACTGTCTGCACCCAGATCTCAGCCTCAGAGAGAAACCTTAGTCTGCTCCCCCCTGGGTCATCCAGAACACACAGACTCCCCCTCTGTAAATTGCTCCGAACACTGTAACCTCTCACAGGCTGTGAACAACCTCAGCCACTGTCCCAGTGGTTGTCTGAGGCCCCCACTTGTCTCTGTACCCCTGTGCCACTAAAACCACAAGTGATATTGGGCCAGGTGACTTCAAACTCGAGTGACTGCTGTTGCTGGGACTGCTATCTGGGGTCCATGCCCACACCCTGTGCATCCACATATGGTGGAGGTACAGGTCACCAAAGACTGTAGGTCAAGGGAAACCAACCTGAGACCATGTTTGTTCTCTCAAGCGCAGGCTGTGTGTACTCAGACCCCACAGCAGCACAGGTCATGGAAGGCTGCAGGCCTAGAGACCAGTGGCAGTGACCATCCTGGGACCATGAGCTTAGGCCCGTGCACATGACCTCCCAATTCCACCAGTTGCCTTTTAAGATCTTTTGCTCTTTTTGAATGCTTTTGACCAGTCTCCAAGTTAATGTTGGTCTCCAATCTTTGTATTGGGGGTATTACTTTCAAATGGATCACTTTTGGTGTTTATCTTCCTATATCAGTCTGAGTGTTCCACTCTGTGTTACCTCTCCACTGATGCCTTCTGCCCCCTTAGAGACCCAGAATTGTATCATTTTGCATCTCAGGCTGTTTTCATTGGTCTTCAGAGTGTTCTGGTAGATACTTAGCTAACTTTAGGGGACCAGTTGAAACAGGGTCTCCTACTTTTCAGCAACCTTCCCCTCCTCTCTGAAATGTAAGAACATTCTGTGAAGAACACCCCAAGCCAAAATTCTACTAAACATAAAAAGAGAAAAAAAATTCTAATATTACATAATAATTCCAGAGAAAATAAAAAGACTGTATATGTTGCATCTAGTAGCTTAGATAGCTACTGTAATTTTTTTGGACAATATAACAAGGGAAAGAGTAATTAGCTGTCTATATCCTGAAAGAAGATATATACAAAAATCTATTTAAAAATTTACAAATCAAATCCAGAATTATGTTAAAATAATAAAGACATTGTAGTGTTAGGAGAGTAGTTAATAAACAGAAAGTATACATGCAAATGGAAAGGCTCAAAAAAGCAAAAATATAATGTATAAGTTTGTTTTAAAATCTGAACACCCAAGCAATTTGCATATTAACAAAATAAAGAAGATACGATATAATCATTTCAATATCCTAATGATTATATGATCATGTTGTATAAACGTTTTTGAATGAAATAATGATTGAATAAATGAATAAAAGAGATGTTATAAAGCAACAGATTTTTAGTTCTCATAGTTCTGGAACCTGAGAAGTTCATGATCAAGGTCCTGGAAGGTTCATTGTCTGGTAAGAGCCCACTTCTTGGTTAATATATTCCCATCTTCTTCCTCTTAAAAAATAACATGGCAGAATGGGCAAGGGAGCATGCTGGAGTCCCTTTCATAAGGGCGTTAATTAATTACATGATTACATTATCCACCCGCAAGATGTATTTACTTCCCAAAGATCTCATATTCTGATACCATCACATTAGTGATTAGGTTTTCAACATATGACTTTAGGAGAACACAAACATTCAGGTCACAGCAACTGGTAATCAGGAAAAAAAGTAGAGCAGACTGAAAAGACTTTGGTTTGTAAATCCACTTAAGGAGATGCTAAAATCCATGATTCTATTGTTCAAAAAGTTAAATTATAGTTTCAGGAATCTTTCCATTTGCAATGACCCAAGGATTTTCAGTGCATTTTGCCCTGTGTGATCAGTGACAAACATGGGATTTAATGATTAAGGCGCAATAGAATTTACTTTTATCTTCTCAACCATATGTCTGAGCATGCATATTGCATGCGAATAGGACTCAACATCCTCATCCACTATCTTCCTTGGCAAATATAGTTTTACTGCTTACTAAACTTGCTTTATGCTGCTTGTAGAGTAAGAGCAAACACATTAGATTTCCCTGTCCAAGAAATGAAAGTGACAGATAAAAAGATTTAAATATGAACTACAGTACCAATAAAGGCGAACAAAATCCTTGCAAGAGGTGCCTAAGTAATAACATTTCATTTTGATAATGTTCAATGGTTTAGAGCTAAGGACAAGGGCCTCTGATCATTCCAGGAAATGGAGTTAGTAAGAAGAGTACAATTAAATGCTACTTCTCAGAAATAGAGGTCAATAATTCCTAGTTTCCAAAGGCTAGTTTTCTAGTCTGGCATGGACTGGGATTTTCTGGCAGCCTTAGGAAAGAGAACTTTCCTTATTCTAAATTCTATTACACTTTCTTCTTATCATACTATACATATTTCTGAAATTTTCTTACATAAAAGTAAATCTATTTTTAAAGGGCACATAACAATATTTAGGGAGATTACACATTTGAAGAAGACATTGGGATTTTTCAAAAGATAAAATCTCTGTGTCTGCAAATTATCATGCTTTGAAAGTGTGTGACATTTATATAATAATAAAATATAAATTAATTTGTTTTGTCCCTGGAGATTTGGGGATGTGGTGTGTACTAAAAGAGGATAGAGGAAAATATAACTCAAATCAGCATAAGGATAACAATGGGAACAAGACTAAGGTTCTAGTACAGTCTTGGTGTTAATTAGTTTATTATCTTTAACTACTCCTTTATTATGCAATTCAAATTAATAGTTTTAATCCATTTATCCAGTCAATGCAAATGTATATGTAGTCATGTTGTCCCTGGTTAATCCCACCAAACATTTCCCAACACTTCTAGATTAAAAGCCAAATATTGTAAATGACATCTACAGATGACTTCCTTACTAACTATGCTCCAGCATCAATGCTTTTTTGCCAATCTTAGAATACACCCAGTCACATCCACTTTTTGGTTATTGATTTACACATTTGCTGTACTGTGTGTCTGGAATACTCTTCCCCAGCTCACTTCAAATTTGTTCAGTCTTCTTCATTCCCCTTTCTCAGGTTTTTACACAAACATTATGTTCTCAGAAAAAAATTAGACCTTATTTTAAATTGACTTTATTTAAAATTGAACCCCTCCTCCAACTTTCCTTACACTCATTCCTGTTATATTTCTTCTTAGCATTTCTCATAATTTAAAACGTCATATATTTATCTACTTCTTTATTTCTGCTTGTTTTCTATCTCTCCCACCAGAACTTAAGGTCCACTGTACTAGACTAGTTTTTCTACTTTATTGACTGTTGTGTGCCCAGAATCTAAGGCAGCCTGTCACAGAGTATACATTCACTAAATATTTCTTAAATAAATGAAATTAATGAGTACCATACAAAAGATGTGTTATGTACTGGCAATAAAGCAGTGAACCATATAGACAGATATATGCAATTTCAACTTACATTTTAGTTAGGGATATAGGTCAGAAAAACTACAATTCAAGTATGTCTTATAGTATTATGTAAATAAGTAGATACCAGAAAAATAAACCTAAGAAAAATAAGCCACTGCTTCAAGGCAAAACAAAAAGTATAAGTACAGTTTAAAACAGGTAGGTCTGATTAAACTTACCAAACATCAGCAAACCATTGTGAGAAAAGTTTGTGTGTATGTGTGTATATACATAATAATTAAATGTGTATATATATATAATAATTAAATGACATGATAAGGAAGGATGACATTATAGTCTCTTGAGACTATAGTAGCTACTTACTATAGTAGCATTGTAAAATGTTCAGCAGAGTTGCTAGGGTAGAAATCTAGTTTCATATTTTGTACAAATATGTAAAACTGAACCTAAATATACCTTTATATAGTTTTTCAGCACTTACGGCAATTGAAAATAAGTACAAATCAAGAGACTCACATTACCTCAACTTTTCCTCTTGATAGTCATATATGCCTAAATTTCAGGATAGGAGATAACTCTTTGGGTGGGAGAAGGGGGTCAGAACTCTAGGTGTTTTGAAAGCCTGTTGACTGAACTACCATTCCTTTACCTTCTATTGAAGAAAGATTGAGACATACTTGGAGTAAGAGCTAAATATTGGCTGTTCAAGATTCAGGGAAAATTGTAAACAAATGAATGAATAAACATGTTAATTATAGAGTATTATATGTACTTTGAAGGAAATAAACAAGAGTATTTGGAGAGTAAAACAAAGAGAACAATTTAGATACTTTATGATCCCTTTTATCTAAAAGTCTCCTGATCTTTATAAAAGAGAAAAGAGATCCATTTGGCTTTAACACAAGATTAAGGGAATGAGTTACAGAAAGAAATGCAGTTGAGACCAATCACAATTTATAGCCACTCATAGCTTCATTACAAATCATTATAAGGTTTTGAGCCACAGAATGCTTTCTTCTATTTTCTAAGAATCACTTGGACTACTGAGAATAGACAAACAGTAGATCAATAAAACAATACTACTCAAGGTTAGTGATCTGGGTAAGAACCAGTGGAGGTTTGGACAAGGATGATAGGGTGGAAGGTGGTAAGAAGTGGCTGGAGTGTATGTATATTTTAAAGATAACACCAATGTAATTTAGTGATAGATTGGATTCTCAGTGTGAAGAAAAACGGAGTCAAGGATGACTAAAGTTTTGAGCTTGAACAGCTAGAAAAATAAAGTAGTTATTAACTAAAACGAAGAAGGTAAGTAGGAAAGTTTTCTTAACATAAGATCAGGAACTCAGTTTTGAAACATGAAGCTTAAAATAACTACAAGATATCCAAGTAGGTAGGTAGGTTAATTAAGATATAACAGTATGGAGTTTATAAGAGAGCTTAGCCAAAGGGGCCTATATGGATTTTTTTCCATTTCATTATATGAGACTGGATGCCATTACCATCAGAGGGGTGACAAATGGGAAACTATACCCTTAACGATAAGAATCACCAAACCCACACTGGAATATGTTTTCAGTAGTCTGTGTGTGTGTGTGTGTGTGTGTGTGTGTGTGCATGTCCGTATGTTCTGATACTTAGTTAGTGGAAGATGAAGTTAGAGACAGCCCAAATATCATGGGGAAAAAAGTCATAGATTCAGTTTTAGCCCTATATTATACCACTGTGAGTCTTAGGAAAAGTTCAACTCTGAGTCTCAGTTTCTTTAATGTCAATAATCAGGCTAATAATTTTCCATCTGGTTATGAAGAATATATGTTCATGGCTGTACAAGTTAGAGCACAGTAAAATACAGATCTGGGTAGAAAATACTAATTTAACTGAAGCCCTAGATTGTGCAAGTGGGAGTTGGATTAGCTTAAAGGGACAAGTCTAGAGTTAAAAGGTTTTATGTAATTTGTAAAATGTTACTTATAAGATTAATATTTTTTGTAAATAAATACCATCTTTCTGGAAAGCTGTTTTCCACTGTGTATCTGGAAGCTTAAAAATGCATAGTTTTTAGCTTTGGAAGTGTACTGTAGTACTAGAAAATAAAATGAAACAGAAGTTTAAGTATACAGTTGTTTGAAAATGACTCAAATGTCCAATTATAAGAAACTACACTAAATATCTGATGATTTACCCATAGAATACTTTAGCATAAAACCATTAATATATTTTTAAAAACTTAATGAAGTTGGAAAAGCTGGTATAAAAGTGCACAATTAAAAGATATGAGACAAATAATGATTTATTATTTATTTTATGTTAACCATTTTGTTTAAATTGCAAGAAAAAAAAAATCTAGAGGCAACCAACCATGTGTTGATAACTGTGTGTATTTCAGGGATGACGTTTGAAATAATTTACATTTCTAACATTCCTAAATTCTTTACAGTAGGTATCATTTCTGTCAGAAGGAACAAGTAATTTATTAAAATAAATATTCTTGGACCTTTTCATATTTTGCTGTTTGTATAACTTATACGCCTTGTCAGTCTCTTGTGCTTTTAGTGCATCTGTCGTGTTTTACCCTGAGGAGAAGCAATCTATTTACAGGTAAACTGAAACATTAATTACATAGGAAGATCTCTTCTATACAGTGTTCTGATAAAATGCTATAAAAACAAGAAACACGAACTTCCATAAAATATTTGTTTCTTTGAAGTCATTTAAACTTAGTGCTTTTCTTTGAAAAGCCTTATGAATAATTAAGCCAAGTCTAACTTGCCTGGAAAGTTCTGCCTGCTTTCTAACACCATTAAGATTGTAACACTGTCACAATAGACCCATTAAGGTCATTTAAATTGGATAAAGAATGGATCCTGGGCAATGCAGAATTCAAAAGAACTGCCTACTAAGAATGATGATGTTCAGTATAAACATCCAGATGTCAGGAAAAGCCTAATGTACTCCTTAGAAATCACGGAATAAAATGCCTCTAAAAAGTATACTGCTAGTTTTCAGGGTATCTTGATTATTGTCTCATTTTAGGTTTTTCTTTTCATTTTTAGTAATTTACAGAGAAGAATGTAATAATGTCATCAAATACTGATAGGAGGAATGGGATTCCAATTGCATTTCTTTTCTCATTAGCTATAAGATTTTGAACAAATTATTAGTGACTTCCTAGTTTCAGTCTTCATTCATTGAGTGGATAAGTAATAGTTCTTAGCTGCATCTCATGCATTTTTAATGTGCTAATTCTTGTGTAGTTCTTAACATTGCACCTGTAATAAAATATTTATTATTATTATTGTTATTATTATTTCCTATTTCCTCTAGTTTTTCTGTATTGGAAAACCAAATAAATGTATAATTTGAGACTTCTGAAAATAGATCAGGAACCGATAGTGAGATAGTTTTCAGGCTCAGAGAAATGAGAGGAACAGACTAATAGTTTTCTCTTCATTAAAAAAGAAGACTTCACTTCATGTTGAAATATGTGTTTAACTTCTATCCATACCTAAAGTTTCAATTAAGGTCAACTGAAATAATATAAGAATAAGATCTTTCTAAACTATAAAGTTCCATGTAAGTATGAGAGAAGATTACTAATATTACCAGGCTCTTGTGCAAGCATTGGAATTAGTATTCAAGTTAGCAAACATCCTTTGCAGCATAATAAAGGGCTTTAAGAGTTAGAGACTTTTCAAAAAAAGCATATATTTTATTTCCTAGGAGTAATTTACAAACTTGCAAAAGTTATTTGAATTTATATAATCAATCATTTTAAGAAAGATTCATTTTAAGAGAGTCCATTTTTCCTAATATAATAAGTTCCTGACATATTGCTGACTTGAAATTGCATAACTTCTAATACTGAATCAATATTTTATTTTTCAAATGCACGTTTTCATGAACAAATATCTGCACATACTTAGAAATCAGTTTCAACTTAGAATTCATGGTGGTAGATTATATTGGGGGAAAAAAATCTAAGAGTCTACTTGCCAACTCAAAGCAACAGGAACATTGGTGCAGTGAATATAAATTAACTCTCTGGGGAAGATTTTCTGACAGAAGTGCTTATATGACTCATACTATCTCTTGATCCATGAAATGCATTGCACACCATCAATTTGCTACTTGAGTTGTCCTAAAGGGAAAAGGTTGTCATTCATTCACTGAAATATAATTGGCTATAATAAATTATTTTATTGGTTGCATTATTAAAATTTAATTATTTTTGCAAATAAAAGCATAGTCTTATACCACTTTTACAATAAAACACTATTTAACATTTATACAATTCCATTAAAGCACTTAGAAAGATGGAGGAGCACTGTATCTTTGTCATATTTTGCCCTTAAAATTATGATGGGTAACTGAGATTAAGAATCTAAATGACTGGGACTGGTCAGACCTTGTAAGAGAAACAAATCTGTTTTATCCTACTGTGCCTTCTACCATATCATGAGTTGTTCATGATTCTGATCTCTCAGTCTAAGACTAATAAAAATACAAAGTGATATAGAATAGTACTCAACAATTCATTCTTTCATTAATTCCTTTATTCAACAAATACTTGAACATCTTCTATTTGTATGATAGAGCAAATCTTGTAATGTTAGCATTACCCATATTTGGATTCAAGTCCTAGCTCTATAAAGTAATAATTTTGTGACCGTTGGAGTATCACAATGATTACCTAAGACTTAATTTGAAATATGTAAAACAAATCACATTATTGTGACAAAATAAATAGTACACAAAATGCAACAATCACAAGCTAAGTATAGCTAAAATTATGTGCTAAATGATGTGGGTTACTTTGTAGCAATAAAAATCCAGTAAGAACTAAATTAATAAATTGAAGCAATGGAATCAGTCAGTTTCTGTTAAGTTATATGCAGTAATAAACAGTCCTGGAATCTCAAAGGATTATAGCCATAATAGTTTAATTTGCTCATATCATCTATCACTGTGGGAAAGCTGTGGTTTTGCTCCCATGTATCTTTTATTTCAGGACCCACACTAAAGTAGTAAATCCTATCTGAAGTGTTGCTAATTACACTGCATAAGAGGGGAAAAACAGGGATAAAAATCAATAGTATGAATATGCCTGGGGGGGGCTCAGTTGGTTAAGTGTCTGCCTTCCTCTTGGGTCATGATCCCAGCATCCTGGAATTGAGTCCCTGCATTGGGCTCTTTGCTCAGTGTAGAACCTGATTCTCCCTCTATCTGCCACTCCACCAGCTCGTGCCCTCTCATTATCTCTCCCTGACAAATAAATAAATAAAATCTTTTTTAAAAATCAACAATAGCTCTTAAATATGATATATGTCATTCCCATTCCTATTTCAATGACCAAAACAAGTTAAAATGAATCTTAATTCAATAAGGCATCATAATGGGAAAAATAATACAATCTATAGCAATAGGTAAGTGTTACATGCAAAAAAGAATCTAATTCTAGGGAGCCAGTGTAGTTAAGGCAGGCTCTATGTGGAGTAATATTTATGCTAAGTTTCTGGGACCAAGGAATATCTGGGGGATGAGGACAGTGTTTGGAAATGAAATGATAGCTAGTGCCTTCCAGATGATAGGGACATCTGTTGAATGATACTTATTTACTGAAGCAACAATCCCCAACTGGAGCTATTCAAGTTGCCTTACCTTGGCAATTTGCTGAATAACTGAAATTCAACAAAGGCTTTACAGGAGTCTTCAGATTTAGGAAAATCACATCTGGTTTTAGTCTGACACACATTGGCCATTATACTTTAAGTATATTTCTAGAACTTGTATATTACTGAATTTCTACTCCATTCCTCGGCACAGATAATGTGTACATAGTCTCAAAATGTTTTCAAATTTCATATTTTTGTACCTCTTATCTTATATTGGAATCTCTAGATATTTTTCTAGTAGTTGATATTACCATTCTAATTTCTTTGTCTTATCAGAGAAATTCTCTGTGGCACAGGGAAGTAAATATATCTAGGATGTGTTGGCTTCTAGGCTCATATCCAAGTCAAGTGTTAGGATCTCTCTGGACTTACAAGAACATCTTGCAGGGTAGCCTGGGTGGCTCACTTGGTTAAGCATCTGACTCTTGATTTTGGATCAGGTCATGATGTCAGGGTCGTGAGATAGAGGTCTATTTCAGGCTTCATGCTCAGTGCAGAGTCTGCTTGAGATTCTCTCTTTCCCTCTGCCTCTCCTCCACTCGCTCATGCTCCCTCTCTCTCAAATAAATAAAATCTTTAAGGAAAAAAAAACAAAAAAACAAAAAAAACCTTGTAAGCCAGTGTTCTTAATATGAAAATCCATTGAAGTAAAGACATTTGAACAAGGGAAGACCACAAAGCAGACATATTTAGAAAGATACAACTAGAAATGACTCATTCTTTCAAGTAGTTATGGCAATCAAAATTGATTAAATATAAAGCATTTTCAAGAGACTGAATTTGCCAAGACTAACTGCTATTCAGATCAATTGTTATCTGCCATTTTTTTTTAAACCATCATAAGATTAGTAGAGGGGTGGAGACTTTAGAATGTCAGGGCTATATTATGCTATTATAACAACTATTATTCACAAATGATATTATTATCATTTCTTGTAAATTTCTTGTAAATATATAAATCATAAATATACCCTAAACAAATTAACAAATAATTCATTAATCATGAGAACTTTAGAAAAAGTTATGTAACTTATAATAAAAGATACATAAAATTTGTTGAACAAGAATATTATACCACTTACTATCAAGGATTTAAGTAGTGTTTATGCTTTAAAATATAAATGAGTTGTATTTCACATAAACTATAAAAATGAAAAAGTATTTTATAAAGATAAATAATTATGTAATTAGTGGTATTATACATAAAGAGTCAGAAAATCCAATATAACAATATGAGATTTCAGGTATATGGAATCTTTGTCACTGTAGTCAAAAATATTTATTTCAATTCTCCATTTGCCTTGTAGGGCTATTACATAGATAAAAACAAGTCAGGTGCTTTTAGGAAATAACTATCCATCACACTTTGAGCACAAAAATAAAGACAATTATTTTCACTTTTTCATAAAATACTAAAGGAAGAATAATCATTTTCATTGCCAAAAATGTCACTAATGAAGCCAAGCACATAATAGTACAAATTTGGGAAAAAAATTCAATGACATAAATTTGTTACCCAGCCAAAAATTATATAGAATTGTAGTCGAACATACTTATTTTGAAAAGAGTTCCGGAATGATGAATCTTAATAATATCAATCAGCATGCATTTTCAAAATACAAATCCAACTGCAAGTAAAAATCATAACTTTTTTTAAAGACTGGAACTATTTCAATAGATACAAATTTGTTCATGAAAATTTAAACAGGATATTGTTTCAATGGAAAACTGATTTCCTAAGAAGCAATAATAAGTATTCTCATAAAATTATGAACAGCTACCATCATTCCTAGTATAACTTTCCAGAATATGAATATGTTGATTAATTTCATGAGGCACAACTTGAATTAGCCTTCTTTATTAACATCAAGAGCTCTGCTTAAAGATCAATCCAGTAGCATAGACCAACAAACTAAGCTTTGAATTTCAACTTCTATATGGACATTCCTCTTTTTTTGTGAATTTTTTTTGTCTACTTTATTATGTTAGATATTAGCAAATATTTTACAATGTTGTTTGGCTTACATATTATTTTAACATTTTGATATAAAGATAAAAATAGATATCCCTTGAAATTTTTTAAAAAATATTTTCTTATAGTTGATTAACATGTATTAATTTGTAATATTGATAAAATGGTACAACAGATATGCAATTAAATACTATTATCATGAAGGTCAGGGGAAAGGTTATTTCAATGAGGATCATACTTTTGTCATGGACTTTATTATTTGTTCTAAATTCTCTTAAGGAAAAGAAAGATGTAAAATATTTAAATCCTTTCTCTCTCTACCTCTTTCCTTCTTTCTTTACCTATCTAACTGTCATTCATGCAATCATGTCAAGCCAGTTTCTGCTTCTATTAAGTCAGTGAAGTTGTATATATGCTAATGTTATTTCTATTAAAGACAAAACTGGAGTCAGAATGTCAAAGTTTAAATCCCTCCTCAGCTCTTTGAGAACAATGGGCCTTGGACAATCAAATCAACCACTCAGTTTTTTGTTTGCTGTTTTTTTTTTTTTTTTTAATGTGTAAAATGAGAGAGATACTAAAATGTTTATTACATTATGGATATAGGATACATGACTTAATTCATGTCAAACCTTTACACAATGCATGCCATATGCCTACAATTCATTAAGTGACAATGACTGTAAATTAGCATGGAAGAAACTCTGAGAATATAAGTGTACCTGTCAGGATTTACAACCAGGCCAGCCCAATTCCACATCCTATTATCTCCCCACTGTACAATACGGCCCCCTGATTAAGTATCTCATCAGTAAAAGAGTCCTCTAAAAGAGGATTGCTGAAGGTGGTAATATTAAATTTGAGAATAAAACTTAACCAGGACTCAAAATTGAACAGTTGTCTTTCTGGTACTGGAATTTGTTACCAAAGGCCCATCAAGTGTTTTTCCTTGGCCGACAAGCCAGGTGGATTTGTTGGAGAACAGAAGTGCTGATGAGACAATGTGCTGACCCACTTTGTCTCCCAGAAGACAGTCCCAGCTGGTGTAGCATATACTTATTGTCAAATAAGACCATATTTTTTTTTTTTTTGGCTTGTCATTTTATCTCTCCTAGGAAATAAAAATATAAATGTTGTGTTATCTGGAGAGGGGAGAAAGTTGGACCTGGTATTTGAAAGAGCCAAATCCCATATGAAATTATCATCACATTAAAATAGAAGCAATAGTTTATAACTATGAATATAAACCAGGTGTCTGTCATTGTTTTTTATTCTAATCTTATTACAGACTCACGAAACTTAAGTCTATCTTAAATATATAAAACAAAACAAAAATCTCTTAAATCTATTTGTATAATGTATAGTTTCAAGGAATGTCTTATAAACACAGTGGGAGAATTGAAGAACAGAGACATAGAAAAAGAAGCTCTTTATCATGTTAATTCTGATAATATGCTAAAAATTCTTAGATTTCAGATATTGGAAACAATAATGGCTTGAAAGGAAAATAAATGAGGCTAGTACATACCCCACAAGGCTGTTCTGAAGGAAGTACTGGTGAGACCTTCTGCTATTTAAATGTATTTTCTTGAGAACTTGACCAAAAACTGAGTAAAAATTAATAGGACTTTAGAACCAAATGAAATAACATTTTCTGTCAGTAATGAGAACCATGACATGATCAAATGTTATAGTCTTTAAAGCTTATAAGCTCTCAAAATACTATGATGTAACGCAAAGGACGTAGAGCCTTGTGGATCTTTGAGAATAGGGTCTGAATCTCAGTAATGCATATGAGTTACTTCAGGTAAGGTAATTTAACTTTCTTATCTGTCTAGACATTGACAGTGGGTAAAGGAGAAAGACAGATATATATATAATTTCTAATTTCAAAGATTTGTAATTTCAGCACAAATTTGACTCTAAGACAGAGAAGAAAGAAGAAGAAAGGTATGCCATGAAATATCCTTGGATCCAAGGAAAGGCACTCTTGTTGCCATGCCTTGTGATCTAAACTGACATATTTACTACTGCATACAGCTGAGTCTTGAAGAAGTACAAGTTAACTCTAGGGCCTTGAAAATATTCAATCAACAAATTTACTGATTCTGCATTTGTTCATTTCATTTATATTGAGGTAGTATTATAAAGGGGGACTATATCACCAACATTAAAACATGTAGAGGGGCCATACAGAGAAGTGAAGTAAACAGATCTATAAAGGGAATCATAAAATTAACAAAGTCTTGGAAGAAAATCATAAACAAGAAAATAGTAGTGAATTTCATGGTCGAGTGAGCGTCTTGTGGGTTAAAGCACACAACTAGAAAAATGTGCATTTTTAAATGAAGTATTTAACACATTAATTTTTAGTAATATATCTTTACTGACCACTCATCATATCTAAAGCCTTGTAGGTCAAATTTGGGTTGGAATACTTACCCTGGGCTTTGTCACTGCCCATACTCAAACCTATGAATGGTTAGATAGATTTAGGGAATATGAATAAACACATCTATGGTCAATTTCTTTATTGGGAATATAGTTATACTGTCATTTCCTTGCAGGACTGTATAAGCTTCAGAGGTGCTGTATGTAAAGGACTACCACCATACTCATCATACCACCATACCCATCATGTTATTAGTGTTTGTGATAATGATTATAATGATGTTGATGATTATGATAATGACCATGTGGAGGACAAGGAGGAGGATGCCATATCAATCTCTAGCACTGAGTCCTTTATATATCTGTGCAAGATGAAGTTCCCAATCTTAACAAGGTCATAATTCATTATAATGGGTCGCATACACACATGGACAAATAAATTCAAAACTCCAGTACTATAGATTTATGTGCAATCTCCTAGCAGCAATTAGAAAATTAGGTTCCAAACTCTTTCAAAATAAAGTCTAACAATTTGTTTCACAGATATTGTCATATTGGAATGATGAAAAAAGGACAGAAAGATGAATATACCTTTTTTTAAAAAAAATATATTTTATTTATTTATTTATTTGAGAGAAAGTGAGAGAGAGAGAGAACACAAGAGGAGGGGAGGGTCAGAGAGAGAAGCAGACTCCCCACTGAGCAGGGAGCCTGATGAGGTCTTGATACAGGACTCTAGAACTATGACCTGAGTTGAAGGCAGATGCTTAACTGACTGAGCCACCCAGGTGTCCCAGAAAGATAAATGTTTTTATATATTGGTGCATTCTTTTATGACTCTTCAGGAATTCTCTTTTCATCACTTTAGTGTCTGACTCCTTCACTTATTCCCAATTTAGGAAAATTTTAAGCTCTGTTATAAATCTTATCAATTTCATCTCTGCTAATTTACTTATGTTACTTTCAAACTACAGTCCTTCTAATGGAGGGTAATGTTCAAGTGTCATTCTAGTAAACAGAAGAAATAGCCAAAAAAACATCTTTTTCTTTTTTTCTTTTCTTCTTTTTTTTAATTTAAATTCAAGTTGGTTAAATATATAGTGTAGCGTTGGTTTCAGGAGTGGAATTTAGTGATTCATCACTTACATACAACACTCAGTGCTCATCCCAACAATCGTCCTCCTTAATGCCCATCCATCACTCAATTACCCCATCCCCCACCCACCTCATCTCCATCAGCCCTCAGTTTGTTCTCTATATTTAAAAGTCTCTTATTGAGGCACCTGCATGGCTCAGTGGGTTAAAACCTCTGTCTTTGGCTCAAGTCAGGATCCAGGGTCCTGGGATTAAGCCCCACATCAGGCTCTCTGCTCAGCAGGGAGCCTGCTTCCTCCTCTCCCTCTCTGCCTGCCTCTCTGCCTACTTGTGATCTCTATCTGTCAAATAAATAAATAAAAAATCTTTAAAAAATAAATAAAAAAATAAAAGTCTCTTATTGTTTGTCTCCCTCTCTGCTTTTATCTTATTTTTCCTTTCCCTATTTCCATCTGCTTTGTTTCTTAAATTCCACATATGAATGAAACTATATTATATTTGCTTTTATCTGACTCAGTTATTCTGCTTCATGTAATATGCTCTTGTTCTACCCATGTTATTGCAAATGGCAAGATTCCATTCTTTTGGATTGCTGATATATATATATATATATATATATATATATATATATATAATTTATCACCTCTTCTTTACCCATTCAGTAATGGACATTTGGGTTCTTCCATAATTTGCCTATTGTTGGTAATGCTGCTATAATCAATGGGGTGCATGTACTTCTTCAAATTAGCATTTTTGTATCCTTAGGATAAATACTTAGTAGTGCAACTTCTAGGACATATAGTAGTTGTATTTTTATACAAAACTTTTATTGGATATGTCATTTGCAAATATCTTCTCCTAGTCCAACAGTTGACTTCTAGTTTTGTTGATTGTTTCCTTCACTGTGAAGAAGCTTTTTGCTTTATGAAATCCCAATAGCTCATTTTTACATTTTTTTTCCCCCCTGCTGGCCTCAGGAGGCATGTCTAGTAAGAAGTTGCTGCTGCCAAGGTCAAAGTGGTTACTGCCTATGTTCTCCTCTAGGATTTTGATGGATTCCTGTCTTACATTTAGATCTTTCATCCATTTTGGATTTATTTTTGTGTGCAGTATAAGAAAGTGGTCCAATTTCATTCTTCAGCATATTGCTGTCCTGTTTTCCCAACACCATTTGTTGAAGAGACTGTCTATATTTTCTACTGGATATTCTTTCTGCTTTGTCAAAGATTAGTTGGCTGTACAATTGTGGGTCCATTTCTGGATTGTCTGTTCTGTTCCATTGACCTATGGGTCTGTTTTTAGACCAGTACCATACTGTCTGGATCACTACGCCTTTGTAATTTAACTTGAAGTGTGGAATTGTGATGCCTCTACCCTTGCTTTTCTTTTTAAATGTTGTTTTGGCAATTTGGTGGTTTTTGTGGTTCCATACAAATTCTAGGATTGTTTGTTCTAGCTCTGTGAAAAATGATAGTCTTATCATTGCATTGAATACGGATTGTATTGAATGTGTAAATTGTGTAAATATAGACATTTACACATATAGAATGTGTAAATTGTGTAAATATAGATATTTTAACAATATTTATTCTTCCAATCCATAAGCACGGAATGTTTTCCATTTCTTTGTGTCTTCTTCAATTTCTTTCATAACCACTCTATTATTTTCAGAATACAGATCTTTTACCTCTTTGGTTAGGTTTATTGCTAGGTATCTTATGGTTTTTGGTGCAATTGTAAATGGGATTGATCTTTTGATTTCTTTTTCTGCTGGTTCATTATTGGTGTATAGAAATGCAACAGATTTCTGTAGGTTGATTTTATATACTGTGACTTTGCTGAATTGGTGTATCAGTTCTAGCAATTTTTGGGTGGAGTCTTTCAGGTTTTCTACATAGAGTATCATGTTTTCTGCAAATAGTGAAAATTTGACTTCTTCTTTGCCAATTTGGATGCTTTTTTATTTCTTTTCATTGTCTGATTAGTGAGGCTAGGACTAGAAGGGAAATAATTAAGATTAGAGTAGCAATAAATGATATAGAGATAAAAACAAAACTGTAAAATAGATGAACAAAACTAGGAGCTGGTCCTTTGAAAGAATTAACAAAATTGATAACTACTTAATTAGACTTACAAAAAAGAAAAAAGAAACAGAAACAGAAAATTTAAACAGACCCATGACCAGTGATGAAATTAAATCAGTAGTCAAAAATCTCCCAACAAACAAAACTTCAGGATCTGCTGGCTTCCCAGGGGAGTTCTACCAAACATTTAAAGAATTAATGACTATTCTTCTGAAGCTGTTCTGAAAAGTAGAAGTGGAAGGGAAACTTCCAAATTTATTCAATAAGGCCAGCATTACCTTGATCCAAAATTAGACAAGCACCCCAATAAAAAGGAGAATTACAGACTAATATCCCTGATGAACATAGATGCAAAAATTCTCAATGGGATACTTGCTAATCAAATTCAACAGTACATTAAAAGGATTATTCACCAGGACCAAGTGGGATTTATTCCTCGGTTTCAGCGATAGTTCAACATCCACAAATCAATCAACATGATACACCACATTAATAAAAGAAAGAATAAGAACAGTATGATCCACTCAATAGACACAGGAAAGACATTTGACAAAATACAGCATCCATTCTTGATGAATACCCTCAAGAAAGTAGGTGTAGAGATACCTAAATAACATAAAGGCCATATAAGAGAGTCACAGTTATATTATCCTCAATGGGGAAAAACTAAGAGCTTTCTCCCAAGGTCAGGAACAGGACAGGGAAGTCCACTGTCACCACTGTTGATCAACATAGTACTGAAAGAAAACCATGACCTGAGCTGAAGGCAGACACTTAACTGACTAAGCCACCCAGGTGGCCCCAAAACCACTTTTTTTTTTTCTATTACAACTCTTCTATTACTGTACCCAAAGTAAACCCATGCTAAATCTGACAGATAATTAAACCCTACCAAAAATGTAATACATTTTGGGCTTAATTCATTTGATGTGAAATGAATAAAATAGAGAAAAACATACGTGGGATCTGAATTTTCCTCAGGCAAATGAACTGGAGTGAAGAAAAGTGAAACTTTATATTATTAAGGTGAAAAAAATCTACACATTTCACTAATAGACTTGGAAAGAATGAATTTTTGCACTGTGTACAAATGGAACACTTGTAATTTTACATGACATGTATATAGTGTTTCTGGATCCTTTAAATAGAGTAGACTTCCAATAGAGATCATATTTCTGTTCATATGTAATACAATCAGTAGAATGTAATTTATATGTACATATGATAAGGATTTTTGTCTTAATGCAAGTAAACAACACTCCCTTTGAAATATCCCATTTCACTACCCAGGTGCTTTTTCAAGCCACAGAGTCTTCTACACATTATTGCTCAAGACATCGGGCTTCATTCTGTTCCCGATACCTTCATGAGAGCATTACTCCACTGAACACAGTCATCTCTATGAGTCTTCTGATGCTGTTAGTTCTATACTAGATTCAAGTAAGGAATTCTGGCTCTCCCTCCAACTGCTGCTCCTACAAAAGCTTCACCAGGGTTTATACCTCTGTTTCCTTTAGTAAGCTGAAAGAAGTCTTCTAATGAATTAAAGGAATAAAAACTCTATGTTCAGAGATAATGGAAGAAAAAACTCAGAAATAGTCTACAAGTACTTATGTGTTTGCACAAGTCTAGACTTATTCTCAGTGTAGCCACGGTAACCATGGGGCTGCCCATTCAGCATATCTCCATTCAGCACACTGCAGGGACTAGAGCTGTTCATAGCTGTGCCCACTGGCAACAATGCTCTGAGCTGGACAACTTTACATTCTCCAAGACATCTCTACTTTATTCCTTCCCTCCACCTTAATGATTGATTCCTGTGGCTGCATTCCCTTTTCCAGACTGGTTCCTGGGATAAATTTGCAGTAGAGATATCCACTGCCATCATGGAAAACTCTATGCTGGGCAGCTTATACTATGAATGTGCTTGTCTTTTCAATTTAGTTCACATAGTATGAGTTGATAAGTAACATTTTTTACAAAGGTGAGTAAAATATGTCACACTTTTAATAATTTAGTGTGTAAACATTGAGAGATAGTTTTAGGTTTAAAATTACCTATCATTTTATATCTTAAAACTTCTAAAGAATTTGAGATTAAATTACTATCCACACATTTTTTATCAATGTAGAAGACTAGATTATAGAATATTTTTAAAATTTTAAAATTTTATTTATTTATCTGACAGAGAGGGATAGATCACAAGTAGACAGGCAGAGAGAGAGGGGGAAGCAGGCTCCCCCCTGAGCAGAAAGTCCGATGTGGGGCTTGATCCCAGGACCCTGAGATCATGACCAGAGGTGAAAGCAGAGGGTTAACCCACTAAGCCACCCAGGTGCCCCTAGAATATTTAAAAATTTTAACCCCACATACCGTAAGAAATATAATAATTTAAGATGGTAAATATGTCTAAATTAAATAGCATCTTACATAAGCCTATGTCTGGGCTAATATTTTAATATTCCTACAGACATATTCACTTTATTTAATCCTACAGTTTGGATTTTTTTTTTAAAGTTGAATTTGCAAGATCTATTAAAGTTGCTTTGACAATATCTTCATGGAAAAGATCTGTGCTGAACCAATTTATAGTATTTGTGTAGAATGATGGTATTATAAAAATGTATATATCTTGACAAATTTTATTTTTGAATGTTAAATATCAGCATGAAATATTTTCTGTACAAAATAGTTTTGTCACAAATCCAAAATAATTTTATTTATTTAGGGTGACAAGTTTTAAAATTTTAGCAATTAAGGGCTACCTTGTAGGTTATATACTTTCAAGCTTAAGGCTTTGCTCAAGCATGCAAGATAGCACCATTAATCTTTAATGCCACCTGCATTTCATTAGTCACTTTCTTATCACGTAAGTAAAGTTCATCCTTGTTGACACAAAATGTGTAAACACCCACAGGTTATACAGACAATAACAATTAGCACATTTACGATGGAATCCTCCTAATTACTTTTTAAAGTCTTTAAGATTAAAAAATGAAATTCTAAAATATTATAACCAATTCTGAATCATTGTGTTCAAATAGGAATATGGGTGCAGTAGCTATTCAGTTAACTAGATTCTCTGAGCTAAAATCAGGAAATAGGAGCTACATTTTCATAAACTCCATTTCACATTTAGGACAGCAGAAATGAATTTATTCTTGTGTTCCTATATTTAAATGAATATAATGATTTTGTAGGAAATAATATTTCTACAATTGATGACTGAGTTGCTATCCCAACTTTAATGAATGTCAGATAGATTCTAGTAGAACAAGAGATGGGAAGATGAACAATTGTGGTTTTGAGTATATGTTATAAACATGACATTTCCCAATTGAGTAGGGCACTTCTGACAAAAATCATACCAACTTTACAAGTCTGGGGCAATAAAAATCTTATTTAATATTGTGTATATGTTCACTGGAAGCTCAGTGTTGCTTTTGCATTCTGGTGATATCTCCTCTTTCAATAATGTCAGAAAATTTGTTTTTCTTTTCTTTTTTTTTTTTTTTTTATTCAGACCAGAGAAGGAAATTTCTACTCACCTAATATTGCAAAATTAAGTACAAGTTAAAGAATTATTGAATTAACAAAGATTATTTTAATAAAAATATTAGCTCTGAAAACTACAAAGAAAGAAGTGAAA
This sequence comes from Lontra canadensis, assembly GCF_010015895.1. Lineage (NCBI taxonomy): Eukaryota > Metazoa > Chordata > Mammalia > Carnivora > Mustelidae > Lontra > Lontra canadensis. The sequence goes on along the minus strand of NW_022630995.1, from coordinate 39,995,502 downwards.
TATAAGATTTTTATTCTTATGCAGTATATGCTAAAGTCATTTTTAAAATTTTGATGAATTCAAATTTAACTTTTTGCTAAGCTTTTTTTCTTCACAAGAGTTTGATTACACAAAACAAGATTACTTAACATTGGCAAGGAAAATGGTATTTGTCAGGTACATAGTATGTGCTGGGAACTCCACTATGAGTTTTGCAGATATTATTTCAGTTAGTATTTGAGTTGAATTTAAATTATTTAAGGGAAGCATAATTATTTAGTTTAGGGGTGAGAGTGCAAAAGCTCAAAGACTATAATGCAACTTGTGACTGGAGGAGCTGATAGTTCTAGAGCCAACTAGCTCACAATTTTGTGCTTTTTGTGATGTCTCATGTTTATGCAAAATCCAAAATTTAAAAAAATTACCAAGAGACAGTGTAACAGGTGTCTTTTATATTTTATTGCCTATTTTATTTATAAGCACATATTTATTTTATTGCCAACGCTCAAAAAATCCTGGAAGGCAAAATCTCTGATCTTTGTTTGACCAATCTAACTCACTGTAAAATTTCCAATGATTATGAAGGGAAACAGATTTAGGAGGTATTATAATTTCCAGAAGAAAATTGTACATCCACTCTTGGCAAATGCCAATAGAAAACACGACTTTCAGAATAATCAGGCAGAGCAATATGAGGTTATATCAAATAGTGTTTATCTTTCTAAAGGAAACAAAGGGGATTCTGCTCAGCCAGCATATGTAACAGAGATATCAACAACATTCTCCAACACCAAGGCACAAGCTAGCTGCCCTCTCCAAAGCCTTTCTAGTAGGCAAACATGAGAGTGACAACGGATGAAAGGATTACATACAAACTTCTAGAATTAAGACTCTTCTTCCTCCTATCCCACATACATCATGTAAGTTGTTTTAGATATATAGCAGTGGACCCTCATCTTGGCTGGGAATAACTCCTTGTTCTATGAATTAAAACAAAAGGGAAGAATGAGAGAGAAGAGAGAGATGAGAATCAATGTGATTTCTGTAATAGGACACAGGATACATATTGACAAAAAGAGCACTGCTCACCCATCAATGAGTCTCAGACACTGCAGGCTACAATAGACAGATTCAGGTATCTCCTGATCCTGATGCTGAGAAATGGAACAAAAGATAAACAACTCCAGTACCTTGGGAGGCAGACTAGCCAGAAGTAGGATGTAGAAGGGTTATAGTCCTCACCTATCAAAGGAAAAATGTAGAAGAATGTAGAAGACAGAATAAGGCTAGAAGTATGGAAAATAATGTTCAGTGAAGCTGTATTAGCAATATTAGTTTGTGGTATGACCCCTGAACAGTGGTGGCACCCCTCCTTTTTTTAACATATTTTTTTCAATTTGATATTTGGTCCTCCTGTTGATCCTCCATGCATCACAGCCCCATTTACTCCCCAGTTCTACCCACATTGTGGCTTACTACATTGTTCCTTACCCTTATGCCTACAAATAATGATAATTTGATAAACACTTAATTTATAATTGAAACCATCCATATTTCTTTTATTTTTTAATCACTCATATTTTTTAATCAACATTTAGTAAATCATCTAGTAGGTCAAATACTTATTGGATTTTTTTGGTCGGGTTTACTGTGGTATAATTTACATACAGTGAAATTCACCATTTTTAGGATACTTAAGTAAATTTGCACAGATGCACACAACCATGTAACCACCATCAGAATCAAGATATAACAGATTTATCACTCCCAAGATATTACTTCTGTCTCTTTTAATCAATCCTGTTCAATTATCATCTGTACCTAACAATCCCTGATCTGTTTTCTCTCACTATAATTTTGCCTTTTCCAGAATATTATATGAGTATCATATAGAATTTATCCTTTGAATCTGACTTCTTTCACTTAGTATAATACATTTGACATATATCCATATGCTTGCATGTATCAGTACTTTCCTCTTATGGCTGAGAAATATTGCATTTTATAAATATGCCACAGTTAGTTTAAATATTCAATAAACGAGGACATTAGGGTTCACAGATATTAGTTATTATTATAATATATGTAATATGGCTATAAACATTTGTATAGAGGTTTTGGTGTCTGAATAATTTTTTTCTTCTGATAATGTAATATGTGTATATCAAATTTAGGTTTGAATTTTCATTTTCCTAATGACTAATCATTTAATTTATAGGAGAGTATGTTTTCATGTCCTTACTTGCTATCTGCATACATTCTTTGTGAAGACTTGTTCAAAAGTTTTGTCCATTTTTTTAGTTTTTCTTTGCTTATTGAGTCTACAAATATATATGTATATATGTTTTGTACATGACTCCTTTATTACATTTTTGTCGTGTAATTTTTTTATCTGTGTCTTTTGTTTTCATCAGCTTAACAATATCTTTTGAAGAGTAGTTTTTTAATCTTGTTGAGGTCCAATTTGTTGGTTTTGGGGTTTTTTGATGGCTTATGATTTTGGTAACACACTATAGAAATATTTGAGTACTCTAAGGCTGAAAATATATGTTTATATTTTTTCCTTTAGGAAGTTTCAGAGTTTTGAACTTTTACCTGACTCAATAATCCATTTGAATTAATGTAAGATATAAATTGAGGTTCTTTATTCTGCATATGGAAGTCCAATTTTTTCAACATCATTTATTAAAAAGACTTTTCTACCTCCAACATTATTGATATCTAATTCATCATAAATGTGTGGGTCTACTTTCTAGTTTTCTTTTCTGTTCCATTGAGCTATGTGTCCATCCTTTTCCTAGTACCACATTATCTTGGTTAACATGTATCTACTGTCTTGAAACCAGGTAGTTTGCATTCTGAAATTTTACTCTGTAAATTTCAAGCAGAAGAATCATTACAAAACCATATCTAGACACATTACAATCCTATTGCAAAGGAAACAATAATAAGAAAAAAGAAAAAGAATAAAAAAGAAATGCACCTAAATAAAAAAAGTCACAAAGTATAAAGGACAAAACTGTGTATGAATGATGGAACTCTTCTCTGAAACCATTCAATTCAAAGCCAATAGGAAAAAAATAAATTAACATGCTGGAAGAGGCTTTTCTTTATTCCAGATAAACAAAAGCTGATCTGTATATATGTGTATGCATGTGTGTATCTGGATATATGTGCATGTTTGTGTGTGTGTCTCTCTCTCTCTATATATATATATATATGTTGTGTGTGGGGGTGGGGGTGTGTGTGGGTGAGATCTTGGCCACACTAAATGTTGTTGAGAGTGTGGAACGATTTGAACATCATATAGTAAATTTATCAGAATGCAAAAATGATTCTGCTCCTTCAGGAAATGGCTTAGCAGTTTCTTATAAAATTATATATATATGTGTGTGTGTGTGTGTGTGTGTGTGAGTATATATATATATATTTATTTATTTATATATATATATGTATATATATATATATACATATATATATATATTTACCCTATTACCCAATAAATACAGTTTTAGGTGTTTTCCCAACATAAATAAAAACATGCCCACAAATGTATTTCTCCCTATATGTTCATCACAGCTTAATTTACTAGAAAGAACGTGAAAATAGGGGTGCCTGGGTCACTCAGTGGGTTAAACCTCTACCTTCGGCTCAGGTCATGATCTCAGGGTCCTGGTATGGAGCCCCACCTCAGGATCTCTGCTCAACAAGGAGCCTGCTTCCCCCTCTCTCTCTGCCTGCCTCTCTGCCTACTTGTGATCTCTCTTTCTGTGTCAATTAAATAAATAAAATTAAAAAAAAAAAACATGGAAATAACACAAATGGTTATCAACTAGTGAATGAATAAGTCAATTGTGGTATATACATATAATGAATACTACTAACCAATAAAACAGAGCAAAATGCAGATAAATAAATGAATAAATCTCAAAACAATGTTAATTTAAAAAGACAAGCACAAAAGAGTACATATGAGGTGGTTTAATTTATGTGAAAACATACAAATTGTATTGGTGGTTGCCTGGGTACAAGAATGAGAAAAGGGTACTGAATGTAAAAATATAAATAAATAAATTAATTAATTAAAAAACCTTTCTGGATCAATGAAAATATCCTATATGATTACTTATATATGTGTATGTATATCTTAAAGCAAATCAAATTATATACTTCCAATTCCTACATTTTATTTGTGTAACTTATACTGTAATAAAGCTCAAAAAAATCTATTGAGCTGTAATGTTTTTATCAAAAGTTGTCTTTTGTCTATTGAACAAACATCAACTATCTTTTTTTTTTTTTCCAATAGAACACCAATTTTGTTCACTCCCTAACTCTCAACTATGGTGCTTGCCTAGAGAGTTAGGCCCAGTCCAATCTCAAGCAGTTAAAACTTGGTTGCTGTAATCCACTTTTATCAAAGCATTGCCCTTCCAAAAATTGTTTTAAGCATGAGCATGTGTTGGGGCTCCTGGGTGGCTCAGTTGGTTAAGCATCTGATTCTTGACTTTAGCTCAGGTCATGATCTCAGAGTCCTGAGATGGAACTCAGCATCAGGCTTCCTGCTAAGCCTAGAGTTTGCATGTGGTTCTCCTCCCTCTGCCTCTCCTCCTGCTCATGCTCTCTCTCTCTCTCAAATAATAAATAAATAAATAAAATATTTGGGGGAGGAGCATAAGCATGTGTCAAAATCCTGGCCAATGGGAGATTACTGTTGCATAACGTCTTATAAAGTCCCCCTTACTCTTTTAACATGTATCCAAATGGCCAATTTTCAAATATTTATGTGTTGTTACTAAATATCAGTGTTTTTACCCTGTAATATGATCTAAGTTACCTGACAGTTCTTAAAGGGAAGGAATTATAAGCATATATGCATGAACTAAGTGTATTTTTCAAACTATGTTGATTTGAAGCAAGGTAAAATATGTAGAGGGACATACTTATGCACATAAAACAGAAATGTTGCTTATCTTACCAATACAATAGGACATCTGCCATTCTACTCGACCCTATTCTATTGTATTTATTTAAGTCTTAATGCTGGTAACAGCCCAGTAAATATATTTCGTGGCATCAATGCGTCATGACTCAGAATAAGAAAAACACAGAGATAGCGTGGTCTCATTAGTAACTCTCAAACAGACTACCAAATATTTATGGCTTGCATGATTTTTTAACCTACCTCTTTTTCTGGTCAGTATCATGAAAACATTAGATAAATATTTTATGATCTAAGTTTTCTTAAGTTGCTCTGTTAGAAGATGGAGTAACAGTACAAATATTTTAACAGAGATATCAGTACAAGTTAATGGTAAAATAGCCTCAACATTTTAGATGATCCAAAGCTTGAGGTGATATGATAATATACTTTAAATGTAGTATTTTAATACAATGAAAACATTTGTATTTTACATATTTTAACAGTAAACATTTATATAAAACAGTATGATAAAAGGTCTTATAATTATCAACAATTATTTTAATAAATTTTAAGTAAATTCAATAGGTATTTCATTGTCTTTAAAAAAGAATCTATAGTTTTTCCAGACAGTTAGTAGATAATTGTCATTAAATCATCAAGGGTTTGTGCATGTTGAATCTAATAGAACATCAATTTTAACCTAAGAAACTATTTTGAAAACAAACACTATATGACTCACAATATGTAGAAAATAATTCAAGGCATATCTGCTAAGTATAGTTATATTCAGAAGTTAAATTATTGGCAAATCATTATAAGTATTGAAAACTATATGCTTGGGGCACCTAGGTGGCTCAGTGGGTTAAAGCCTCTGCCTTTGGCTCTGGTCATGGTCTCAGGGTCCTGGGATGGAGCCCTGCATTGGGTCTCTGCTCAGCAGGGAGCCTGCTTCCCTTCCTCTCTCTCTGCCTGCCTCTCTGCCTACTTATGATCTCTGTCTGTCAAATGAATGAATAAAATCTTAAAAAAAAAAAAAAAAAAGAAAAGAAAGCCATATGGTTACCTATGAATATCCATTCGATGTTAACAAAGACTTGAGAATAGAAAAAGTCCAAAGAACATCAAATACATCAAAGCTTGGATTAATTTATGAATATGAAAATGTGATTCCCAGGTATAATGTTTTTAGCATTTTAGTTCTGTATTTAATCTAGATGAGCCTTACTTAGAATCAGAATCAGGCATTCAGAATACTAAATATCAATTTCCTATGTCTCAAGTATGTCAGTAAATTGGTTAGACAATATATCTAAAATAGAGTTTAATTTGATTACTAAGTCGACTTTAAATAATACTAATTTTTTTTAAAAGAAAAGAAAGGAAGATGAAAAAAAGCAGAAAAGTACATAAAGTTGAGGAAAATCATTAGTATTCTCACTTTCTGTTCCACAATGCCACTGTGGCTTCCCTGCACATTTATAGGTGCATTGGTTCCAAGGCCTTGTAAAGATCTTTGCCCATCAGTTTTTTACCTGTTAGAAGCCTGCTGGTAAGATGAGCATAGAAGAACTTTTCAGGAGGAGAGAAGGGCACACATGATGTATCAGAAATGAGAACCCAGGGTTTCAAGAGGTACTGGTAGTAGGACTTAACCTGAACATAATGTGCAAGAAACAAAATCTAAATCCTTTCTATTTTTATCATCTTTCACAAGTATGACCTTCTTATAGTTCCCAGAGCATATCCAATTTTTACTATTAGTTTTCTTTCTTTACAACAGATATTATCCCTAAGTCAGTCTATCAAATAAACATTTGCATGGAGATTTCATGTAAGTAATTATTACATACATCTGAGGTTCAGGCATATAAATCTGGGTCACAAAAATATGAGCAGTTTTTGGGTTTTTTTAAAATATTTTATTTATTTATTTATTTTGTCAAAGAGAGAGCACAAGCAGGGGGGGACAGCAGGTAGAGGAAGAGGCAAGCGGGGGGGAAAAGCAGGCTCCCTGCTAAGCAAGGAGCCTGATTTGGGACTCAATCCCAGGACCCTGGGATCATAATCTGAGCCGAAAGCAGACGCTTAATGACTGAGCCACCCAGGCATCCCTGAACAGTTTTTAAATGTAAAGGAGTCAATGAAATATTTCGGGTTACTGAATATAGAGAAGAGTTTACAATTAACCTTAGTGCTTTGCAACACAGGTGAGAGGACAAGTCTGCAAATGTTATTTGGAATAGATGTCAGGATAATTGAAGAGTATATAATTTTAAAGGACTGGTTATGAAAATGAATCAAGAAGGAATCAAATGTGTTAATTGCTGATAGCTCAAGTAAGAGTAGAGCTGAAAATAAAGCGTTGGGTTAAGCAAGAGATTTTGCCAAGACTGGTTTCAGTGAGCCAATAGGTGTGAATATATGTCTGCATGTGTCAAATAAAAGAATTGGAAATGAAGACATGAAGAAAGCAAATTCAGACAACTATCTCAAGGAGTGTTTTTGTAAGGGGGAGAATTCCTTTACTGAGGAATAAGTTGTAGTGTGGGCTTTTTGGCAGTCACAGTGCTTAGTATCAAAAGAAAAAAATATAAGGATGCTTATTACATGTATTTACTAGAGTTGACAAAATTTAGTAAATAGTAAATTACAGATTCCAAAAAATCCTGCTTTATTTAGTTGTTAGTCTGTGATGGTTTCTTCAGAGTTGTTATATACTATTATGTAAATACCTAATCACTGATACACTGTGCATTACTACTCAATCCTATGTAAAGACTCCTTTTGAGTCATTATGGATTATTGTGTAAATGCTTAATTGCAGGCAATTTAGGATGGTTATTATTTACTTGATAGTTTTTAAAGTAGGTATATGGCAGAACTATTCATGTCTTTTTAGTGTTCAAGACCTAAGTGAGAAAAGAGTATATAATTCTATTTATGTATATGTATATAATATGCATTGCCCAAGTCAACATTATCATAAAATATTTTGAGTGTTAATGATGCTATATTTTTTCAGTTTTAGCTAGATGTCCTTTTGAAGTTACACAGATGGAAAGAAGTGATTCTCCTACCTACTGGCTGGTTTTAGCTTGTTAACATATCTCCATTGCTTACTTAAACTGGAAAATTTGCACCATGGAAATACTCTTATGCCCTTGCTCCTTCCTTCATTTGCATCTTGTTGCCTTTCGGGTAGAGACAATTATGAATGGGTCAACTTACTCCTATGAAATTGCTTGAGTTGTTACAGAGAACTTCCTAGATTAGTCCCTCTGAATCATTCCAACATTACCATACTTGGTACATGTTCCAATAGATTAAGTTATAGTTTTTCCCTAAAGTAACAATTTACATGGTAAAATTTGTTTCTGGATGTATGCATTATTTACTACAACAAATATTTTGATGAAGAGTTACCTGGGTGGAAACTGAAAAGGCAGATATCTGTACAGAATGCCATGGCCTGGACAAATCTCATTGAGAAGATAAAAGACCTAGTAAATGGCTTGGAAGAGGTACGTAAATTAGAATTTAGCAATGTAGATACCTGTGGGTGAGGCTATTATTCAAGGAAAACCGAACTGGCAGTCAGTGCAAAGCCTCTAAGGCAGAAACTTGCTGTGTACTCCCAGAGGTCAAGGCCAGTAGGGTTAAATTAAAATAGAAGGAGATGTAGTAGGAGATAAAGTCAGGAAAGAAAGGATATGGAGGCCAAAGAATACTTTGGGCACATTTTTGGGCTATTCAGGATTTTGCTCTGACAGAAGAGGGAAGACATTACAAAATTTGGGATGCAGTGTTCTTTGCTGCTGAGAATAACTGTAGGGACTCAACAATAGGAGTAGAAATACCAGTTATTACAAACAAGAATAGGAAAAGAAAATTGATGGTTTGAACAAAGGTTACAAAGGATTGAGAAGTGGCATTTTATCACATTAGATACAGAATTCGAGAGAAAGAGAAGACATAAGGCTATTTTAATATTTTTTTTTTCCCTGAGAGAGGGATGGGTTAGCTTTGTTATCAATAGACCAGGAAGGCTACTAGAAGATCCACTTGGGGTGTGGATAAGTGGGAGATCAGTTCAAGTTTGTTGAATTTTGAATTCATGTTGAATTTGATAAAATTGCTCAATATTTAAGTAGAAAATTTTGTAAATGAAGTTGGAATTTAAAAGAGGTCTGAAGTAGAGCCATAAAATCCTAAGACATAGGCATAGAGGTGGCCTTTGAGGCCCGTAAACTTCATATAATCACCAAAAGAGGGATGGAGAGTATTTACAGAAGCATACCAAAGATTAAATTCTGGCTCTAGAACACTTCAATATTAAGATATTGGGAAGACGAAAAAGAACCAGCAAATGATAACAAAAGGAATTGACAAATGAGCTAATAAATAAAACAAGACTATTTTTTTCCCCCTCAAACTCAAAGAAAATACATAACTGTCAAATTCTCCAGGCAGATGATGTAAGATGAGAACTGGAGTGTGGGCCATTGGATGGAGCAAAACATGAGCCAGCACTGACCTGAGCAAGAATAATGAGAGTGAAAACCTGACTGATAAGTGTTTAAGTGGCAACAGGAGAATTGAAGATGGCAAAATCTGACTATTCTTTTGAGAATTATTAACTTTAGGAATGTAGAAATTGGGTGTAGCTGGTGGGGGAAATTTAGTCTTTATAAAAAGTCTGCTTATGTGCTTGTTTTTTTAAAATGCAGTGGTAATAACATGTTTGTGCACTGTATTAATTTCCTATTTCTTCTATGACAAACTACCACAAATTTAGTGGCCCCAAAGGACACGAATATCTTACAGTTCTGCAGGTCAGCAGTGGAAAATGAGACTTACAAGGCTTAAACTAGGGTGTTGGCAGGATTGGTTCTTTCTGAAGTCTATAAGGGAGAATCCATGTGTCTACCTTTTCCAAAAGTGTGGTACCCCTTGCATTCCTTGACTCTTGGCCTCTTTCTACATCTTTGAAACCAGGAGCAGAGTACTTCAGATGTCTCTGTGCTTTCATCATCACATCTCCTTCTCTTCCTCTGATCTCTTGCCTCCTTATGCAGAAGACCCCTGTGATTATGTTGGGCCCACATGAATAATCCAGGATATTTCTCCATTTCTAAATCCTTAACTCAGTCGTATCTGAAAAGTATCTTTTGCCTTATGAAGTAATATAAGTAGTTTCTGAGGATTCAGACATGGACATGTTGGGAAGCCATTGTTCAATCTACACCTTACCTTAATAAAAATTATTCAGGAGGGAGGATAATTGCCGGTAAAGGAAAAAGAGGAGAAAGTTGCTGGGACAATTTCTGGAGTTGGCTAGAGGCTGTGGCATGTAGTTAGTATTCCAGTGATATTTCTGGCATTAAACAGAAATTGAAATAGTTCTTTATAATAGTAAGTAAGAAGGCAGCTATGTGAATGTTGAAGTTGTAGATAGACTGAGGCAGTAGAAATCACATCTTCTTAGATTAGTATGGTGTTACTGATTACTGATCTGACTCTAAAATTGGTTGACATGAACTGTACTGATTTATGAGGTTTCTAATCAACACTTTCCAAATAGGATTAGTGACTTGTTACTAATAAATTAACTGAGTAATAGCTAATAAATACTAGGTAATAATTCCTTTAGGTAATGTGATACAATAACAAAAAAACATTGTTTGCCAGTTCTGCCTGCTTTTGCCTCCCTTCTGGTATCCCTTAGCATACCATTTTTGTGCTTGTAATATGAAATAGGGGACTCATCAATAACTGTGCAAGGAAGGCATCTCATTCAGATTCAAGCACAGAGGCGCGCCTGGGTGGTCAGTGGGTTAAATCCTCTGTCTTTGGCTTGGGTCATGGGTCCTGGGATTGAGCCCTGCATCTAGATCTCTGCTCAGTGAGGAGCCTGTTTCCTGTCTCTCTCTGCCTGCCTCTCTGCCTAGTTGTGATCTCTGCCAAGTAAGTATATAAAGTATTTTTTAAAATAAATTAAATAAGAAATAAAAAAATAAAATAAAATAAAAAAAGATTCTAGCACAGAGGAAATGCTCAGTACGTAAAACAAGAAGCAACTGTCTCTTACATTTAGTATGTTTTTGTTTTGATTTGTTTTAAGTAGCTGGCATAGGTTTTCTTTCCTTAACTGCTAGATACTTTGGAGACCACAGAATTTTCTTCCTAATGTTGTATGTAGTCTTGATGGAAAAGCAAATGAATAACAGTGCCCTACTCTTTTAGAAGTCTAAAAGGAGCTGGAGGCTACATTGACCAGAATTTTCTTCTGGTCATCCTAGTACAGCAATAGAGAGAAAATATAATTCAAGCTCAGCTATCTGAACTATTCCCACACCCCACCTCCAGCCTCTGGGACTGACTTTTTAGCAGAGAGACTGAAGGACAGGTGAAAATAAAAAAATACAAAAATAAATAAGGCAGTAGCACTTATATTCACACAGGAAAGGAATCAAGCAGCACCTCTTCTGTTTTCCTGCCTATTTCCAAATTAGAAACCTATCCCTTAAGTCCTACATACTTCTCAATATGTTTTTATATATATACATATATATTATAATTAATAATATACATTAATTATACACACACACATACACACATATATTTAACTAAAGTTGGATAGAGTTCAGTTTCTGTTATTTGAGACTAAGGAACCCAAATGCATAGACTAATTTCAAGGGACTTATACTTCAGTCCTAAAGAAATAGGACATACAATCAGAAACTGTCTAAATGAACATCTCAATCAGTAGGTACTAGCAGGAAGTCAAAATGGAATTTGAGCTGGATCCTGAGGCAAGGTAGAATTGAATTCTTTTGAGTGGAGGGGGTGAACATTACAGGCACGGAAAACAAGGGATGTGCAGTGGGAATTGAAAATGGCAGGTCTGAGGACTAAAGAGAAAAGACTAGATTAAACAGAGGGTTTCCTCTGAGAAGATGCCAACCCAATAGCATAAAAACTCTTTCAGAGTTTCAAAGATGACATTTGAATGCCAAGAAGACTGGCCAAAAACATGTCTAAGTTTACATCATTGGCTCAATATAGACAGAGGTGGCAATGCAGATCTTTAGGCTTGCAATAAAAATTCAAAATTAGATACGAAATATATCTAAATATGTCTAAATATATTATGTGTGTGATGGTGTTGTTGCTGTGTGTGTAAGGAGGTTGTGCATCAGTGAGATAAAGAGAGAGACTGAGAGAGATTCTCGTCCAAATCCCTTCCTTTTCAGAAAAAGAGACCCCTCTCAGCCAAGGAAGAGTAGTGGAGAGAATATTTATCAACTAGAGAAACACATGAGATATTTAAATTATTTTTCTAATTCTATAGTTTCTTTAATCCTATAATGTAAATATGTTATTTATTTTATATTGATGAGGAAAACAAAACACAGAAAGGTTAACTAATTTGCTGAAGTTCATATAGTAGATAAGTGGCATAGCCAATTTTTCCAAGTTAAGCATTGATTAAGATGCTCAATTAAATTCTATTGTTGGAAATTTTGAAGGGCATACCCATCTAGTCACATAACTTTGTGCTGGACCGAGACTTAGAAATAAGACTCCAATATGATTTTGTGTTGTTTCTAATCCTTTCTGCCTCAAATTCCTCAGTGTAAACTTTAGGGATAATTAAGGCAAATGCTGGAATATAAAATTTCTAGATCTATTAGTAAAATAATAAGGTATGAATTAGAAAGAAAGAACTATGTAAGTTTCAATAAAAATAATCCCACAATATATACTAGATGTCAAATGTCTGGTTTTATCCATAGGTAAGCAAAATGCCTGATTTTCTTCCTGTTTGACTTAAACTACAGCTTATTTTACTAAAGGCATATGTGAGTTATTATTCACTGTGATGTTTAATTAATTTCATTCTCTTCTCTACTGATATTTCTTGATAGTGTCACTTGAAGGACATCATGAGATTTTTATTTTAATTAAGTCATGATTTTGTTGCAGTCCTAAAGTTGGATATTCCCATTCAATTAATTTTTATTCTGTGCCCTAGATGAAATATGTCTATTATTTTTTAAAAGTTGCAAATCTTAACATATTTTCTGTGGAAATACTTTATATAGAAATCGTGTTTATGATTAATTTCTTCTGCATTACATAAGATATTTTTTCTTTCATTGAAATGCCCATAATCTACTTCCATTCAGTGAAATAAACAAACAGTATCCTGGCTTATGAAATGCAACTTTCATTCCTGAGCAAAGGCTGTGGATTTAATTAAATAAATTCAATATTTTTAAAAGGCTCTGTATATGATTGCTGTGTCTCTGCATTGGTGAAATTGTGCTGTGGGTTAGTTGGTAGTTGCTAATTTGAAAACAAATAATTTTACTAAAAATGTTCCATATCCTCCTTTGGATGATACATTATTAAGGGCTATTTAGAATATCAGCATATGTGTATGTAAATTGGCTAATTGCAAAGTAAAAAAAAATACTTCTTTCTGGACCTATTTCTTTTAAGTGCTTTTGTTAGATAGGGAGCTTGACAGGTAAATATTTGGCAACATTCATTCTCTTTAAGAACTGGAATACCTAGTGATTTGGATTATAGTTTCTGTGCCTTGCTTAAGAAACTCCGTCCAGATGTCATGGAAATATTTTATGATTCAAGTATTGTTTTGGGGTACCTGGGTGGCTCAGTTGGTTAAACATGTGACTCTTGATTTTGGTTTGGTTCATGATCTCAAGGTGCTGGGATCAAGCCCCCACTGGGGCTCCAGACTCAGTGGGGAGTCCGCTTCAGGATTCTCTCTCTCCCTCTGCCCCTTCCCCACTTATTCATGCACGTTCTCTCTCTCTCTCTCATAAATGAATAAATCTTTAAAGTCTTGCTTTTCACAAAAAGTCTCTAATTTATTGAATGTTTCAACTCTTTTCTACTGACCTTATTGGCTTTTTATCCTATACTGTACTAGTTTCCTATTGTTCCTATGACAAAGTACCAAAAAGTTAATGATTGATACAACACCAATTTATTATCTTACAGTTCTGAAGTTCAGACATCCAAAATGGGCCTCAGAGGGCTAAAATCAGTATGTCAACAGAGCTACATGCCTTCCGGGGTCTCTATGGGAGAATTTTTCTTGCCTATTCCAGGTTCTAAAGGTAGCCTGCATTCCTTGGCTCCTTCCAAACAATTATATAATTCTGGCCCTTGCTTCCAGCACCACATCTCCTACTCCAACTCTTCTGCAACCCTTTTTTACTTAAAAATATCCTTATGATAACATAAGATAATCCAGAACAATCTCCCCATCTCAATATCTATTTTTATTTTTATTGTGATATGTTAGTCACTATACAGTACATTGTTAGTTTTTGACATAGTGTTCTGTGATTCATTGTTTGCGTATAACACCCAGTACTCCATGTAATATGTGTCCTCCTTAATACCCATCACCAGCCTCACCCATACCCCCAACCCCTCCATTCTAAATATCCTAAATTTAATACCATCTGCAAAGTCCCCTCTGCCTGTCGGGAAACATATTCCAGATTATAGAGATTAGGACATGGCATAATTGGGGAACATTTTTCTGCCTATCACATTATACTTATTTCCAAAAAAATATGTTAATATGCCTTTATATTCATTTTTCTCTTCTGCCTAAATACCACATTCTCATTCTCAAATACTTTAGTTACAAGACAGTATTTAGTAGAGCAGGTGTATATGCTCCTCCTTACTTTTTTTGTCTAATTTAAATATTTCTTATCATTATTGGTATTATCATCCATATTAATTTTTGGATTGATTTAAATAACTCTGGAAAAATCCTGTCTGAATATTGATTGGAAATATACTAAATTCCGAGATATTAGGGGAAAACTTATCTTTCTTGTGTGGACCCTTTGGAATATTAGAAATTATTCATGTATTTTTTTATCTATTTCCATGTATTTAGATATTTTATCTCCTTTAATAAAATTGCATAACTTTGTCCATAACAATGCTTTCCCTCCCCTAATAGATTAACCTCATTTGTTATAATAGTTTTATTTTGCTATTCTATGACTGTTTTAATTGTTTGCTGTTGATGAACATTTTTACTTTGTAAGTTTATACATTTTGCATAAATAAAGTCTCAACATATATCTGTTGAAAATATTGAACACAACTATTTTAGGCTTTGTTCTTGGTGCTGTCAAATAACAATAAAAAAACAGATTTTTTAAAGAGTCAATAAATAAATCTTTGTCTTCATTAAATTTAGATTTTAGGATGCAGACAATGGACAAAAATTAAATATAAGATATGGAATGTTGGCTATTGACAGAAGAAACATAAAGCTTAAAAGGGAAAGAAGGAGGACACCTGGGTGGTTCAGTCCTAAATGTCTGCCTTCGACTCAGGTCATGATCCCAGGGTCCTGGGGTCAAACCCCGCATTGGGCTCCCTGCTCAGCCAAGAGCCTGCTTCTCCCTCTCCCACTCCTCCTGCTTGTGTTCCCTCTCTCGGAGTGACTTTCTCTATCAAGTAAATAAATTAAAAATTTTTAAAAATGGGGGGGGGCAGAGAAGGAGTTGAGAGCTTCTTTGAATTGGATAGCAACAGAACACTCACTCCTGAGAAAAGGACATTTGAGTAGACACTTAGAGGAATTAGGAGAGATCATAGAGAAGAATGTTCCAGCAAAAAGTGAATCCAAAATGATGCCTTATGCATTTAAGGGACAGTGAGGAGATCAGTAAGACTTGAGGGATGGAGTCAAAGGGAAGACAAATGGTAGATAAGATCAAGGACACAGGTAGTGTGGAGTATATCTTGTTGAATATTTTGATCTCTTGCAAAGAATTGGATTTTGACTATAAACTAGAAGACAGATGGGAGTTCTGAGCCAAAGGGCTAACTGACCTAAGTTTTTGCATGCTTTCCTTTCCTGCTATGGTGAGAATACTTCATTAGGCATCCGTGTAAGTGTTAACCTGATTTAGATTTTTTTCTGAAATTGAGGTAGGAGATGGTAGTTGCTTAGCATGCATTGTAGTAGTGATGGTTATAAGAAATGGTGAGATGAAAGATAAATTTTATAATCATTTTCATATTATGCCATTATCTTAGGATTTTCAAAATTAAAGTGGTAATTTTCTTTTTCATTGCCTTACAGATTCTAGTTCATACTGGTTTGTAAGTTTTTAATGTGAACTTATATTTGACAGGTATTTCTTTTCCATGGGGAAATAAAATGAGACTCAGGTTGTGAATATGTTCTGTCACAGATTCTGTTGTTGTTGTCATGTTGTGTTGTTTTTTCAGCCAAATGCCTTAGAGGCCTCACTGTCTGGTTGAATTTTATGTTAAAGTTTTCTCTGATGGTTTCCAGAACTAAAATGCTTTACAAGTTAGACTTAAATCCCATACTTAGAAAAAAAAAACAAAAACAAAAAAAAAAACAAGTTTTTGTTTATTTCCTTGTTTCTTACAACATATTTTTATTTGTATATCTAGTATTTGAAAAAGAAAAACTTTGTGCTACCTCCCTGAAACAAGTTTTGCTAACCCTCCTTTTTCTTAAAGGTATGATATTTCTAAGGTCCCACTCCTATGGTCTTGATTTCCCCTGTATATCAGAGCTCACTTGTTCCCTTAGAACTGAGATTTTCATCCCATCCCATTCTCCTCCATCCTCTCCTATGCTGACTAGTGGCCCTGCTTTGTCAGCCCACAAACTCACAGATCTGTTGTGGGGTTTTCTCTTCTTTCATGACACGTAGGGATTACATCTTTTTTTATATATTGCTTTTTTTTTTTTTTTTGAAGGATCACAGGCATTGGATTTTCTAATGTTTATAAGGAAAAGTTTTAGAGAGTGCTCAAATCAGAGTGGCATCAGAGACTGGTTTTATTTTACATACATCTCATCTTTGAAATTAGTATTGACTACAGGAAAATGAAAAACTTGTTCCTGTTTTTATGCTTCAGTCATTGAACACACACGCAACACGACACAGACACACACACACACACACACACACACAACTCCAGAAACACAGAATACTTGTACGAAGAATCTTGCATAACAGCCAGTAGCAGTACTGACTTCAAGAAAAAACTCAAAGCTCAGTGGCACCAACAAAAGAAAGATCCTTGCAAAATAATGACATTGAAAAGAAACTGATACTTAAACTTTACATATAACTTTGTCCTTTTTTGATGCAAACAAAAGTAAATAAATGTAAAAGTAAATAAAAGTAAATATATGTGTACATGCTATCTGGTGCATTGATTTTAAAAGAAGTATGTTTATGGAAAAGCAAGTTGTATGACAAAACATTTTGGGAAAGATTCTGCTTCATATTTTTAAGATGATTCAGCTGATGCTTTCTTTATTGCCTTTGCCTAAAGCAAGGTAGGATATAAACACTGAAAAGATTTGTCAATAACAAAATGCTATCACCAGAATCAGGTTTTAGAGAAAGATGATAAAAAATAAAGTAAAGCCATTTGTACAAAACAAAACAAGGTAAATAAGGATCTAAATAGAAAACTCCTCAATAGAATAACTCTATAAAGACCGGAATGTTTGTTGTATCCCTGTCCTATCACTAAGATGAGAATGTGGATAACATTAGACATTCAATAAATACTTGATAATGAATGGATTCTTGCATTATTTAGAAGGAATAGGATTGTGGGTGTTAATCATGTCTTGAAAGCTAAAAAATAAATAGGTGTTTAAGTTGTCTTCAATGTCCAGAAACTTAAAACTATTAAAAAGCAAAAGAAAATAAATATCATAATGTTCACAATTACCAATTTATTTTTACCTACAAATGCATGCTTAATTTACATAGTAACACTTTTAACATTTATTTACACTTTGACCAAGGACAATTATAACAAATCATTTCATCTTAGGAAATAAATTATAGAAAAAACATTAAAATATTTGTCTTTATGGAACTTTCAGGTTAAAAATGATGCTAGACCAGAAATCTCAAAAAAAAAAAAAAATTCTTTAAATTCACTCTCACTTTCTACCCTCTCAGCTTATTCTTGAGAAGAAAGTCTTCATAATTATAATGACACATAAACTAAGATTCACAGTCAAGCTATTAAATTGGTGAGAAATTTTCAGTTCTGTCATTTGAGGAAGAGGAGATGAGAACTGCACCTTGCATATTTCAGAAGATAAACTCCATTATATATAAACATCCTTTTGGCTTAATAAGAGGTAAAAATAAGAATTAGTCCAGTGGTGTCTTAGAAAACATTCTACAACTGGCTTTCCAGAAAAATAAGCCCTTGTTTGTAGTGTTTACATATTTTGATATTGTAAACATTTCTACAGTGATCCCTTTCAAGTGGCCAGTCATCCATGAACATGGAATTGGGAAGAAGTGTGTGCAGTGGGCTCTTGAAAGCTTATGCGATCCGTCGCCATCTCCCCAATGCTGTCTCTAAAGAGGGAGAGAAAAAGCAAAACAAATTGCATGCAAGAAAATGTGACTTTTCACTACTACATCTGAACTAAATGTCATTTCCAGGCAACCAAGGAAGATGAAGTTTCTTTTTCTACTATCAAAATAGCAGATCTTCATGAGAAGAATGCCTGCCAGTCACTGGAAATTGGGAGTGAAACTCTACAAATTGCTCTACTCTTTGGCAGAGTATGTGAAAGAGAAAATGTTAGAATTCCTAAGTGCATCATGAACAGAGATAAGTGATCCTCATCTTGTCTCTTTAAAAAAAAATCACATTTAGACAAAACTCTTCAGTAAGTAAATAAAGAAAATAAATATGGCATGGGATATATAAAATTTACTAAACATAAGAAAAAGGAAACATACCAAAAAGAGATCCTTCATAGGATAAAGACCCATGACTTCAAGTGAGATAAAATCAAAACTGGAGAAGAATAGAATAAGATACAAGGACAAGAACTTCATTCCTATTGAAACGGGGATTAATGTAAGAAAATCCTGCAAGGTAACTACAATGTAATAACAACATTAAAATCCAATATTGAAGCCAATAGAGAACATAACTGCAACTTCAGAGAAGGAAATTATGGTTGTAGAGTACACATTTGAAAAATCCTATAAGGATGCAAAAGAAAAGTACAAGGAGATAAAAATCATAAGAGAGGTGATAGTTTTATTTTTAAAGCCTGTATAACAAAGATCCAACATGTGAATGATACACATTTTCAAAGGATATTTTTAAAAGAACAGAATATATGAATTTTTTTTTTTAAATGTGTATATTGGGAATAGTCTCCCTTTCTTCTTTACTACTTCCTTGCCTTTGGTTAGTTTGAGAGTTTAGCAGGCACTGCTCTTCTCTTTGGTAAGATAGATGGGACAGGGAGCTGACTGAGGAGGAAACTGGCATAGTCATGCCCAGCAGGTTAGAACTAAGGAAGCAGCACTTGTGGTGGGGATGTTAGTCGCTTATGGGATGATTAAGCAATTAGAAAGTTGTTAAAAATGGGAGCCATATTATTTTAGTGGCGCATAAGGGAGTTACATATATAGAAGTGTGGAAGGCTACAATGAGTCCTGTGGTGTTGGAGTAGAATTTGAGAAATAATATTATGAATAGTCACACACACACACACACACACACACACACACACGTACACACACAGAAGAGAGAAAAGAGAAATATGAGAAAAATGATAATGGGGAAGTTCTTGCTATAAAGTTTTTTGATTGATTCTTGCTATTTTTCTCTTGGTTTAAGTGATTTCAAAATAAAAGGAAAAATTATTTCTTTGGAGGAGAGATTCCTGAAATAAAAAAAGATGTACAGTTAGAAAAGATTAATTGAAAAGATTTCTCCATCTTGCTTTAAAACCCACAGTAGTCATAATTTTACTTAAGATAATGTTTGCTATAGAAATATTTTAAAGATACAGGTAAAGAAAGTTTTGTTTTTGTTCTGTTTTATTCAAATTTTACCATTCAGAAAACTGCTATTGACAAATTCCCTCTGTACTTTCAGTTGTTTTCCAGTGCCATAAATATAGCATTTAAAGGTAGGGCCTTAAAGTCACAGAGAACCCAATTCTATTGAAAACCAAATTCTACTAATTGTTACCAGTTATAGACTTATCTTGTTATTTAAATTCTGTATATCTCACTTTCTCTATATAAAATAGAAATAATAATATTTACTTCATGGAGTAAGAGTAAGTACATAATGAAGCATGCTCCAATATTATTATAATCATTTTAAAATCTGTTCCTCTTAGTTTTGCAAATATAGTAATCTGTTCAATAGTTAAATTTTTGAAGCTCTGGTGAACTCTTTCATAAGGCTAGATGTTCTGCTTTTGGAAAAATCATAACTATTAAAAATGTCTTCCTTAATCTGAGTCAAATTTATCTCCTTTTATAACTTTCAGTCATTATTCTTAATATGTTACTTGGAAGTAACAGTGGATTTATTAACCTTTCAGTGGGACAGCCATTTAAATATTTGAAGACTGCTATTAATGCTACTTAGACATGACCCTTTTTAAGGTTAATATTTTTAACCTATCTGCCAGACACTCCAACATCACTTTTTCCCCCTCCAAACATTCTAATTTGTTAATGTGTCTCTTAAAATTTGTATCCCAAGAGTCGACCATAATATATCATATACCATCTATCAGAAAATTTGTTAAGACTATCACTTACCTTGCTAAGATTACTAAAATTCTCTTAACTTTACTTTAGAAAATGTCCAGATACTTTATCATTTCTGTGCCAAAAATTATAAATAATATTAGATAAGGAAATTTACAAATGGCTGGATATAAGAAGGCAAGTTATTAACTGATTTTTCAGGAGAGAAGCATAGGACTTTGAATGGGGACACGTGACCGAACAGGTGAGTAAGGGTTGCTGAATTGCCAGGAAAATGATCACAAGATGCCAATAATTGCTCACCAGTCTCCTAGACCTTATGAATCCTAATAGGAATTTTTAAAGACCATTGGGGATGATTGTACTTTGTCAGAACAATCAAAGCAATATTTCAGTTCTGAAAGTGCAAAAGAAAGGTGCATCTCATATGTACAGCCTCATTCACCTTGGTTCTTGGGGTCATCTGTGTAATCAACTCTTCTGGACTTCAAATATTCTTTGTCTGCTCTGCAAACATCACTTTCCGCTTGTCAATCTCAATTGGAACTGAGCAAATACATCCAACTCCATTCAATTCAGGAATTTTGTCAGTGCCTTTCTTCAAACATGGTGCCCAGAATTAAATAAAAGACTCTGGATAATTTTATTAGGATAGAGTACAGTGAAGTGGAACTATTACTTTTCATATCTATGAAAATCTGTTCCTCTTAATGTAGTCTTAGATTTTGTTCTGTTTTTAGAGTGTGCGACTCCACCAAAGTACCTCATGTATTTTTCAGCAAGATCCCATTTATTGCTAACTCTTACCTGGGTTCTTATTACTTTTCTGTAATGTGTTTTTCATTTCCTTTCTTTTTCCCCCTTTTTAATCACATATAAAACTCTATCTGAAAGGGTGAAGGAAGATAAAACAAGAACAAGGAAGTAGGACCACAGACTGGTGTGTTAGTTCAGTTATAGAACCAGGTATTTATTAAACAACCGTGATGTGATTAGAGCTGTGTGTACATTGCAGATACAGTGATGCATTACACATTTGTGGTCCCAACCATTTCAGGTCTTTAAACTAGTGATTTGCAACAGTTCCATGAGATAACTTCAATGGTTTCATGGCAAGCTGCAATTCAAATGGGATTAGAAAAGAAATATAGAGTCACATGAGCAAGTAAAGTCCATTCTGCACAGTCATTGGTGAACAAGAAGCTGGGTGGGACGGCAGTGAATTCTAGAGTAAAATCCAAGCTGGCCCAATGTGTCCTGCAAGCTGTAAAATGCAGTGTAATCAGAGTGTCATTTTTTTGTTCAAATGATTTTGATTATTGAAACGCACATTTTTAAAATATGAATTAAGGGGCGCCTGGGTGGCTCAGGGGGTTAAAGCCTCTGCCTTCGGCTCAGGTCATGATCCCAGGGTCCTGGGATCAAGCCCCACATCAGGCTCTCTGCTTAGCAGGGAGCCTGCTTCCTCCTCTCTGTCTCTGCCTGCCTCTCTGCCTACTTGTAATCTCTACCTGTCAAATAAATAAATAAAAATCTTTAAAAATATATATATATATGAATTAAAAAGTTCTAAAACATACTGGGTGCCTGGGTGACTTAGTCAGTTAAGCGGCTGGCTTCAGCTTGGGTCATGATCCCAGGGTCCTAGGATCGAGTCCCGCATCTGGCTCCCTGCTCATCAGGGAGCCTGCTTCTCTCTCTGTCTCTGCCTGTCACTCTGCCTACTTATGCTCTCTATCGCTTTGTCAAATAAATAAATAAAATCTTTAAAAAATAAAGTTCTAAAACGTAAATAAAAAGAAATACAGAATAAAATAAGTTGTGGAAAGAGAATCGATAAGACTCAGTAACTTGATGAATCAACACTAAAGGAAGATAGCAAGAGAGAAAAGCCCAATTTTTTTTTTTTTTTATGGAGAAGTCTCTAATTTCAAGAACTTTGACAGTTTTGTCTCATTTGCTGTATTGTTTGACTCTATGGTATATCCACATGTGTTACTTTTACTACTACTACTACTACTACTACTCAATTTTAATATGGGGCTCCTATCAGAAAGAAAATAAGCTGAGTCTATTTTGCAATCAGCACTTAGTGGTAATTCAGGCTACTTCAATTTAGAAAGAGTAAGAGAGAAAAACAATATCAAATACAAAATGTCCCCTGTCAGTTTGTGCAGTTACCAGTTTTTGTGCTAAAATATGAATACAGGGCACCTGGAAGGTGAAGCCAGTTAAGCACCCAACTCTTGGTTGCCACTTAGGTCATGATCTCAGAGTTGCAACATTGAGACCCTGGCCAGCTCTGTGTTCAGTGCGGAATCTGCTTGGGATTCTCTCTCTCTGTCCCTCTGCCCCTCCCATTTGTGCTCTTTCTGTCTCTCTTTTTCTCAAATAAATGAATCAATTAAAAAAAAATAATGTATACACATATAAAATTGACCATTCTACTTATTGTTAGTGTACAGTTCAGTGGCATTCAGAAGGTTGAGCAGCTATCACCATCAACCATCTCCAAAACTTTTTCGTTTTCCAAAACTGAAACTTTATATCCATTAAATAATAATTCCTCATTCCTCCCTCCTCCTAGAACCTGATAATCACTATTCTACTTTCCGTCTCCATGAATTTCGCTATTCTAGGTTCTTCATATGTGGTTTCCTCATATAAGTGGTATCATAAGGTATTTGTCTATTTGTTTCTGGTTAATTCTTTTTGTTTCTGGTTAATGACTTCAAGGTTTATACATATTGTAGCATGTATCAGAATTTCATTAATTTTTAAGGTGGAACAATATTCCATTGCATGTATATACCACATTTTGTTTATTCATTTATCCACAGATGTGCATGTAGGTTGTTTTCACCTTTGGGCTACTGCGAATAATGCTGCAATGAATATTGGTGTACAAATGTCTGCTCAAGTCTCTGCTTTTAAATTTTGGGGATATATACCTAGTATGGAATTGCTCAATCATATCTCTATTCCCATTCCCAAATCCTCACTGGATAAAAATGTTTTTATCTCATTGCTTTCTATCTCCACTTGAATGTTTAATAGATATTTTAAATTTAAAATATTTGAAACATTCCTTCTCTCTCCCAAACCTTATACCAGTTATAATCTGTTTTAGACAATGGCCAGACCATGAACTCCAGTGACACTGAAACATTGGAACCAACCTTCAGTGCTCTGTTTCCTTCACAAAAGGTACTTTTTCAGCTATTCTGTCCCTAAAATTACCAGGAATCCAGCCACTTCTGCTTAAACTTATTCTGAATCCACTCACATTCCTGTTTATACTTCTACTCTAGTCAGAGTTACACTCGTCCTATTCTCTCACTTGGACTTAGGAAAGTATCCTCCCATTTGGTTTCTTTGTTCCTACTCTGCTTCGGCATTCACCTAAGATCCATTCCCCACTCACCTTAAATGCTATTGCAAATTTCCCTCACGCTTAAAAAAAAAAAATTCCAAAATCTTTAGTACAGTTCCTTGTATGAATGGACCCCGTCTTCTTCTCCAAGATCATCTTATCTGCTTTCCTCCTCATTCTCTATGCTTTTTAGTTTTGTTGCCTATGGTGTAATTAACAGAAACCTTTTTTTAAAGTTAAAAAAATCAATGTTCTTCATTGTTTACCTGTCAGCTTTCTTCACTTTCTTTAATTTTTGGATGTTTACTTTTGTTTGGATGATAACATATCCATGGAATAAATCATAATAAGACAAGCCTCTCAATTTCCTTTCAATTTTTTTTTTATATATCTAATGCATTTGGAGTGAGTAACACAATCTTCATTAGAGGATGTTAAGAAATATACTGAGGGACTTCTGAATAGAATTTTTTTTCTCCATTAAAAAAATAAAAATGAGCAGAAGAAATGTTATTTCTTCCTATCTTGGAAACTGTTATATAAAGAAATTATGTTTTCAAAAGTAGCAATTATCTTATAAGAATATCAGTCTAAGGACAAAAAACAACAAAAATCAATATGCTGGCAGAAAACATCTGGGTCATTAATGCTAAGCATCTGAACCAACTTGAAAAAAATTTGGAATGTAAAATTAAGTATCTTTTCTTGCTTAAGAGACTATAGCAAACATCACTTGCTGAATAATAAATCACCCTAAAATTTAGTGGCTTAAGCAACAATTTATTGTTGCTCAAGATTCTACAGGTTGGTTTTGTGGTTCTCTTAATTTAGACCAGGCTTGATTGATATTGACTGGGCTTAATCAAGTATCTGTTATCAGTGGGAGATCCTGCATTGTGTGAATGGGGGTCTTGGTGTCTGGATTCCTATGAAGGTTTATATGAGGATTGTAATCATCAAGATGGCCTGAAGGAAAGTACAAGCACAAAGCCATTTATTAAAGACAGTACACTCTCAAGATGGGAGTGCAAGAGGGCCCAGAGGTGGCAATTGCATGGGGTTGAACTGCCTTTTCTTTTTCTTTTTTCTTTATTTCTTTCTTTCGTTTGTTAGCATAGATCATGGGTCATAGCTAGGGAGATCTTCTACTGAGGTTGTTTCCAGCCATCTAAGAAACTCCTTCTACTGGACAGGAGGAGGAAGTTTTGGCCTTACAAGGTTCTTGCCAGAGCTGTCATGGCCATCACCATGGGGGTCAAAACAGCCATGTAAATACATTATATCGAAGCTGTGGGTTATTGTAGGACACAGGCTAGAAAGGGAGTACATGCTCTGCACCCACTGTTCTTGGTCTGATAATCCCAGGAGGAGGGAAACCACAAAACCGTGTTTACCACCACCCTTGCCTCTATCTCAGATCTAGCTAAACTGTATACTCTGTCACATCCATGGTCATCTAACAGGTCAGCTGCAGTTCAGCTTAGCTTATCTTGGCATGTAGCTGTGGCAAAAGAACTGACTCAACTAAGTTCCACAGACTTTTATCCTCCAACAAGCTATCTCGAGCTTGTTCTCATGGAAGTAACAGGATTCCCAAGAATATGAGTTAAGTGTCAAAGCCTGACACAGAACTGACACAAAGTCACTTGTACCATATTCTCTTGGCCAGTGGATGTTAGAAAGCTAGTTCAGATTCACATGGAGGGGAAAGAGACTCCACTATTTAATGGAAAGTGTTGGAATTCCATATCACAACAGAGACGGAGAGGGTGGAGCATGGCAATTGCTTTTATAATCAATTTATCAGGGTTATTGTTGCCTATGACTTGCAAGAATGGCCTCCCACTAGCAGCTTTGTATTTTTCCCTATTTCTGGGCAGTTCTTTCCTTGGCTCTTGCCATAAGTGATTAATTACATTTTTAAGTTTGCCATTTAAATGTTATTTCTTTAGAAAGACTTTCTGTATAATTTCTTGAGTAGCCCTATTTTCTCCATCACTAATTATTCGATTTCTCTCATTAGATTATAAGCTAAGTGAAGCTGGAGATTTTATTTGTTCAGGCCAACACTTTATGTATGTCCTATTTTATGGCAAGTACTTGATGTCTTTTGGTTGGTTGAATAAATAAAAGAATAAATGTACAATTACTGTAATAAGTGGAGTGAATTTTTATTGACCAAATCTGTTTTATGAGTTCAAGAGAGTAGAGTTTATTATTATTAGTTTAGGAAAAGGTAGTGAGGGGAAAAAAACACCATGAATCTCAGTCCATTTTGTCAGTCTTTCATCAGTTTGTGTGTGAATATACATATACTACATATGTATACATACATATATGTATAATAATAACTATATATACATATGAGTGCATCTATATAATAATTATTATTTTGATGAATTGGAACAAATCCTGTGCTATTCTACTTCTATGATATTGTCTAGACACTTTTCCCTGCATGGAATATGTTTATATCATTTCTGAGTTTCAATAATTTATCCTCTTTTATTGATCATATCAAATGCCATATCTTCCAAGAAAAAAGCTTTTGGCTTTCAAGTAGGTATGTTGGCTTCCTCCATTAGATTGCTCTGCTTCTCACTTTGTATATTTTTTGTGACACTTGGTTTACAATATCTCTTCAGCTATTCTTTATTATGTCCCTGGCAATTCTTATACAAGTTTCTGAATGTCAGAGTTTGTCTTAGTCTTTCACTTACTATTATTTTTTATGTGTATATAAAAATTATCAATAAATATTTCTTAACTTGAATTAATGCATATGATTATTCTGCCATATATCACAAGAATCTGATTCAATGTTGAAACTAATTGTAAGATAAAATGTGTTTTTTTTTTCTTTATTGAATTTGACTGTGCTACTTAACACTTAAAGTCCCTGTGTGATCTCTAAATGAGTTGCTTACCTATTGTAATTTTGCAGCTATATTGCTTAGGTACATTAATACAATAGCCTAGATTGTTTCTTCCTATCAATTGTTCAAAATTTGTTCTATGTCTCTGATTCTGTTGGCTTTGTCTCCTTCATTGTATCTTATTTCCCATTGTGCTACCTTCTAATCACTGAATTCCATTCCCACTGGCTCAGTGCTGGGACCTCTTCATTCCCAATCTCCCAGAACTTTCCAAGATAAACACCTTCAATTACAACCACTCCTCACCTCTTCAACAGAGGCCCCTAACAATAAACAACTTACTCAATACGTAGTTGAAAAATAATTCTCAGATGAGCTTAGTGTAACAGAGAACTGGGATGTAATATGGCTTTTACTCTTTGAACTCCCATTAGTTTCCACATTGTAGAGAAATAGACCCCTTAATATTGCTCATAAGTGTAACTTCAGCAGTGTGATATCTAGCAAAGCAATGTTCTGTAATATTAAATGTATTTCATCATTGTACTAAGGAACTACTTCATAGCACAATAAATGAAAGACCACGATGATATCAACTTAAATGAATTAAAAAACAACAAACACTTCAAGAGAAAACACCAGAATTTTTTTGTGTGTGATTTTGTTTTTAATTATCTTAAGACTTATCACATAATTTACAAATTTATGCTGATAATGTATCTCCTCTACTTCAACCCTTCTAACGAGCTGGCAAAAGTACCCTTACCAATCATGCATATAGCTGTTTAGAAGACAACCTTGAATTATAACTTAGTTTGACTTAGTAAAGAATTCACAAGTTTGCTACTATATCTTGTCACACTGAATTTTAAAAGCATCTGACCTTATCACCTATAAGATAATCTATAAAATATGAAAATTGTTAAATATTATTTATTTAATATTATACAGAAACACTAAAATTCCTTTCATTAAGCAAAAAGCAACATTTTAGAGGCAGGGAAATTTTAGTTATATTGACATGGTTAAGACTAAAAAGATAAAGTGGACATTGCTAGCTTATCCTCAGCCCTCACCTTTAACAAACTGACGAGCACAACTTGAAACTCAGCTGAGTCTCACTATTCTATGAGACAGTGAAAGGATTTCCTCCATATTTAAGTATATTGATATAACCAGTTATATAAATCTAAATATAAGACCAATCTCCTACCCACATGACATTTACCATCTCTGTGAAAAGCTGAACATTATTAATCAATTCCAATCATATTTTTAGAAGGGGAAAATGGTGACAATTACTTGCTTGAACCAGAATTACTATCAAAAGTTCAAAGAACTGATCCTATTCATTTAACTGCAAGCCAATCTTATTTAAATCGGGACTGTCCAAAAGAAATATTCTATCAGCCATTCGTGAACTGAATTCTGGGGTATGAAGTCAATTTTAATATGGCACTCAAGTCATGAGACATTTTTGTTTTGAAATAAATAAAATAGTGGCCAACTATTACTACCCTTAGTAGCTCTTTTTGAGATAAGTTATCAAGTCTGTGCTTTCCCCTGTCTTCTTAGAGATAGTGAAGACCAGTTTTGTTCTAGGGGTGTATTTCTTGGGATTCTCCAAATACGCTATCAGTGTTTCTTCTCCCCAGGTGACGCCTTTGTTCTTTTTGGCATCCAGGTAAGAAAATCCAGGGACCTGACATGTGTTTCACTCAAATAAATCATGGAGATTTGGCCTTATCTTTTGCTTGTGTACCTTTTCCACTGTATGGCACTGGGTACACTTCTGGACAAAAATCTTCTTGCCCTTGTCAGAATCACCCATTTTAAAATCATGCTTCCATGGCATGCAAAACAAAGAAGTTTGCTCACAAGCCCAATGTTCCACTCTTTCAAGAAACACCAGAACATTTTAGATTTCAATTTGAATATTTATATAATGTATTTAGAAAAATGTCCTCTTAAATGTAAGTGGTTTTAAAGTTGAGGAGTTGAGAAGTAGGTTCCCAATATATACAAATCCAAAAAAAGAGAATTTAGGAATTTCCATGTGTAAATATACTACAAAGCTAGGCAAAAAGATGAGGTTGAAGATGTGTGTTGACTTTCCTATTCTGTCTCTTGCCTTCCCTGTCCTACAGCCCACACACTGGCCTACATACTTCTTGTACATGACAAGTCTTCTACTCAGGACTTAACAAATATTGAAATGTATAATAAAAATCTTGTTTTTTTCCCATGGCATCCAAATATTATTTTGATAAAATGAAAGACAAACAGGTGTTAATATAAAATAAAAAAAAAGAAAGAAAGAAATAAGAAGAAGGAAAGAAGGAAGAAGGAAAGAAAGAAAGAAAGAAAAAAAGAAAGAAAGAAAGAAAGAAAGAGAGACATATACCATGGAAGGATTAACAAGGGTTTCTTTGTGTTTAGACAAAGAACTTATTGTCTCTCCTTTGCATTTCTCCATGGAGCTCATTGTTTCCTTGTCTTGTTTATTAACTGCTAGTTGCCCTGTACAAGCCACTGGAAACCCATAGTTGTGCTTTCTGTATTACTAAAAGATGTTGTGTGTAAGCATGTGTATGAGAGAGACAGACCACGTTTAGAGAGGGTAGGAGAAAAGGAAGAGAAAAAAGGTTGAATGACTTTCACAAAATCTACCCTAATACAGGAAAAATTGAAACATCAGTAAAGTAGAATATACTATAAAATATATTGTAAAGTTGTAAGAGAATGAAAAGTCTATTTTGGGATAATTGCTCTCTCTCTCTTTCTCTCAAAATCTCTCTTTCTCCCTACCCCCTTCCTTTCTGTTTTTCATACACACACACACACACACACACACCACTCACAAACTTCCATTCACAGAATGGTAGATTAGAATGTCCAGAGTAGATCTGATCATGGTGACATCTAGCTGGTGATGTTACGGCTTCTTCAAATTTCCTAGCGGTATCTCCCCTATCCATTGTTTCCCACAGAACTTGATTACAACCTCTGGGAGATAATTTCTTTTTCTTTCTTTTCCTTGAAGATATCTGGAGTGGGCATAAAAGACATGGGAGAATATATTCTTCATGGGGATAGGACACTTTTCCACCTTTTTTCTGTCCATAGGATATTGGCAGGCCAAAATGTTAAAACAAATCATCCCAGTCTCTTTTAATCCAGGGTGGTGTGGCTCTTTGGGCAGTATAGTTCTATAAGACTGTAATCAACTTTCGTAAATATTAATTTTATTACAGTAAACTTAGTCTCATAGTTGCATCTATGATCATTTTCCATATGCAAATCTGTCACTAAATTAAATTATAGGTCCATTAAATCACCGGGCTTTCACATAAGAGGTGTACCCTTAGTTTCTTTTCTCTGAGCCCTTTTGTCCAACTGAAAAAAATTATAGGGTGCTGCTTGTTGAATTGGTTTCAACAAGGTTATGAAGGCTATACCCTTATTTTATTTATTTTTTTAATCAAAAGTTAAGTTCTAGGGGCACCTGGGTGGCTCAGTGGGTTAAAGCCTCTACCTTTGTCTCAGGTCATGATCTCAGGGTCCTGGGATCAAGTCCTGCATCGGGATCTCTGCTCAGCAGGGAGCCTGCTTCCCCCCCGCCACCCCACTCTGCCTGCCTTTCTGCCAACTTAGGATCTGTCTGTCAAATAAATTAATAAAATCTTAAAAAAAAAAAAAACTAAGCTCTAATTGGCCTTTGCCATTCAAAACATGTCTCAATTTTACTCTTATAAGTTGGATATGAGAAAGATGTAACATCTTTTAATCCTGCAAGTTCCAGAATTTTGGAATTTTCTCTCTCTTTTTTTTTAATATTTCCTTTAAATGGCCAATCCCTTTATACCTTATTTTTCTCTCATAGAACTATTTTCAAAAGCAAGTAATAATGGATGAGGAAGGTGATAGTTTGCTAGTAAGATACCCATGCAGCCATATGCCTAATCAATTGCCTTTTAAGTACTTACAGGTAATCATTTTACCAAATAGTTTGTCTCTGTATTTCATCCAGCTGCTAATAATAATTTCTTTACAGCCTAAAGCCTGACCCCAAGGCAAAAGCCAATCTGTTTAAAAATATTTTTTCTATTTCTGGTTACTAATTTATTAGTAAGATTTTACTGAGCTAAACTGTGGCATTGACAGATCTGAAAGTTTCAGAATGTTAGTGGGGAAAGAAAAAAACATTTACTTCTTTTTCTCCTTGTTGGTTACAAATGGTCTCCTTCCCTGTTCCACCTCCTTTTTAACCCAGAGTCAGGAATGAAAGAGACAGTACCTCCTGAGTACATGTTGGCCTAATGGCAGAGAGAAGAGAAGCTAGAGTAGAACCATTAATTGGCTCTTCAATCATTTTACTCAGATTTTTCAAGTGTTACTTTCATTCAGGTTTCATTACCTCAAGTGTGATGGGCCAAATTGTGCTCCCTCTCCCCAATATATCTAATCCATAATTCCTAGGTGATTGTGTTTAGAGAGAGGGCCTTTAAGGAGGTAATTAAGGTTGTCACAAATGGGGTTCTAATCCATTTATGACAGGTGTCCTTACAAGAAGAGAGAGACACCAAAAATATACACACACATAGAAGAAAGGCCAACATGGCCATAGCCAGAAAGAGAAGTCACATCAGAAACTAAACCTGCTGACACCTTGATCTTGGATTTCTAGCCTCCTGAACTGTTAGAAAATAAATTTCTGATGTTTTAGCCTTCTAATCTTGGGTATTTTGTTATGGCAGCCTGAGTCGATTAATGTACCAAGTAAGTAAGTTACACGCTCAAGCCTGACAGAAGTGGGATGGGGAAGAACGGTCTTCTCCAGGAAGTCACTGAATATTACATAGTGTGAAGCAGAAATATATGAACCACAGCAGTGGAGAACAGCAATCACTGTGAACAATAGTGCTAACTAGTTTTTTGCAGGCTAATGGTGAAGAGAAGAGGCCAGTTCTAAATGAGGTTCTAGTTTTCATTCATCTGGTGTTTTCATTCTGACTGACCTTTATTATCTGAACTAGTTTAATGAAGTGCTAAGCCTCTAGTAAATGTGAGCTTTTTAATGTAGTAAAAATGATCAAAATAAAACAAACAAAAAAAAGATTTTAAAAATACAAACTAGGAAATTATACTTTTAATGATTCAAAAGCAAATTATTAAGAACACATTTCAAATCTGTAGTTATTAATATGAAACATTAGCTGTGAAAATGTGAATTGTAGATACATCTTTGTTTGGATTAGATACATGACAACTCCAATGTTTAAGAGTCTTAGATGTTGTTTTCATATTTTAATAGTTAATGTGTTGTTACCTATTCATAAACATAGGTATGTAAATATCAGTCAATCATGTCCTTATCCTTCATGAAAGTTTAGATCTTAAAAAGGAAGAAAAAAATCTTAAATCAAGAAGGCTGAATAATAAAAGCAGAAAGAAGATAGGTAAGATAGCTTTCGGAGGTGATAAAGATGGTTATTTCAAGAAAAAAGGAATAATGAAAACTAAAAAATATTGTAAGACTTTTCTTTCACTGATTGAAGTAGAAGTAATAAGGTGCTATTAGCTACTCCTCTATCTTAAAAAATCTTACTGGTTTAAATCAGTTTTACAAATACTTGGGGGTGGAAGTGAGCAGCACTTCTCTCCCCCTATACTTTAACTAGAGCATCAGAGTACCACCTGCTTTCTTTTTGCCCTGACCTTACTGGCGCCCTGCGGCACTGAGATGGTAGTTGGTTTAAGGCAGGGGCACAAAGGGGTCGTTAATGGTCTATATTTATAAGGTTTAAACAGCCGTATACTGCCATTTATAAAGGTGAGAATATATATCTGATTATACACGTTTGCTATTTCAAAACTTGCCTCTAGCATTGAAGGTTGTGGTTTGAAATCTTGGAATGTGAACAGAAAAGGCTTCCTGAAACTATTTCAAACACACTGCTGAGGTTTAGTAGAAGCTCCAGATTCCCTATAGATTCTCCAGAGGAATGGCACCTCTGTGTTTATCTGATTTCCATATTAAACTTCCTCAGTAGTTTTCTTTTGAAAAATGATACATCTGTAGCTGAAATGTGTTTGAAAACCATGCATGAAACTCCTTAGCTTAACATTCTGGGTTTTTGGGATCTGTTTCCTCTTCTTTTCTCCTTGTATCTATCTGAAACAAAGGAGACATTCCCTTCATTTCATTTGAAATGTTTCTTTTACCTAGATACTTTCTTCTACCTATAACCTCTTCACTTTTTATCACACCACTTATCATACTGTCCCATGTTCATTTACTTAACTGCTTGGAGAAAAAGTCCCAAGTGACCATTGAGCAGGGATGTAGGGACAAATTTGATAGTTGAGTACATGCCTCGTGGATAGCAAAGAGGTTTTTAGGGTCTAGATAATAAGTAAGAGGTAAATGTGTCTTCCATGGCCAATCCTCCTCTAAAAGCATTTAAATCTGGATTAAATTGTGAGATATAAGTGATGGTGCTAAAACCTCAGGAGCTCAGCTTTGTCATAGCTATTGCATATATTCTGCCTGACCTTGGCCCAGATGGCTAAGAGTTTAAGCCTTGATCTGTGCCGTATTTTATGGTTTCAAAGCAGAGGGGCTCAGAGACTGAAAAGTGAGGCTCAGAGAAGCCAGCACAATGTGGTATTTAAAAAAAAGAGGAACCTTAAAACATCAATGGATCTTTCTTCCTATCTCTAAATTGAATAGTCCCTAAATTATCTCCTGTTTCTCCGCATCTACCAAGAAATAAAATTCAATGGACTGTATGGTTCTCTGACTAGAAATCTCATTGGAAATCTACAGAGAGAAATTTCTTCATGTCTCCCATTTTGAGCCGAAGTTATTTCTAGCCTCAGTGAAGACAGAAAACAGCTGTTCATCTTCTTTAAGCCCTCCATACACTTCACAACAACTCGATTAAACAGTTCTTCCTGTCTCTACCGTGAGCCGATATCCGCTTATATTTTATTATCATTTTAGGATTGGCATTTATCTTATGCAATTAGCCTCTTTTTCATATTAATGCTGTATGTCTTTCCACAAGGAGTATTGTAGGTCATAATGTAAGCCAGTGCATCATGAAGACAAATTGCCACGAGTAGGGGAAAAAATAGCAAAAAGTAGGATTGACGAATAGCAAAAGAAAATGGTTAGGTCAGGTTAGCTAATGAGCCAAGAAAGTGAGAAAATATATTTACAGACTTTTTTTCCTCCCTTATGCATCTATAAACTATCTTCATTAAGCATCCTGGGCTCAGTAATGTATAATAGGTAGAAAAATGCTGAGAAATATTTTACTTTCCCTAATTATCAATTTTACCCTGGCAACCATCTACTAAAACTACAAATAAAAAAGAACATGATTTGTTTCTCCTACAGTTGGCTGAATATAGTTACATTAAAAATAAAGTGCTATTGACATTAACTTCAGAAGATAAAGATCCAAAGCAGTGATTTAACCAGAAAGTGATTAAATTCTGTGGATATATATGATGGGTCCTATATCTGAAAGATTTTTATATTGACTCCTATTACGGACCTTGTTCTAAAAGCTCCCTAAATAAATTGCTAATAGTAATCTAAGGCAATGGATAATGGAGATGCTCCTTTTTACAGCTCAAGGGTAAAATATTTGTTTAAGAAATAGGTGCACTAGACTTCCCTGAGACTCTTTTTCCATAATTAATGAGTTGATTAATTATATGTGTACTATGAACGATGGCGTCTGGATAATGATTACTGACCCATATGCAGCTCCCAAACCACAGCGAACTTCAAAAATTCAATTACAAGGTCCAGATGCTGTACATTGCATATGTAAACTATTTGGGGAAGGAAGATTGCATATTAATAACATCGTCTATGTGGGTTATCTCTGCAGCCTGGTGATTATTTTGCAAAAAAGTTCTTGGAAAAAGCAAAAGGTATACAAAAACTGAACTGTTTCAAGTTTATTTCAGTCTTCAGGTACATTATGGCTTCACTCATATTATCATGAGTATTTTATTTTGGTCATTGAAATGATCAAGTATGAAAATCGATAATTTTGTTGGAGATTTCTGATTTGATTAATATCTTTCATAGGTAAAAAAAAATGCATACTTGATATCCTAGAAGTATTGTGTCATTTTTATGTGCCCAAACTGACTTTCTTCTGATTCTATGGATTCCAGAGTGGTAACTGGTATTTCTTAGAAAAATGCAAAAGCCAATCCTTTAAAAAAAGTACAAATCCAAAAAACATTCATATCCAGTAATTGACATGTGCACAAATTACTTTTTGAAACACTGAACTTTAGTTAAGTTTTATTATTCATAGTTGTTCATTCAATTTAACCATTTACTTATGACATTGACTGGGTATCTGCTGAGATCCAGGGTCTTAACTAAGTATCTCACATATAAAGTAAAGCAGCTCTGCTCCTTGCACTCAAGGAGACAGTTCTACAAATGATAGAGCTAGTAAATGGTCACAGTGCAGTTTTAAAATGTACAGAGTCCAGGGCCCTATCCATAGAGATTCTGATCAAGTTAATATTGAGATAGTCCTGGAAAGGGGTATATTCACCATCTGATGGTTTTCATGTGTTAGTCGCTTAAACATATTTTCAGATAAATCTGCCCAAAGAATTGAGAAATACCTGAACAGTGATGTGTAGACCCAGCTAATCTTCCTCATGTGATTGCAGAGAGAAATATACACATTAAGAGAAACCATTAAAAACAAGTTCACCTTTCCTTTTTAATCCTTTTTCTCTTCTACTTCTGATCATATCTTATCTTCTTCCTTTCTATGGTACCCTGCTGTTAGCTAAGGGAATACAATATTCTGGGTTCCACCCTAGACCAACTGAATTAGGGCCTCTAGGAAAAGCAAAGATCTAAGATCTGCTTTTTTATTATTTTACTTTTGTTTTTCTTTCTTACTTTTATTAATCTCTGGTTGGAGAAACACTGGTCTTAGAAGTGAACCTGGCTCTGAATTTTCTTTTTCTTTTTCTTTTTCTTTTGCTTTTTTCTTTTTTTTTTTTTTTTAAGATTTCATTTATTTATTTGACAGAGAGAGAGAGATCACAAGTAAGCAAAGAGGCGGCGGGGGAGGGGTGCGGGGAGCAGGCCCCCTGCTGAGCAGAAAGCCTTAAGCGGCGCTTGATTCCAGGACCCTGGGATCATGACCTGAGTCGAAGGCAGAGGCTAAACCCACTGAGCCACCCAGGCACCCCATGGCTCTGAATTTTCATAGTGACATTACTTTAGGTAAATCAGTTAAACTTTTTGAGTTTGGCTTTGTTTTTCACTCGTATAATGGGATTTTCATGGAAGATCCCCTGAGTTTTTTCTAGCTATAATATTTTATTGGTTCTTTTTTTATTTTATTTCCACTTTATTCATGTCCATTCTGATGCAGATTCCTTTTATAGGAATCCCATTAAACAAAACCTTGAGTTTGTTTTGTTTTTTTTGAGGGGAGGGGGAATCTTTGATAACTTATTTTTTACATTTATCTTCCTTCTTTAAAAATATATAAATGTATTTTCTCTTCTTTATGACCACTTCTCCCTCAAGTCTTTTTTTTTTTTTTTTAAGATTCTATTTATTTATTTGTCAGAGAGAGATCACAAGTAGGCAGAGAGGCAGGCAGAGAGAAAGGAGGAAGCTGGCTTCCTGCTGAGCAGAGAGCCCAATGTAGGGCTCGATCCCAGGACCCTGGGGTCATGACCTGAGCTGAAGGCAGAGGCTTTATCCCACTGAGCCACCCAGGCGCCCTCCCTCAAATCTTGAAATCAGCTCAGAGTGAAAGATATATTAAAGCTTGTTGTTTTTTCTTTAGTTTACATTTCTTCCTACAGAAGTCCAGAAAAAATGGAAAAATCACAAAATATTTTATAATTATTATTTATATTCTGTTTCTACCATTTGTGATCATTTTTCATTCAGTGGAGAATATGCTTCCAAAGATGCCTACCTTTGCAAAAAAGAAGATAGAAATTTAATGAGAAAATGAAAATGTGGTGATCAGAGAAAGCTGAGGGTTATTGAGCAGATAAGTAAAGATTCTTTAAATACTTGGGAACAGACTCAAGGGAATTGCAGAATCTGTTTTTATACACAGGGTGGCAAGAATTCTTGATGGGATAAATAAATACAGACAATAGATAAGGGGATAAGATACCTTATTTGAGGTATCTTGAGGTAGAATTTCAACCCAGATTAATATAAAAAACATAATGCTAATTGCCTTGGTATATTTCTAGAATGTATTTCCAGAAAAATATGAATCAATACCAACAGTAAGCCACAATAAAAGAAATACACACAGTTCATCCAGTTTGACGAGGTGATTGTCCTAAAATCATCTGACTTCTAAAATATCCTTGTCTGTAAGAATACTGACCTCCAAATGTCCTGAGGCTGATGTAATGCCAGGAAGCAAATGGACTTTGCTTGTATAAATAGGATTTTTTAGCAATTCAAACAAAATAAGATTCCCAAAAGCAATCTGGTTGATCAATAACTAAATCTTTTCTAACCAAGAATTAGTACAACCTCGGCAGCAAGCACTTTCCAGGAATAAGTTGCTGTTCATCCATGGTGTGTAAATGACTCTTCCAAATGTGGTCTAACAGATGTCACAATTTTTTTTCTCCTTCCTCCTCCATCTGTCACTGACTGAAACTCTCCTTACTCCATTTCTTAGGAACAGCTTTCATCTGTTCTTATTTTCCTTAAATATGTGGTAGCCTTTGTTCATCGACTCGATTTTCCTAAAATATGGTTTTTCTAATGAATTTTACCCAAATTGACATAAAGAGCCTTGGTGAAATTAATGAGGATCTTATGTACAAACACTTCATAATGTTATGAAATGAAATCATACTTACAACAATTTATAAATTTCGTCAGTCATTGTAAAGCATGTGTGTATTATGCTTTTTTCATCCCAAGGGCATACCAGGATGATAACCAAAAAAAGAGGAAATTATTTCTGAAACAGGATCCAAACACAATTAGGTCTTTTAACTCATGCATATAACAATCACTTTGTCTCAATCAGCTGCTGATTTTCTGTGTTACATAATGAATTACCTTGTTTCAATTATTTTCCAAAGAGCACTCTATTTTTGGCATACAATATTGATTTTCTTAAACAAAAATTCATGAAGGTACATCATAAGCATGCTTAGGATTTTAAATTTACTTATAATTTTTGTGCAGAAGCAATTAATTTTGGCTAACTTTGACAGAACACTGGAATTGACTATAAGATTGTTTTTAAACAATTGGCAGAAACTTAAGTTATCATACAAACACAATGCATAGGTATGTATGCAGTTTTCTTTTCTTTTTTATAATGAGAGCAATGGGACTACAGCAAGATAAACTCATATTATAGAAAATAATGAAAACAAGTTTTATAATATATGAATTATAGCATATGAGTGTAAGCTTGTTATAAGTATATAAATATGTTTGATGTGATGAGTAATTATTTGTGTAATAAATATGCCTCCCCAAATCCTTCGTAACACATTATTTTCTCCTAAGTATGCTACCAGTAAACCTATATTTTGTTTACTGAAACACTATTGTTATTTGTTGTGTTACTTATTTACTTTAGTACATTTTACTTAAGTAAACTGTGGCAATAGCGACAATATTTATCTTTTTTATCATTTTATCTCCAACACCTCCTTCCCTTTATGAACACAGAAGTGGTTTAATACCTGTTGAAATGAATGAGTGAGAGGCACCTGTGCCCAAGGTAGGTCTTTGCACAGACATGTTCAATCCCAGCACTAGCAACTTGGCTTGTATTTGCTGTTTTTTCTTGCAATGGAATAAGTGCTTCAGGAATTTCATATCACTGAAAGTCTGGTTTATCTACCCAAATACCTCAGTTAGACATGTGAACACCATCGACTATATGTGTCACTGCAGAGAAAGGTTGAGAAAAGGTTGATAGATTTACCTTTAGGAAGTCATTTGTGCCGTAGTTAGAGCAGTTACAGATGGCATGATAACCTCTGGGAAACTTCCATCTTCCTTGTCCTATTTTTTATGTCATGACTCTGGAGGGTCCTACTGCCTCTCAAACGATTCACTAGCCCCTTTCTAATTGTGTAATCTCTAAGTCTTTGGAATTTGTCAACACCCCTGGGCTTTAGATCATTTATTTATACTTTTACTTGATCTGCTTCACTTTATTTGTTACAAACCTTCATGACTACCTGATCAGACCTATCATATTGGATCCTCTACAGTGGCAAAATTTTGTCTTTGACAGATATTAACTTTAAACTGTCTAATAAGAATATTTTGAAAAATTCTGAGATTTACTTGTAATACTTACATGTATATATCATGTTGGTCTTAACTGAAAAACTATGTTTAGTTCATCAGTATGAGAGTCAGTTAATAGCTTTAACTAGTTGAATATAAAGTGAAAACTTTTTTCTTTTCATTTTTAAATATGTTATTCTGTTCCAGGTGAATTACGATAAAACATTTCCTGTTGAAAATCAAAATTATAAACCTGTTATCCATAAAATTACTATTGTATTTGTGGGGTATTTATGCTTGAAAGTGTTTGAGATATCTTGGGAGGTAAATATAAAACCTCATTTAAGAAACATTTTGGGTCTGAAATTATTCCCAATAGAAAAGTGAAACAGTTAATGTTGTGAATGTTCC
The DNA here is from genome assembly GCF_010015895.1 of Lontra canadensis. Taxonomy (NCBI): domain Eukaryota; kingdom Metazoa; phylum Chordata; class Mammalia; order Carnivora; family Mustelidae; genus Lontra; species Lontra canadensis. Next base: position 39,956,012 of record NW_022630995.1, on the reverse strand, counting down.
TAATAAAATTATTTTTTAAGAGTAAAAGATTCAGATAAATGTACTAATCACCTGATTTCCATATTTCCACCAAAATGAAGGATGTTATACTTAATGAAATCATAGCTGGTTTTTACTGAGAGTGATGTAGTGTTGAGAACTGATTGTTTACTCATAAAGGGTTTTATCTGTGGTTTCTATTCAGTTAGTCTTGAGATCTTTAAAGACAAGGATTACATCCATAACCTCCATATCAGTAGCATATACCAAAAACTGTTCATTGAATGTTTATTGTCTTAAATGAGAGACATTGGACAAGAACATTAAGAAAATCAAAGAACTACACAGCATCATTTGTAATATCAATTTAATATCTATTTAATGTTTAGTAGGACTGATACATCTTCTTACAGTCATTTTGAAGATACAGCCATTTCTATTGAATCAGATTCCATAGCATTCCAGATTTCAGATGAAACATTTTATCTATAAATGTTTCTTCATCATTTGTCATCTTTTATCCCTTATCTTTTATTTTGTATTTTATGCTGAAACTTGAAGAAAATCACCAGATTTTTAAAAAAGATTTTGTTATTTTATTATTTGAGAGAGAGAGAGCAAGAGAAAGAGCATGAGTGTGTGTGGGGGCCGGGGTAGGTGAAGGGAGGGAGAAGCAGAGGCCCTGCTGAGCAGGGAGCCTGACTTAGGGCTCAATCCCAGGAACCAGGAATCAAGATCTGAATCGAAGGCAGACGTTTAACCGGCTAAACCACCCTAAAATAATCAGATTTTAGGCATTTTTATGACTAGCTCCTAATCAGTTTACCTGTTCAGTCACTTCACAAACATTGATTGAATGAAGTTAACTAGATATACTACAAAATTTAATTAAAATGTATTTATTTGTTTTTAAAGATTTATTTATTTATTTTAGGGACAGAGAGAGAGGAAAGCATGAGTGTCAGGGGCAGAGGGAAAGGGAGAGAGAATCTCAAGCAGACTTCCTATTGAGCATGGAGCCCAACATGAGGCTCTACGTCATGACCCTGAGGTCAAGACCCTGAATCACTACCTGAGCCAAAACCAAGAGTCTGATGCTTAACCAACTGCGCCACCTAGGTGCCCCTGATTAAAATTTTAAAATGCTTCGTGGACAATCACTCTTCTTTACCTGTTATTTGATATAGAACAGAGAATTAAAAGTTTTCTATTATTTCAGCAGAGCGTTAGTCTATAACTTGAATCGAACAGAAAAATCATAGAGAAGAAAGTATTACATTTTCGGAAAAAAAAAAAACTATGGAATTGGATGCATTATTAAATGCTTTAATCCTCTAGTCTATATTTTGTTTTCTTCCTATTTTCTTGCTTTCAGACACATGGTAGACAGTGAATACAAGACAAAGTTTAGAAACCTTTTCCTACATTTTTACTTATGTCAAAATAATGTCTATTAATCTACTCCATATATGCATTCAGGTTTGTCTCATTTCTGGAAACCAGCCTTCAGGTTTTCAGGGCACTCCAGATATTTTTGTCTTCTACCTATCACTTAGGTCAGGTGTCTTCTTTATTACTTGCCTTTGTCCTGAGGCTCTAGTCAATTACTATTCATGCAGTGCTGTACTTGATCATTTAACTTCTTGTCTCTGTCTCAATTTCCTCCAAATAAAAAATTAAACAGCAAATACTAAAGTGCTAGCTCCAGTCCACGTGTTGCATGTTCAGTATTTTATTCACTCAATATGACTTTGTATTTTCATCTTATTTCTGAGTAGTAGACCTGATCTCACATTTATATGTAAAGTAAGAAATAGAACAAAGGTTTTGATTGATTCTAGTTCCATAATTAACAGAATTGTCAAAGTATTTTTTCCAGAAAGTTAAAAATATGACTCTCCTGCAAACATGCTATAAACATACTTTAAGACTGGTTTCAACTCATTAATTAATGAGAGAATCAGAAGAAGGTGAAACTGATTGGAAAAACATCTTGTGGAACTGCATATAAAGATCTTTTAGAGGGGAAATGTTAAGGTTAGATCAGAGGGTTAAAATACAAAACCTGTTAATGTTCTACGGAATAATCTTTGGGTGTTTTTCTTGTTGTTGTTGTTGTTGTTGTTGCTTTTGGTTTTTTGAGGGTTTTTTTTTTTGGTTTTTTGTTTGTTTTTCCTACTGAAAGAAATCTATAAATTCACATGTAGCTTCACATTGCAAAATTTACATAGATAAACATTTCTTTTGTGTGTGTATATAAAGTAATATCTCAGGACAATTAAAATTCCTTCTGTAATGTCTTAGCATTTTCCTATGTTTTTTAACCATTTGTTTTAACACAATCAATAAATTCTTAAATTGGGCCTAATAAAATACAATGTCTCTCTTTTCCTCAAGTGTCTATTTGGAATAGATTTTAACTCCTTTATCTAAAAGAAAATAACTATTATGGTTGTCTCTCAGGGTTGTGGGTAACAGACCTGGACCTCAAATCAAGATGGCGTAGCAGAAACTGACACCACCACAAAAGAACAAATCTTGAAGACAAGTCAAGAAGTTTATAGAAGTGTAGGGGAGAAAGATTTTTTCTTTCTTTCTTTTTCTCTCTTTCTTTCTTTTTCTTTTTTTAAGATTTTATTTATTTATTCATTCGAGAGAGAGTGAGTGCAAGTATGGGGAGGGGCAGAGGACAAGGAAGACAAGGAAGAGAGAGACTCTCAAGTAGACTCCCTGCTGAGCACAGAGCCCAATGCAGGGCTCCATCTCAGGACCCTGAAATCATGACCTGAGCTGAAATCGAGATTCTGACACCTAACCAACTGAGCCACCCAGATGCCCCAGACTTTCTCTTTCTTACCTTCTAGGTTATTTGATTGGTCTAATAATTAAATGAACATAAGAGAGATTAACAGAAAAAAAAATAAATTTGTATGTGTGAGAACCCCAAACCGTGAGGTTCAAAAAAGTGACCAACATAAGTATGACATTCATTTTAGAGAATGAATAATTTTGTGAAGGATTGACATTACTAAAATGTTTGGGCTTGCAGTAGGAAATTAGTGAGGAAGTCAACAAGGTTTGTTTATGTGGCCTTCCCATCCCTGCTTTCAGGAGACAAAGGAGTGTCCTTGTACCTGCTGTTTCTTAAATACTTTTAATTAAAAATAACCAATATGTCAAAGTGGCATATTTTGGAGTGGCATTTTTGCTCCTTTCATCTCTGTGGAGGAATGTTTGATGATCATTTGGTTGGTATAATATACAAACATTGGTAAATACATAATAATAGATCAGATCTATATAAAGAATTTTAACAAAAACAAAAAAACAAAAATTTCTTCACCAGAGACTTGGAAATAAGACGGATGTGCATATGAACACAGTCTCACATTAGAATTGTTTCAATCTCACTGTTGCAATAGAATCTAATGACTGGCTTCCCAGAGTATTATTTATCAAGGTCAAAGCTAGGCTGCTGCAAAGTACAGCATTCCATACCTGGAAAGCAGTGTGTAAATCAAGCCCTACTATATGACTGTATTAATAAATATATTTAAATGCATCTACACATTTAGGGACATAGTATCCTATGTATTTATTAATTGTTTCGAGGCCTTAGACCTTGGGTCACTAAACTTTAGAACATACTATTTCTTCTGTATTACTGAATCTAGAAAGAAAAGAATATAAAAAATATAAAAAAGTAAAATAAAATATTTCTTAGTATAAAGTAAAAGGAGGCATTATATCAAATTTGTTGTAGTTTGGGACCAGCATGTCAGACCTAGTTTAGTTGGATGCCCTGTTATGCTTCATTGCCTGCAAGTTACCATAATTAGAGGTGACAGTGTGGAACATTTTAAGTCTTAAAAAACTTTAAGTTCTTTATAAAATCAAGCAGGGAATTCCAAGTCAAGTGGTTCCTGTTATCAAATACAAGTGAAAAAAATCCTAAATACCTTGGGAAATGGAAAGCTCCCATCCAAACATTGTGCTATTTTGGTCGTTTAATTATGTCAAGAATTATAGTTATACAGTACTGATATTTCAATATTTAAAATATACAAGCAAGTTCAAGAAATCATTTTATTTTTTTTTATTTTTTTAAAGATTTCTTTTTTTTTTAGAGAATCTTTTTTTTTTTTAAGATTTTATTTATTTATTTGACAGAGAGATCACAAGTAGGCAGAGAGGCAGGCAGAGAGAGAGGGGGAAAGCAGGCTCCCTGCTGAGCAGAGAGCCCGATGCGGGGCTCGATCCCAGAACCCTGAGATCATGACCTGAGCCGAAGGCAGAGGCTTAACCGACTGAGCCACCCAGGCGCCCCTTAAGAAATCATTTTAAATGTAACAGGCTTATGCAAGTCCTGGTACATGATCTGATTTGGAAGTGGTAAACTGTAGATTTCATCGCAATGTTGATACATGGTCCTTCCCCCCAAGGCTTTCCTTGAAATCTTGCTTGCTTGAGAACTTTCACCATATACAGGTAAGTAAGCATTTAGAGGATTATTCCCTTGGGATAATTCATCTTTGTAGTCAAACTCAGTATATGTGCAAGGTTTGCCTATCTAGTCTGACACCATCAGAAATGAAGAAATGTTTTTATTAGCCAGGGGCTAAGCTTCATAAAATCTTTGTTTCAAGTACATTGGGAGTCACTATGCACTTTCTAACTACATTTAACATAAACTATTGTATTCTTAAGTGACATTTTCAGTGTAAAAAAAAAAAAAAAGTATCTTCTATTTTACAGATCCAAATAAAAGATTGCTATATATCAGAACAGAAAATTAGTGGTTACTTCATCTGTTAGAATATTTGCTAGTGACAAGGCTGTTTCTATGTCTAGACTGATTTTACATGTTAAAAAATAAACAACCCTTTCCACTGGAGGGTAGTTTTAAAACTGAATGTATCCTACTGATGCCATTAGTTGAAATATTAACTACCAGGTGTTAAATAAAAATGAGATCTGGAAGAACTACACAGTGTTAGAACTAGAAGATATTTTTGTTTTATTTTATTATTATTTTTAAAGATTTTATTTATTTATTTGAGAGAGAGCACAAGCAGGCTGAGTGGTAAGCAGAGGGAGAAGCAGACTGCCCACTGACCAGGGAGCCCAACATAGGGCTTGATCGCTGGAGTTTGGGATCATGACCTGAGCCCAACACAGAAGCTTAAACGACTGAGCCATGCAGGTGCTCCAGAAGAGATATTTAAAAGCACTGAGTCCACTCTGTCGCTTTATTTATTTATTTTATACTGCAGTTAATACACAGTTAAGCAGGGACAAGTAAAGAAAATTTCCTAAATTAGAAATTGAAAAGATGGATATGGGAATCTTTATTAGGTAGATAGATATGAATAAATTCATAAGACTCATATCATGAACTTTAATAACTGGGCCTATGATTTTAAAAAAGTAATTATTAAAAAGAATACAGTAAACTTTTCTCCCCCCCGTGCTCTCTTCTGTTGACTTCGATTTTTTCATACTTTCTACTTTTTGATGTCTTTCATCTTCATCTGATGTTCTTTCTATCTGATGTCCATAATATCTCATGTTCTGGAATGTTATTAGTTATAATTCATCTGTGGTAATATCTATCTCAAGACATTTTGTTACCTAAGGTTATATGATTGTAATTAGTAGACTGGAACAATAGTATCAGCGTCCTGATTCCTAGTCTTCAAGCTATTCCCTCAGACAATATTGAGAATTTTATTAAGATTTGGGGAGAGTAGCAGGATAAAGAAAAGACTTGGAGATTAGGCCCAGGGCTCCACGTAACAGTATCAGGGTTTGAGAATATTAGAAAGGAACTTTTGCGTATAGAAGGTAATTGGCCCTAGTGGTGTATGGCCCTCATGTTTAACAGCAGTTGCCCTACATAGCAAGATTCTTGGGTGATTATCTTGTTTTTAGATTAACTGACTTCATTAATTTATTAACTTGCTTATCTTTATTGAACTTTTTCCCCTACTATTCTGAACTATGTTACATATGAAATATTGGGAATTCATTTTAAAAAATCAAATCAGACTAAAACAGATGACTGGAATTCCATATGATATTTAAGAGTCACTGAGAAGTTCCTAGTTAAAGAAGGATCTACAATATCAGAAATAAATTTAATGAAGTTCACTGTCTTTCTAGGGTATGTGGCCTTGGGAAGAATAGCTTAATTGAACCAAATAGACCTAAAATAAAAACAAAATATGATTTTTAAATATCTTCTTCGTCAAAGATTTTTCTAGCCATCTTTCGTGTACATCCTTATCTTCAGTCCATCACTTGCAGTGTGCGGCTCTAGTCATCTCTTCCTTGCTACACTATCTAAACACATTTATTGACATGTTTTCATTTAATTAACATGCTATTTATTGGCCAAGGTCACTGCCTTCTGAAGAAGGCTTCCTACATTAGAGCCACAATGCACTTCTTTTTATGCCTAGAAGTTAACATTAGAATTTCTACCTATTCCCACGTCTAAGACAATAGGTGGCCTTGCCCTGAAATGTCTTATTACATAATAAGCAAAAGAGCCAGGGTTAAAAAAATATATATAGATGAACCTTTAATATTGAGAATATGGGGTTCACTAAGTGTCTAAGATTCTATACATAAAATGTAAATTCTGGGGTCATTTCAAGGTTGGAATCCAGATTCTAACACATACTTGCTATGTGATGTTAAATATAAAGATATTCCTGGAGACTTTTTTTTTTTTTTTATTTATTTGACAGAGAGATCACAAGTAGATGGAGAGGCAGGCAGAGAGAGAGAGAGAGAGAGGGAAGCAGGCTCCCTGCTGAGCAGAGAGCCCGATGCGGGACTCGATCCCAGGACCCTGAGATCATGACCTGAGCCGAAGGCAGCAGCTTAACCCACTGAGCCACCCAGGCGCCCCTATTCCTGGAGACTTAACCATATCTAAAGAGGTGGAGATATAATAATAATGAATGGCAAGTACTCTTGTTTTACCTTCTGAGATAATGTATACAAAGTATTTAGCACAGTGTTTAAGATACAGTCAATGCTCAATAAATATTAGTTATCCTCATCACTAATTAGTATTTTACTCTATAGGTATACTATATTTTTGGAAAGTGTACACACTAAATGCTCAGGATTTCTTTTCTTTAGCTTTCATGTGGCAAATTACACATTTTTAAGTCTCCAGGGAGATTTGGATGACTCTGATCAATCTTCAAATTTCAGAAGTTGTCTCATGACCCAGATCTGACCAATATATTCCACCCATCTGGTTGTGACTGATTGGTCTAGATACAGACATGTAGCCAAACCTAAGAATGAGTTTAATTCTGTGTCCAAATGAAAGAAATAAATTGCTGACCAGATTAGTTTATTTTCGGTCCCTAAAACTAGCAATAATTCAATGTGTGTTTTAGAACTATTTCATATCAGCTTATAAATTCAAACTATTAAATTTTTAAGAATTTTTGATGTAATTGTTGAACACATCAACTATTAAATGTAGGATTATGTTAACTTATAATTAGGTAAATTATATTTTATAAAGGCAATTTATTTCTCAAAACATCACTTCCTAATTATTATACTACTTTTTCCTGTTATCTATGCTATTAAATTATTTATGTCTATTATATTTTTATTGTGATAACAGTCCACAATGGTGAGCAAATGTGCATTTCCCTCCAACTTCATGTTTAGGGTCTCAGGTTTTAGCTTGTAATTCTGTCATGAAGAAGGTATTTGCACCATAAAAATAGGCAAATATTGCAGATCAGCCTTTGACTAATAATTCTGTAACATCTAAAGTTAATAAAATAATAAGGAATATGTTACTAATGCACCTGGGTGGTGGACTTTCTGCTTAGTGGAGAGTTTGCTTCTCCCTCTCACTCTCCCTCTGTACTGTCTCTATCTCTCAAATAAATAAATAAACTCCTTAAAAATAAATAAATTTCACTTTCATTTTATACTTCACATAAATTAAAATAGCAAACGAACATTCATACTGAGACTATAGCAGTTGATTAACTGCAACTAATTAGCAATGGATTAAACGGTTTAGCAAAAATTAACAAAATCCTCTCTGGAAATCAATTGGCTGTATGGAATTTATAATAACGGACACATATATTTTGTCATTTTTCAGTGTGTGCTATGTATCTTTATATTAGTAAAACATAATAAATTTGTGTAGTACATATTGACACTTTTATTTCTTGAAAGCTAGTTAAATATTTACTAGCACACATAGGTTATATGCTAATCATTAAGTTATTTTAGTAGGATTTCTAACATATGTTCCTGAAAGAGTCACTTGGTTGTACCTGGTCATAGGTGTTTCAAGTGATAAATTCTAGCATGTGGAATTAGATTAATTAATTGAAGTGGGATGTGAGGCAGGAAATAGTCTTTTATGTTCAATGAAGAAGTTAACATTACCTATGAAATGAAATATCTTATTGAATAGTCACGTGCTGAAGTTTAGATAGCATCAGATCTTTTCCTTAATTACATTCTAATATGTCTATTATAAAATATCTGACTGTTTGTAAAAGGGAAAAAAATAAATGGCTGCCAAGAGAGCTTATATCAAACCAGGTGAAAATCTGATAACCATGTAGTTTATAGGGTTGGGAAAGCTGAATTCTCTATTTTCAACTGAAGATTGTATACAAAGAAAGTCAGAGAGGACACAGATACAGCTAAAAAAAAAAAAAAAAAGATTGGGATCTGGGGAAATGTGATCTTCTTCCTCCTTACTAGTTCATTCTGGTAACCTTACACCAGTACCTTACACAATGATAATTTCCCAAACTTTATAGAGCCACCTTCTGGGAAATAGCAGGAGGTAAGAACAGATTAGTTGTACCCTCCTTCTCATCTAATATTTCACATTTCCCTAGGACAGAGAAGAAAAAAGGTCATGTATAAAATGGGGCAGACAGAAATCAAGTGATCAGAACTTCACATTTTTAAGGTGTTGAATTTTAAGAGAAACCATAAGTCTGGTTAGCAAAAGCCTATTACTGCTCCACTTCTAAGACAAATTACTTTTACCTTTCCAAAATATGGTCAATGAAAACCAAAGACAAGATGGTGAATCTCCTCAGAGAGCAGACTCAGGGTCTGTTATACTGGCTGACCAAGAAACAGATTTCTCCAACTGACAAGGAGTTCAAGGAGGACACAGTCGGCACTAGCAAAAGTTGATCATTCTGGGTATTTTTGCCTTCTTCCCTTTGAGAAATGGGAAATTTCATTTCAGATAGCTTTTTTATTTCTTTTTAAATTATTTTTAAAATATTTTGTTTGAGAGAGAGAGCAGGTGCATGAGCCAGGGGAGGAGCAGAAGGACAGGGAGAAGCAGGCTCACAGCTGAGCAGGGAGCCCGACATGGGGCTCAATCCTAGGACTCTGGGATCATGACCAGAGTTGAAGTTAGACACTTACCTGAAAGACCCACTCAGGTGCCCCATAGATTTTATTTATTGTCTCAGAGTAAGACTTCCTATATTATTATAGGATTAAGTAATCAGTTGATGAAGGATAACCACATACATACATACACACATGCTCTTAAATACAACTATGTATTATGCATATACATATCATATATATCATAGAATACTACCTACATAGAATATACGAGGCAGTCTTTTTTTGAAAAGTAGATTCTGTTGTACAGAAGATATATTCAGTTAGCTTAAAAACAGTAAATACAGCTATGCAAAATGGGAACATTAAATTTTTCTGTGTAAGACATAGAAGAGATCTTAGTTCTGGGAGAGAAGCAGGAAGACACCTCAGATTATATCAGACAAGAGTACAGAGAATATGCAGGAAGAAAAGAGACTGGCAGGAGAAAGATAGTATGAGTTTAGAATACCAATTACAAGTGTTAAAATTTCTAGTAATGGGGTAGATAAAGGGGCTTATATGAAGAAGAATCTTTAATATTCATATCACAGTTTTACTATAACTAAGACATATTTCCTATGCTTTCATCTCTCTAATCCTCAGTAAGTTTTATAAACACAAATGTCTTTATGTGTGCATGCATGCGTGTTTGTGTATGTGTGTAAATTATTATATGTAAATCAAGTAAGAGACCATATTTGGTTAATGTAGTGAGATACAACATCCAGAGAAAGCTAATAAAAATGTAATAAAATTAACTAATTTATCAAAAACAAGAGTCCAGGGACAGAGATAAAAAATCAAATCCTTTAACATTTACAGAAATTTTGGAGAAAATTTTTCTATCCCACAAATGTGGAAGATAACGTAGGAGTTAAGCTTTTTGACTCCATAATTTATACATAATTCAGACCCCAGGAAAAACCAACAGTACACTGAGAATGGAATAACTCAAGGAGGGTTTATTTACAAAGGTGTGGGCATGGGGAAGGGAGAGGAGAGATACCACAAAGGATAGTGACATAAATAGTCACTTCCTAGCAGTCACTTCCTTACCACCACTAGGTTTCAAAATCAGAATTAAAACATCATGTAGAGGGGCACCTGGGTGGCTCAGTGGGTTAAAGCCTCTGCCTTAGGCTCAGGTTATGGTCCCGGGGTCCTGGGACCGAGCCTGCATCGTGCTCTCTGCTCCGCGGGGAGCCTGCTTTCTCCTCTCTCTCTCTGCCTGCCTCTCTGCCTACTTGTGATCTCTGCCTGTCAAATAAATACATTAAAAAAAAAATCTTTAAAAAACAAAACAAAACATCATGTAGAGTCTGTGTTTTGTTCCTATCAGTGATTGAAGGACAGAGCTTCTTTCAGGGAGGAAGAAAGGGGAATTAATATCCTTACCTCAAGTTTTATCCTTTAGAGCGTCCAACAGAGCTTCTGCTAAATCAGAAGTCAGAGGACCTTTATCCATAAAGGTAAACATCTGGGTAAATAAGGCAGGATGGTGAAATGTTGGGCATAGATTTGAAAGGGCAAATGGAAGGTTTCTTTCACAATTTAAAAACATTAGCTTTAATATGGATAAAGTTTCCAAAAATATAGACAGAATGGTGTCTCCAAAGTACCTAGAACAATGTTTGGCTTGCAGTAGACAGTCAAAAAATATTTGCTCCTTTCCTCTTTACATACATACAATTTGTTTTTGCGATTAGAATGCATAAATAGAAGCATCAAGGCCCCTTTTTCTCAGAAGAAAGGTTTAATATTAACATAATATATTAAAAGAGCTCTGAAGCTGGGGACTGTGTAGATTATTATAAAATACAAACTACATTATCATTGTTAAGTACGTATGTAATTCTTTGTATACTTAAATTTTGGGACTCCTTTTTCTTTAATATACCTGTTGGGCGGCATTCAATCAGAGTGAAAACAAAACAAAACAAAACAATACAAAAAAACACCATATTTTTCAATGCTGAGGACGTTTGGCAAGGAAAATAGCAATGATGGGTTCCTACAATGTCCTGTGTCATTTAGTTCACTCCTTCAAAAGGGAAGAGTTGCTCAGGGTTCTCTGCTAAAGCTCATATATAAATGGCATTGAAAATGAAACAATCAACTTATTAATGCCAAAGTCAAACAGAATCCACTAATAATTTACAGGAATAATGGCTTTAACACAAAGATTTCTTTTTTTTATTCCTAAAAAAGTTTAAAAATTGATTGAAAATATAAATGTACGGTTTACATATACCTAAAAAAGCACAAATAAAGAAAACCTGGTGCCTTAATGAAAAAAAAATCTGTATTGATATTTTGGTGTATGTTTTTTCCAGAAATCAATGAAAATGAGAAATGAAATGTACAATGAAAATAATGTAATGTAATGTAAATGAAAAATAATTGTACAAATTAATTTACTAGAAATGTTAAAATCCAACATCATAAAGTTGTGTTTGAAGTGAGGGAGAGAGAGGATAGAGTATACTGATAAGATTTTCCTATATACAATTATCAGGACTAGAATAATATGAACAGAATGCCTCCAGCCAGAACCAGTGTCATCACAAATGTCTGCTTATCTCAAAACAATATAAATATTTTTATTTAAAAAAATAGGATACTTCAAATGACTTCAACAGCATCCATCTTGTTTTCAATTACTTCATAAAAAAAAAAAAACAGAACAAAATCCTTCAACTATTTAGTTAATGAAATACCATTAACATGCAACTCCCTACACCAAATGTGTGCTTCATTTTTTTCATATCAACAATAATCATTATTAATTATTCATCTTTTTTTTAAAGACTTTATTTATTTGACAGACAGAGATCACAAGTAGGCAGAGAGGCAGGCAGACAGAGACGTTGGGGGGAAAGCAGGCTCCCCACTGAGCAGAGAGCCTGATGCGGGGCTCAATCCCAAAACCTCAAGATTATGACCCCAGCTGAAGGCAAAGGCTCAACCCACTGAGCCATCCAGGTGCCCTAATTATTCATCTTTTTATAGCTGTCATTCAGTTTGGCAGCAGAGTTTTCCTGGAAAGGTATTAGAAAATGAAGAACGCTTTTCATTACTAGTACTAAAGAAGAAGGATATCATGAAGAAAAACAAAAGGGTAAAAGTGGTGATAATAACATAATTTTAGAGTACAAAAATAAAATGCAAAGAAATAAGTGGATTTATGGTGTTTGTTATGTAACAAATGTACAGCTAAAAAGTAAGAAAAATCTGTTTTGTTTTTTTTAATTTGTTGACCCCCTTGCAACCTCTTTTGCTTCCTATAAAATCCTGCATTAAAGATTAGCATTCCTAGGAAAAGAAGATGTACATAATTTAGATAGATATCTGTATCATTTCATACATCTCATTTTAAAAGAGAGTGTGCCAACGATCAATAGAAGTGCATGCCTGAAGTAATCTGATTGCATCAAATTTAGCACCCCAGAGTTGGAACGACGCTCACAATCAGCCACCTGTGTATGTCTTGATTCTGGAACAGACTGGTGAGGAAGGTGGTCTGGAAGCATGGTGGGCAGTGAGTAATCCCACTACAATAAATACTTGCAATTTAATGAATTATTGCTTTTACTATGTTGCATGCATTTTATTTAAAAAAAATGGAACAGTTATGTCTCAAGTGGTATAGTATGCATTCAATTTTAAATATTTTTGAAAGTCAAATTTTTAAAAAATATTGAGAACCAGCAATGTTCACAACATTGTGAATCAGAACATGGTAGGTAGGTGGTATGTGAGACTTCACATTAACTCACAGCTCAGTAAGATTATAAACAAATGTGTAGGAATCTGAAGAGAGTGGAGAAGCAAATATCTTGCAACCTGGTGGTTAGGGAAAGAGATGTCAGTAATTCTTATTTTAATTACCTGTTTCCAACCCATACAGCAAAGATTAATCACAGAAGAAAATGGCTTTAAAGCCAAGGGGAGGGAGAAAATGGGATTTTTTTTTTTTTTACTGTTTAGTATTTATTTCTGCCTGATTCATAGACTAAAAATATAGAAAACAGGTTTCCAAAAGGATACTTGTTAAAATATAATCTACCTTGCATTAAATATGAAAAGCTAACTAGATCATTAAAATTATGTTTAATCTAAAATGATTAGTTATGTTTAATCTAAAAAGATTTCCATTTGGGGAATGTTTTAGATGGTTTGAGGAATGAATATATATCTGTACATAATTATAACACTAATTATATGAGTCACAGAGGTACGTTCTGCTTAAACAAACTGAAGAAAAAAAAATGTGATGTTTTGTTTTCTTCCTTTGCAGTTCAGTCCTTTTAGAATTGAACTTTCATTCACTAGAAAAAAAGGTTTCCACAGACTTTTTAATTTAAAAAAAGAGTGATGCGATTCTACACTTTTAGTCACTGATTTAAAAGATACTTTTGGGGGAAAAACAAGTCTTATTTTTCACACAATGCAGTATTTTCTTCTTAAAATTGTAGTTTTAGTCTGATATCCCAGTAGACACTTTTCATTCAATTATCTTCAAGTTTGGCAGCACCAATCCTGAAATATCTGAGACTGAGGATTTAAAAATGTCCAATTTTGAATAGGCAGTTGTTTTTTTATTTTTTTAATATCCCATTTTAACATCCAAAACTTAGTGCTTTGTTAATTCTTTGATAGAGACTGTATGCATAATGCATGGCTTTCTTTGGACAGGTATTACCTCCTTTTTGATTGATTAAAGGGAAGGAATGCAAAGTATTAATATAAAGTTAAGTGAAATATAAATATTTTAGTGATTCGATAACCATTATAAAATTATTTATATATGAAATTGAAACAATTTCAGTGCACAGATTTTACTGATCACAGAATTTGTAATGCATTTTGAACTTTGAAAAGTATAAAAATATTATCTTTCCAGAAAATCAGATATGTCATTGAGAATGTCATATATAATATGCTGCTGTGAGAAGAGGTGAAAGCACCTGACTTTGTTAAACACTGACAAAGATAGAAATAACAGCTGTACTAATGCAAATTGGCCAAAGATTGTTGATATAGATGAACATGGACAGATGGTTTTCAGTAAGCAGTATCATCATTGGTTTCCTATTTAACAGAAATGAAGGACTATATATTTATGATGACATACAAGAAATCAAGAGAATGAAGCTTGGCTCATTCTCAATTTTCAATTGTCTTCTATCACTTTTCTTCATCAAATAGAGAAACTACTAGGAGAGTAACTACTGGGTGCTTACAGCACATTGTATTGTGGAAGTTGTCCATTCTGAAATATGTTATCTTACCCACAATCATTGCCCACTAAAGATTTTTTTTTCCCCATTACAGTGAAGTGTGGTTACCCTTAGTTTTAAAAAGGCTTAAGTCCATAATCTTATTGGGAGACAGAGACAGAGGAAGAAGTTGTGTTATTTGAAGTTGTGAGTGCAAAATAGGGGAAACTCCTGTATACTATTATTTTACTTAGAGTTATCTGGGTAGTCATTTAACCAAGAAGGACTATTCAGGGATAAAAAGTGCTTGGTGGGAACTGAGATCAGTAAGACAGAACACATTTCCAAAAACAGAAGAAGGAGAAGAAAATATAAATATCTGTGGTAGGAACCCAGGAGAGAAGATAGAGGACAATGGAATAGGAAGGTAAATCAGTCTGGGAAAGTCTGTTTTACCCTAAACTGACTTTTAAGTATTTACTTGCATGGAAACATCAGATAGGGTCAATAGCAATTATAATATGAAAGTCTTGCTGAATACACAATCAACGTTCCTCAGATAATCTTTTCAAACCAATTCCAATGTAAAACTTGAAGTACCAAGACTCCCATACAAGTCTGTAAGACATCACTGCTATTCACAAAATTTAGAAAGACAATAATTCTAGCTCCTACATTCCAGTAACTAACTGGCAGTATCTTTCCTATAGTTCAGTAGGATCAGCTTCAAGGAAAATCTCTATTATAAAACAAAACAAAAGTTAACATTTTAAATGCTATTATTGGGGCGCCTGTGTGGCTCAGTCAGTTAAGCGTCTGCCTTCAGCTCAGGTCATGATCCCAGGGTCCTGGGATCAGGCTCAAAGCCTGCTTCTCCCTCTCCTACTCCCTCTGCTTGTGGTCCCTCTCTGGTTGTGTCTCTTTCTGTCAAATAAATAAATAAAATCTTTAAAAAAATATTTTAAAAATTAAAAAAATAAAAAATAAATATGTTATTACTTAGTACATTTTAAATACATAATTTGCATATGTTTTAAACACATAATTTTGTAAATACATTATTATTTCATATTACATTTGTGTATGCTCAAAGATAATAAACATGCAAATTGAACTACAAGCTATTGCTTAGACAATAATATAGGTGGCATGTAGGTAATACTCCTTCTCCTGAAAGTTAATCACAACAAAATCAATTAATCCTTAACACAAAAGAAATGCGAAGAAGATCATTAGGATGTGATTAAATTTTCTTCATAATGACTTCAATCAAGACATAACTACACTGCTGAGTGTAACTTAAATTGCATTAAATTACAATTTACTTAAGGAGATCCAAGGGTCCTTAAATTTTCAAAATATAAATAAAATCTAACTCAATATTAAAACCCTGATTCTCAACAGAAACTGTTTTTACAGTTTATTAAAAGGATTAGAAATACTACAATTACCTAATGTAAGCCTGCTCCAGTTAAATATTTTTCTGAACCAAGAAACCAGTAACACATAACATTTCTGAAGTAACATCCTTACAAGATCATTCTAAATATGCCACATTTAAAATTGCTTTTATCTTATTCTTGCTACCAAAGGACTAGTGAAACTGGAAATTTGAACCATATCGCCATTTTTCAAGTAATAAACTATAAAAATAAATTTTTATAGTAGTTAACTTTAAGATTGCTCTATCATCCATTTCTCTAAACTTTTCTTTTTCCATTTCCTTCTGAAGTCCAAAGTAATCATGTAGATGGCTACATCAACTTTGAGACTGGACCTAAGGAAGAGGTTTAAGGAGGGATGAGTGGACAATAATCCTGGTTCCTTTTATAAAATTAGAAGACTTACTTTTTAAAGCAATTGTTCCAAATATGATTGATATTTTCCATGTCTTATTTGTACCCTGAATGTTAAAACTTATGTTTTATTTTTAATTTCTACGAATTATTTTTGAATTCTTTTTGTACCATATCTTATTTATTGTTATATATGACAAGGCATTTGAGGAGGAGTGACATACAATGCATACTCTTTCATCCCATCTCACAAAAAGATTATAATGACAAAGAGGAAAAGAAAAAAAATGTATATGTAACGTTACTAAGCTGTATTCTAATCTTGATTCTACTGCTGGCAATAATTTTGGTCACTCTTTGAAAAAGAAGATACCTGTGGCAGTTTTTAAATATGGTTGTAAATACTTTGAAAATCCTCACATCAGGGGGTGGACACCATGTGTCTTTCCCCTAAAGTCAGACCAGCTTGTGATTGCTTTAACCCATAACATATGGCTAAAGTAATTCTGTGTGAATTCTGAAGCTAGGTCATAAAAGGTCATATGCTTACTTCCTGAACACCCATTCTTGAAGACATAGCTGCTAAGTAGACCAACTACTTTTATACTTCCATGCCATGAAGAAGTCTAAACTATAAAATTGTCAACACTTTTGAACCAAAACTTTGAGTCATTCCAGCCCAGGTGCCAAAAATGTAAGTGAAGAAGCTCTCAGAAGATAATTCTATTACTCAACATTTTACTCATCACTAGCCATCCAAGACTTTTCAGAGACCCCAGGATTTGCAAACTGTGGTAAAGTCACTGCCATATCCAAATCTCTGATCTATAAACGTTGTAAGGATGAGAACATGGTGGTTGTTTCATGCCACTAAATGTGAAGTTTATTAAGCAGAATTAGAAAACAGAAATAATAGCAGGTGAAATGTTCTTTCTTCCAAAATTTGGCGGAACTTGTTATGAAGGGAAAAGAAGAGAAAATATAGCACTAAACAAATGTGAGAGCCATTTAATAGCTGTGCTCTTTGGCAAGCAATATATAATTCATGGGTGATATTCTCATATTGTAGCTTTTTATAGTAGATTAAGTGAAACAATATAGTTGACACAGCATATGACAAAAAAAAAAAACCTTAAGTTTTCCTTCTTACTTTCCCTTATTAAAAACATTTCACTCTGCTTTATTGAAGAAATAGCATGTAGCTTTGAGATAAGGTCAAACTATATAAATCAGAAAGAAATTATTTCTGTTTGTGGGAATTAAGGGAAATACCATTGACCTTGAGGTATTTGTAATGCAGTAATAGACTTAACAAAAATTTCAATTCAGTTTAACAGATAAAATGGCTATATGGTAGAAGGGAATATATACTTTGGGATACATCAGTGAATAAAAGAGCTCCTTTTCCAGTCCTCATAGAATCTGGAGTCTAGCAGGTTGATGGGAATTAAATTTTTTAGCATAATGAGTGTTAAATAAAGAAAAGTCCAATGGTTATGGGAATATTATAACAACAAAATTTACCCTCATCTGAGATCACAAAAGGCCTCCTTGAAAATTAGTAATTAAGCTAATTTGAAAGATAAATAGATGATAGTTAATAAGTATTAGAGAAGTATTCTAAGAAAAAGAAACAACATGAGTAAAAGCCATGAGGAAAGAGAATGCAGAATATTCTGGAGAAATATAAAGAGGTCTAGTGTATCTCGGTCATATAGACCAATGGAAGAAAGGCAGAGATTCTATGATAAAGGACATTTAATATAATTGTAAGGATCTGGGAATTTCACTTAGGGACAGGGGAAGATCATCAGAAAGGTGGTAAGCAAGCAAATGACTAGAATTTTGTTTTACAATCTTACTAAAGGATTCATGACCCATATTACTCTACAGAGTAGAAATCTTAGAGGTTATTATACCTTTTTTTTCTTTTTGGTGCTCATCATGC
Organism: Lontra canadensis; assembly: GCF_010015895.1. Taxonomy (NCBI): domain Eukaryota; kingdom Metazoa; phylum Chordata; class Mammalia; order Carnivora; family Mustelidae; genus Lontra; species Lontra canadensis. The sequence continues at coordinate 39,937,650 of NW_022630995.1, read as the reverse complement.
TCCTCTGTTCAAAATTTTGGGGCAATATCCTTCTACAATTATACAAAAGACATAGGATATCGGTTTAATGATTTATACTCTCATGGCAAATTAAAAACTTGAAGAATATAAAACCAGTTTATCACCCACAATTCAATTAGTACACTATTTAAATGTATAACCATATTGCTTCATGATTAAAAAAAAAAAAAAACTAAGAAGTGAGCCTATACTCTCAATCTGTGTTCTGAGTGTAACAGGAAATTATATTGGAATATTATTACATTTAATGAGATTCTGGTCATTTTTGAAAAAAAAGTATAGCATATAGCTTCACATGACAGCTACTTGGAAAAAGAAAGGAGTCAATTAAATACACATGATATCATCTCTCATACTGTTTTTAGTCACAATATCTGCGAATCTAAAAGTCTCTTAGTCTTGCTTGCTATCTAATGGGTGTTTATCTTTTGGGCCTTGGCACTATTGTAGACTTCAACTCATATAAATCTTACCTCTTTGTCCCATAACAATTGCTTCCAGGATACTCAATATATTACACACCCATCCCATATCCAAGGTCCAGATATTCTGCCTACCTCTTTCTGGCCCCATCTCTAGGCCATATTTGTACCCCTGGTACACTTCCCCTGAGTAAAATATTCCTTCTTGAAAGCAAAACAAGCAAACAAACAAACAATGACAAAAACCCATTTATTCCTCACTCTCCTGCCTCTGTTCCCTGTCTTGTCAATTCAATTTGCTGGTTCCCAGTTCATAAGAGCTTGATAAACCAACACTTGAAATACTATTTAGTACTGTTTTCAATAGTGCCTGTTCCCCATTCTTTCCTTTCATCCTCAGTTTGAACTTATTCTGACATCTCCTTTTTCTTTTCAGCCTACTTACTACCAAAATCCATCAGAATTAGTGTAGAATCTGTGGTTAAATATAAACATAGTGGCTATGTAAGTTAAGTGAAATTTAAGTATATTCAACATGTATAAATATTGGCACAGTATAGCATCCTAGGGCACAGTCTTACAGGATCATTAAAATACTTACTTTTGATATATGAAAACTTGTTTTGAATATTAAACTTACACCTACATGCAAAAATAATATTTACCAGAAAATTTTCAAGTTATTTTCTCAGAGGAATGTCTCCTACTACTATCATGAGAATTGGATGTCAGGAGCAATTTAATTACTTGATACTTTTAGCCACAGAGTTATATTTTTTTTTGCTTACACAGTAGAAATTAGGGTTTTAAGTCTGAATATAAATCTGAAAAAAAAAGTCAAGTTGCCGGTATGGAGTTTTACATATAAGCAAGAATGCTTATATTTTCAGCAATGGCCACGGTTGCCAAACTGTGGAAGGAACCAAGATGCCCTTCAACGGACGAATAGATAAGGAAGATGTGGTCCATATACACTATGGAGTATTATGCCTCCATCTGAAAGGATGAATACACAACTTTTGTAGCAACATGGATGGGACTGAAAGAGATTATGCTGAGTGAAATAAGTCAAGCAGAGAGAGTCAATTATCATATGGTTTCACTTATTTGTGGAGCATAACAAATAGCATGGAGGATATGGGGAGTTAGGAGAAGGCAGTTGGGGGAAATTGGAAGGGGAGGTGAACAATGAGAGACTATGGACTCTGAAAAACAATCTGAAGGGTTTGAAGAGGTGGGGGGCTGGGAGGTTGGGGGAACCAGGTGGTGGGTATTAGAGAGGGCACGGACTGCATGGAACACTGGGTGTGGTACAAAAAACAATGAATACTGTTATGTTGAAAATAAAAAAAAGAAAAGAATGCTTATATTTTTTATAAACTTGTTTTGTTTTTAAAGTTGGCTTTATAGCTAATTAATTTTTGCTGTGTTCTGGGTCATTTTATATTTAATAACAAGTGAAAAGGTATTTTCCTTATGCTAAGGTTTTAGGAGATACTAATGAATACCTCAGTATCTTGTTTAAAAATAAAATTATAGGTTCCAAAATAATTTTCCACTTTGTTAAGAATTATAATTTGTGATTGCACATCCTTTATATTAAAGCAAATCTATTCAATATATGTGTAAGTAATATAATTAATCATAAAATACGAATGGTGAAATTAGGTGAGAAATGTTTAGCGGTCATTTGTTTATATGCGCTTATACAATGATAAAAGTAGGGGAAAATCAAAAAGTTACGTATTTTTACCTGTCTATGGAGATTGAGTCTTTAATCCATTTGTTTTTAAAACATTATGTACACTTTATTATGGATTTTCTGAATGACAAAATTGTTTTCATAAAATGAATATAAGGGTCTCATGTTGATTTTTGTATTATTTTTAAACAATGGGAGCATTGTTTGAAATACAGCAATATAGAACAGTGAGAAATTTATTTGACTAAGAGAGTTCTCTTGGGAAAGGAAACCCTTTGAGTAACCAATTTTCTATAGAGGGTGAGTCTCTGAAGGCATGATTTGGAAGGAGAAAACAAACAATCAAACAAAAGCATGAATTTGTCTAGAAATTCAGAAATAAACATACAAGTTCCACTTCTGGGTTGATATTGTGAAGTACTCCATGGATCTGTTCCCCCATGAGACATTTGGAAATTATAAAACCATAAATCATCTAAGTCTCCTAAAATGGTCATCATAGCATATAGAAAATCAAGAAACATTTATTCAAGAAAATCTACTAAAATTTGGTAAGAGTGAAAGTTTTTTGCATTTGAACCATGACTCACTCTTACCTCTCTCTTGTCCTATCTTAACGAATAGTCCACTGAAGGTGAGAGTAGTCAACAACAGAGGACTTCTGCTAGGTCTTGGGTGAGAGCTGTATCATCTTCCTGGGAATGAGCGAGGCACCAGAATTTCTCAAAAGCAATGTACATATAATAATCTCATATATATAACGTACATAAACCTATAACATATAGAAATGCAGTATATTTGCCATTAGTATTACAAAGAAGGGGCACGGGAACAAAGTTCTATGGGCTGAGAAAAAGACAGTGTGTGGTAATTCAAATGAATAGAACAAATAGAGACTAAAAATAGTAAACAAGGGACGCCTGGGTGGCTCAGTTGGTTAAGAGACTGCCTTCGGCTCAGGTCATGATCCTGGAGTCCTGGGATCAAGCCTCACATTAGGCTCCCTGCTTGGCAGGGAGTCTGCTTCTCCCTCTGACCCTCCCACTTCTTGTGCTCTCTCTCTCAAATAAATAAAAAAAATCTAAAATAATAATAATAATAATAAATAATAAATTAAAATAATAAACAAGAAAATTACTATAACAACAACTCTAAATGTATATATACCCTTCTATCATTTCTCAACTTCCTTAAGAGATATAAAATTATATCAAACAATAGTCACAACAATGAATGCTGCGTTTGTAACATGTATAGGTGTTATGTGTATAATGATTAATAGCACAAAAGAAAAGGAGAAAGGGATTCGAGCATTACAAAAATAATATATATCTCACTAGAGTTTTTATACATTTCTAACAGACTCTGATAGCTTACAGTGTCGATAGTAAGCCCTTAAGCGATAATTAAGACAAAACAGAGGATATACCATTATTGAACTTAAAATTTATATTAGAAAATACTCATGTAAGGCCACCTGAGTATCTCAGTTGGTTGAGCATCTCACTCTTGATTTCAGTTCAGGTCATGTCTCAGGGTGGTGAGATCAAGGCCTATATTGGGCTCTGCATTGAGTGTGGAGCCTGCTTAAGATTCTTTTTCTCCCTCTCTCTCTGCCCCTTCCTCACCCCCTTGCTCTTATGTTCTCACTTTCTCTCAGGAAGAAAGAAAGAAAGAAAGAAAGAAAGAAAGAAAGAAAGAAAGAAAGAAAGAAAGAAAGAAAGAGGGAGGAAGGAAGGAAGGAAATATTCACTTAATTCAAAAGAAAATAGTAAAGGAAGAATAGAGGGATGAAAATTCATAACACATATAGAAAAAAAGTAAGGCCAACTATATCAATAATAACATTAAATATAAGTGGATTAAACAACCCAGTCAAAAGATAGAGGTTATCAGACTGGATGAGAAATCAAGATCCATACATGCTGTCCACAGGAGACATACTTTACCCAAAGATAAAAATAGATTGAAAGAAAATGATGGACAAAATATATCATGAAAATAGTAATCACAGGAAAACTTGACTGGGTATATTATTACTGGTCAAAATAGGTTTTAAAACAAAAACCATGTTACAGAGATAAAAAAGAGTATTTTATAACAAAGAAGTCAATCCATCATGAAGATATAACAATTATAAACATAAATATCTGAACTCTGGACAACAAAATTTGTGGAAAAAAAACCTCCAGAAAAGAAGACACAAATAGATGAATCAACAATATTTGTTAGACACTTCAATACCTCTCTTTTGAGAATGAAAATAATGACTAAAAATAATTTGAAGAATTTACAGAAATAAAAAAAAAAGATTAATTATAAAAGAATACTATGTACTACTCTATTCTAATATATGAGGTGAAATAGTCAAATTCCTAGAAGGATAACACTTCCAAGATTGAGTCAAAGAGAAATAAATATCTGAGTAAACATATAAAGCAAAATAATTAAATTAGCATAAAAAAATAGTACCCTCTTCCCCAAAAAATTCCAGCCCAGAATGCTTAATTGTTGAATTCTACAAAACAATTAATGATGAATTAATAAAATTCATCACAAACTCTTACAAAAATAGAAGAGATTCCACTTTCCAACACGTTCTATGAGGTCAGCATTATTCTGATACCAGATAAAATCATTACAAGAAAACTACAGACCAATATATTATAAATATAGATTGAAAAAAAATCCTCAACAAAATACTAACAAATAGAATCCATCAATATATAAAAAGTATTATATATAGTCAACACAAAAAAAATTCCTCTTAGGACAATGCCCAGTGGAGCTGTGTGGTCTCAAGACAGTAGAAACACTGGAGAGTTGCAGGCATATAACTCTAACCCTTGAGAGATTTGGAAGTGGAATGCAGCTCATAAGCTCTTTGTCTATGGTATTTTGTTATAGCAGCCCTAATGGACTGATGGGACATGAATTTTGGTTGGATGGGATTGAATGCTGCAGAATGAATATTTATGTTCCCTCAAAACTTATATGTTGAAACCTAAGTTTTAACATGATGATATTTGGAGGTGGTGGCCTTTGGGAAATGATTAAATTATGAGGGAGGAGCCCACCTGAATTGGGATTTGTTCCTTTATATAAGAGTAAGATCCCTTACTCTTGCCATTTGAGGATTCAGTGAAATGACAGCAATGTATGTATAAGAAAGTAGGTTTTTATCAGACATTGAATCTGTTAATGATTTGATCTTGAACTTTGCAGTCTCAGGATGTGAGAAATAAATATGTGTTTTTGTAAGCCACCCAGTTTATGGAATTTTTGTTAGAGAAGCTTAAGACACCTTAAGATCAGGAACAAGATCAGTATAACTACTCTTGCTACCCATATTTAACATTATACTAGTAGCTCTAGTTAGGACTCTTAGCAAGAAAATGAAATAAAACATATAACTGAATTGTAAGGAAGTAGTAAATATATCTATTTATAAATGACAAGATCTCATGCATAGACCATTTTAAGGAACTCATTAAAAGCCCATTATTAGATTCTAAAAATTAGTTCAGCAAAGTTGCAAGATACAAGATCAGTAAGTAAAAATCAATTATATTTCTATATGGTTTCAATAAACAATCTGAAAATGAAATTAAGGAAACATTTCCATATATAATAGTATCAAAAAGGATTAAATGCTTATGAATCAAGCAAAAGGAATGCAAAACATATTACAAAAGCTAAAAAATATTTTTGAGAAAAATTGAGATCTAAATAAGTGGAAATACAACTTATAATCATTGATTAGAATATTTAATGTGATTAATGTGTTGAAGTGACAATGGCCTTATCTCAGTTTATGTTGTATGGTAACTCATAAATCCAGAGGGTATATGTACATGTATATTTTTTCATACCACCATCCTGAATATGAATATCTTTATTTCATGTACATAATTTTTAAACTCATTTTTAAAAAACCTTATCAATCCAAGATTTACACAACATACCTGAAATTTTAAAATCTGTGGCACCTGGGTGGTCATTCTGTTAAGCCTCTGGCTTCTGCTCAGGTCATGATCCCAGGATCCTGGGATGGAGCCCTCTGTGGCAGGGCTCCCTGCTCAGCGGGGAGCCTGCTTCTCCCCCTGCCTGCTGTTCCTGCTCCTGCACACTCTCTCTCTCTGTCAAATAAATAAATAAAAATATTTTAAAAACATTTTTAATCTTTCCCCTTAAGAAATAAAAATAAATAAAAGATAAAAGTATAAAATAAAATATTTCCCCTTAATTAGATTTAAATAAGAACGAAGCATTTCAAATATAGATATTTCAAACTCCATTTTGATATCTTCAAAACACTTTAACATAATTCAGTTTATGTTACAAATTAATAAAACTTTAAATCTCATTACTATAAAATGAGGTAGAACCATTAGTTAAGAAAGAAATAACTGAAAAGGAGTGTTAGTAGGAAAAAAGCCTGGAGGGAGGAAGGGAGAAATTGATGGAGGGAAAAGAAAGGAGAAAGGAGAAAGGAGTAGAAGGAACAAAATCATGAAAGCAATTAATTGAACTAATGTGAAAATACATCTGCTCTTTCTTTCAGAGAGCAAGCCCTTTAAAATGACTAATTAGCATGGAGTGCTGCAGGCTACTGCATAAGTATTGATTTAATGAATGCAGTTGATTGTATTTTTTCCAAAGTTAGAATTGCTCAGATTGTAGGAAGTTTAAAAAGCATACAGCTCATTTTCTTGCCCTTTCTGCCTTGGGCAGAAAAATTCCAGTCACTCAGAAACTAGGGAATTTATCTTATTTTTTAAATGTCCAAGGAAGGAAATCCTGCAACTTCCTCTAAAAGCATATCTTCAGCTCACAAAGAACACTTTCGTAAAACACAGCTTGTATTTACTTACACAAATATCTCATTTAAGCTGTGTGAAAAGATGAAGACTCTTTGGTTTTAAGATCTGTATGCTTACAAGTAGATCCGAAAGGGAGAGTTTAGGCGACTGTGCATCATCTTGGTAAAGACTCTTCTTTAAAGGGTAAATTTTATAAAAAAAAATTAATAATAATAATTGGTTTTATAAATGAAGTAATATTTTAGTTATCCCTTTATTAAAGGAAATATGGATTTCAAAGAGAATAAATGTAAAATTTATTTTCTTGACCAATACTAAATGAAATAATCACTACTTAAAAGAATCATGAGAAGTATATAGGTAGGTCAAGACAAAAAACAAACAAACATACCTCTGTAAATTGTTAATCCCAGTGCACTATGGAAAGCCTAAGTATATACTAAAGTCCATTGATGATCTGCAGTTGTGAAACTTAAGAATGACTACACAACTGCTTTAACTAGTTAGTTATAATTCTGATAATGGATACAGTACATCTAGATTGACTTTTCTGTTGGCCTATGGCCATTATTACTATCCAGTTTGGAAAAAAAAAAAAAAAAAGGAAAAGAAAGGATATGGAATTATGATAGCCACAGAGAAATACTAGAAATGCTTTTTCTTATATATCGAATTTGAAATACTAATTCCATTGAGAGAAGGCTTTATCCATTCTAACTCATGAGAAATTAGAATTCTGTTTTACAGTTAAAAACAGTCCTTTAAAATATGTTTTTGCCTTACTTCTCAAGTTGTCAGCTTTACTCCTTCTGTATATAAAGACCTTAATTAAATGACAGCTGGAATTTGGGCCTCTTTCACATAAGATTCTAAGCAAATTAGTATCACAATAAATTTTTCATGTGACAAATATTTTAATTGTTTCAAGTGAAATAGTGTTGTCCATTTCATTAACTGTTTTAGTTTAAGCTATAGCTTTAAAATAGAGGAGATCTTATATGGATATGTATTGATTAAATGATATAGTCCCTTCCCAAGATTACTTCTTTGGACTAGATATTTAAAAAGTGAATATCTAGGACCCCAATTCTCTGAACTATATAGAACTGAAAAAGAACAGTTATTTAGAGCTGTAGTATTCATTTTTTTTAAGATTTTATTTATTTGACAAAGAGATAGAGATCACAAGAAGGCAGAGAAACAGGCAGAGAGAGAGGGGATAGCAGGCTCCCTGCTGAGCAGAGAGCCTGATGCAGGACTTGATCCCAGGATCCTGAGATCATGACTAGAGCTAAAGGTAGAGGCTTAACCCACTGAGCCACCCAGGTGCCCCTTAGAGCTGTAGTATTATAGAATCATAATTACCTATATAATTGGCAAGTGCAAGTCTCTCTGTATCAATTTTTATTTCAATAAAAATGACAGGATATTGCAAATAACATGTTCACAGTTTACTTCAGAGTTTGTTTTTTTAATAATCAAATGAAGTCTCTTTTATATTTATCATCATCACATACAAATCTACTTTTAAAAGTTTAATAAATATTACATGGGGAATACATGTTTGTCTGGCTGAAAACAATTCCAGTTTTAAGATGAGGATATATTTTTTTAAGGCAAAGATATTTTTCTGGGGCACCTGGGTGGCTCAGTGAGTTAGGCCTCTGCCTTCGGCTCAGGTCATGATCTCGGGGTCCTGGGATGGAGGCCTGCATCAGGCTTTCTGCTCGACAAGGGGCCTGCTTCCTCCTCTCTCTCTCTCTCTGCCTGCCTCTCTGCCTGCTTGTGATATCTCTCTGTCAAATAAATAAATAAAATCTTAAGATATTTTTCTAATACATTTTAAATGTAAGACATATTTCTTCACTTTCCTGAATAAAATGTAGTCATTTATATTCTTCTGGAATAGTCAACAGCACACTTCTAATGTTTACTGAAACATGTGTCTACTACTAAAAAAAAACCTTTAACCAAGGACCTGAACGTTCCTGTGATTCTATTCTTGTCCGACTTGTGGCTGGTTTTGTAGTATTTTTAAATAACAGATGATCATTATGACCAATTCTATATCTTAAATTTAAAAAATAATTTGGTAATTTTGTCAAATCACCCATCTTAACCTAAGACACTATTTATCCTAGGTGGTAAAGCCCTCAATCTTTGTACCATGCTTCTTTCAAAATCTCTCAAAACTGGTCACTAACTTTATCTCATTTTTTAAAAAGATTGCATTTATTTATCTGACAGAAAGAGAGAGAGATCACAAGTAGGCACAGAGACAGGCAGAGAGAGAGGGGCAGCAGGCTCCCTGCTGAACAGAGAGCCTGATGCAGGCTTGATCCCAGGACCCCAAAATCATGACCTGAGCTGAAGGCAGAGGCGTTAACCCACTGAGCCACCCAGGCACACCACTGGTCACTAATTTTAATCAAAGTCATTAACTCATCATTAAAATAATAGTCATGACGCACTATGAGAAGGAAAAAATCATGCAAATACAAAGGAATCAACAGCCAAAATATTAGATTTATAAGAATATTCAGAAAATCAAGGTAGTTAGATATCACATTAATAAACTCACGTACTTATGATAAGGTAAAATTCGTATTAAAAGTAGAGTGGATTATTCAAATCTGTACCACTGTTGGTCTAGATTTTACTGTCCCATGTTTTGTAGTTATAAAACAAAAATTACAAGGTGTTTTACATAATTTAAAATTTAACTTTAAGACAACACTGAAATCAAAATGACAAAAGGCTGCTTACATTTAGCAGGTCTCGTGGTCAAAGAAAGGAGTAGTGATGAGTGTTGTGGCTAGTTGTAAATCATATTGACCCTTTAAAGAAGCAGAGAAACTCATCATAGGCAATTGTAAAAAAGAATGCTGACCTAGCATTGCTGGATATTAAGAATTTTTCAAAAAAAAGGCAATTCTTAGACCATCTTATGAGATAAATCCAAATATTGAAGAAGTGGTATCAATTCCCAAAATGAAATACATGATAACAAAATTAGGAAGAAATGTCTGTAGGTAGTCAAGTTATTAGTTATAAGTTATTTCTTTGCAACTCCTAGATCTTCCAAATCATAGCTATGTGGGGTTGTCTCTGAATCAATAGATATCTTACCTTTTTTCTTCATGTTCTAACATATGAAAAATGGGTCAATTCTCCCCAAAGGACAAAAGTCTCAGAACGAATTTAAACGAATTTCTAACTACATTTCATAGCATATTGCATGGGGTTAAAGGAAGTCAATTTTATTTGTTCTTGATGCGTTCATAGTTTTAAAGTTAGAGTGTATTAATTCTAGTAACTCTATGTTTTTTTTCTTTCATGCCATTATGAAGAAGATGTTACTTATTTAAGGCTTTTCCTGTATGTATGTCCTTTCTTGGTTGGGTGAACCTTACAATTTGGTCTTTTAGAGCAGGATAACTAAAATGGAATTCTATGAATGAAAGAGCCTTTCTTATACTTACAGATTTGTATTTGATACTTACAGAGTTGCTCTCAAGCCCATAAATACCTGACTACTGAGTCACCAAAAAAAGGAACAAGGATATCTAACAGGAAGTTAAGATAACATAAAATTATGTTTTTAATTGGGAAATGTTTGTCTATTCATTTTATTTAATTCATGTATTTAATTGTATATCTATCATACTTCTATTTGCTTTCTATTATTTTACATTCATTTTTCCTTCCTTTCTCAGCCTCTTTTGGATATATAAAACATTTTTACTACTTCATTTTTATCTATTATTAGTTATGAATTATTATTTATTTATTTAGTGGTTATTATAGATATTACCATATGTTCCCTTTAAAAATTATAGCATAAAAACTTTTACCACCCTTTTTTTTTTTAAGATTTTATTTATTTATTTGACAGAGAGAGATCACAAGTAGGCAGAGAGGCAGGCAGAGAGAAAGGAGGAAGCTGGCTTCCTGCTGAGCAGAGAGCCCAATGTGGGGCTCGATCCCAGGACCCTGAGATCATGACCTGAGCCAAAGGCAGAGGCTTAAACCACTGATCCACCCAGGCACCCCTTTTACCACTCTTCTGATAATGCTGGAATATTGGACCAAATTCTTTTTAATGCTAGAATATTGAAGTATTTAAATTCATCTTACCCCCTCTCCATTTGCCTTTAATTTTTATTCATCTTTTGCCTACAAAATTATGTATCTGATATGATGATTGTTCAGTGAAATACTTTTCACACTAACAGATTTTGAATAGTTACACCATGTTTTGAATGAAATTTTAAATGTCATTTTCATCTAAACACACTATAAAAAGTAATATTTATCATTCTAGTTTTAGGCAAAAAAAAAAATTACCAATTCTCTCAACACAGCAATTTCTAGACAAAGGATACTATGTTGAAAGCATTTATGAAACACACTCCATGGTTGCATAAACCAAACTTGAGATTAAAATTAAATATCTTTCCGTGACTCTTAAGAGTCTATTGTACTCATAAGCTTTTTTCATGTTTCAAATAAGATAATAATAAATAATGTAATCTTCATTTTGTTTTAGAATTTTTTCTATGCTATGCTTACACATTTAACTGCATTTTAAAGCATGATATTATGAGCTCCTAATATGATATGGAACACAGAAAGAGTGAGATGAGTATTTTAGAGTTTAAAGCAAATCATGTATGGTTTGGCTGGTAGAAGCAAACAATGATCTGTAATAATGAAAATTTGGGTTAAGCTTATTCTGAAAGTGAAGAAAATTAATCATCATGCACTTCTTATTCAGGTTTTGCATACCTGATTAAAGGCTGGTTCTCACATTTTCCACAGCGTTCAGAGGAATAACACTCTCACTGTCAGTGTATTAGGGTCAGTGTTCTTCAGTGCAATAGCATATATAATAAGAAATTGGCTCACACCATTAAGGAGGCTAGTAAGCCCAAAATCTATAGAACTGATGGCCCAATTCCAGTCCAAAAATCATCTAAGTTGCTGGGCAACCATGAAGACCCAGTGATCCAGTTTGAAGGCTATCATGCAAGAGAATTTTTTGTTCCTTGGAGGAGGTCAAACTTTTGTTCTATTCTGGCCTTTCTAAATGATTGGATGATACTCACACATATTGTGAAGGCCATTCTGCTCTATGTAGTCTACCAATTTCAACTCATCCAAATACACGTGCACAGAAACACTCACATGTTTATATTCATGTCTTCCATTAAATTTGGGAAATTTTCAGCCATTATTTCTTCAAATATTCTCTCTGCCCCAGTTCTCTCCTTCCTACATAGGAAATTTGATAATGTGTGTGTTGATCCCCTTGATGATATCCTACAAGTCCCTTAGGCTCTGTTCCCATTTTTAAGTCATTTTTTTTCTTTTTTTCCTTAAACTTGATAATTACTATTTTTTCAGAAAACTTCACTGATTCTTCTGTCTATTCAAAGCTCCCTTTGTATACATCTAGTATGTTCTTCACTTCTGTTATTGTACTTTTCAGTTCCATAGTTTCTTCTGGTCTCTTTTAGGCTATCTCTTTATTGATGTTTCTATTTTAATCATTCATTGTCCTTTGGACTCTCTCCATGTCTTCTTTTAGTTTTGTGAAGATCTTTAAGATAGTCATTTTAATGTCCTTTTCTAGTAGATCTATATTCAGGTCTTTTTCAGACACAGTTTCTGTTGATTTTTTTTTCCCCTTTGAATGGGCCATGCTTTCCTGTTTCTTTGCATATCTGTATATCTTTGTATATCTTTTGGGTTGAAAACTGGACATTTGAATCCAATAATGTGAATGAAATCAGAGTCTTTACCTCACCCAGGGTTTTCTGGGGTATTACTGTTGTGTTGGCTTTTTTTTTTTTTTTTTTTTTTTTTTTTTATTGTAGGTTGCCTCTGTACAGAGGCTCAGTCTAAGGTGCAATCTTAAAGGTCTTCTCAGGTCTTTTTTGAGCCTGAACCTTCTTTAGCAGGCACATTTTGTATCTATTTTTTATATCAATTATGCAGTTGCTTTTGAATGGCCTAGTCTTCAATATGTGGCTCCCAAAAGGGGAAATTGAGAAGAATGAAGAGAAGAACAAATAGTGACAGCCTTTTAAATTTAAAAGCCACAGAAGGAGGGATTTGAAATATGAAGAGAGTTTTAACAAGTGCTGGCTACTTCTGTGTCTATAGCTCTGTGATCAGAAGCAGAAATTAGTGATCAGAACATATATCCTCAATATTTGGGTTCTTTTGTCCCACCCTGGCTTCCACACAAGCTATGTGTAAATTGCTCCAGGAACATGTGCACAGGTGCCTACTATAGAGCTGAGGGGTGAGGGGTGGTGCTACTGTGTTGAAATCCGTTTTATGAAAATTAACCATAATTTACTACATAAGCCTTGACTGAAAGTTATCAGTCTTCAATACATTCCAGAGTTCCAAGATAGCTGCATCAAACAGATTGTGCCAGTTTTGTGTTGTGTGGATAGGTAGATTTCTGGTGTCCCCTATACTGCCATCTTCCCAGAACTTTCTCATCAAGAGGGACACTTGGGTGTCTCAGCAGGTTAAGTGTCTGACTTCAGCTCAGCTCATGATCTCAAGGTGCTGGGATCAAGCCCTGCATCAGGCTCCACCCTCAGCAGGAAGTCTGCTTTACCTCCCTCTACCCCTCCCCCCACTTGAGCTCACTCTCTCTCTCTCTTAAATAAATAATCTTTAAAAAATAAAAAAATAATAATTTTCTCATCAAGAGATTTATTTCTTTAACACATTACTGCTATGGCTTTGTTCAGAAAATATACATTTTATTTATGAATGCAGTTACATGTCTGTTATTCTTCATCTTTTTCTGACTATGAATTCTTTCAGTTTTCATGATAATTTATTTACTGTGTCATTATTTTTATAGTACTTTCATTGGTATAGAATTATAGTTTAGTAATTATTTTCTTTCAACACTTTGAAAATATCATTCCATGTCTTCCATTATTTCCACTGAGAAGTCAAATGATAGTTATATTATTTCTCCATTTATATTTTTCCTTCTTCCCCCCCCCGACTCTTTCTTCCTCCTCCACCTTCCTCTTCTTCCTTTTCTCCTTTTCTTCTTATCATTTATAATTTACAGAACATTCTGAATCTGGGCTGTGGTCTTTGACAGTTTTTGAAAATTCTTCAAGATAATATATTTTCAAATGATGTTTGTTTGGTCATGTCCACTCTCTTCTTTCCCTCTGAGACTCCAGTTACATGTTTTCTTATGACCCATAAGTGTTTAACACACTTTTGTTTATTTTTAATTAACTCCTCTGTTTTTCAGCTTATGTAATTGACATTGATATATCTTGAGTTAGCTATTTCTGTGTTAAGTGGTTTCTAATTTACTGTGAAACCTATCATTAGATTGATCAATACAAATATTTTATTTTTCAGTTCCAGTATGTTTGTTTGTTATACACTTCAATTCTATAGCAAAATATTTGTTTATCCACTGTTTTCTCTTTATCTATTTCTTGAATATGTTAGTCATAATTCTTTAAAGACTTTGTCACCAATCTCTAAAATCTGGATAATCCTTGAAAATATTTTCTTTGGGGGTTGATTTTGGTCATGTTTTTGGTCACATGGAATATCTAATAGATTTTTTTAATCGAATGTGTATATTTTGTATAAAATATGATATGTATTTTTATGTTCATATGTATAAAAGGCATCAAATGATGTTCCATTCTTCCAGAGAGAATATAATGTTCCCTCTATTAGAGTGATAAAGTAGTTGATATCTTTTATTTAATCAAAGATTGTGCTTATTCTCAGGTTGTTTGGCACACTGATAACATATACTCTACCTCTAGGTTTCTACAAGCTGTTAGGTATTTTCAAATGAGAGTCCTGAGTATTCTTCATGGTCCCTCTAGTTTTTGTTTCATAAAATGCAAGTATACCCTGCTTTGCTATTTGATGTCTTTTTACTTAAGAATTTATCTCCCTGCTTAAGTTGTATAGCCCAAAACTTCAGCAGATATCTGAGGAAAAAAGCAGCCTATGTATTACCTCACTCAATACATCCCTCAAAAGTTCTGCTGGTTTTTGTTTATTAGTTTGTTTGTTTTGTCCTCAGCAGTTCCATCTTGGATTCTTTGACTCTTGCCCTTGTCTATTAATCTGAAATACCTCCAAGGGCAGTATCAGTTGCTGAATTCAGATTATCTCTCTATTGTTCACCACTTCTCTGAAAGTTTTAGCCCATTCCTGCTATTTATGTTTTCAAAAAGATTATTTATCTGATTTATATGGCTTTTGAAAGAGAAGTACTGACTTCTTAACAGCTTTCACATCTCACTCAGCAGCAAAACTGTATTTATTGAATTAGGAAACATTTCTAAAGCAATCATGGAACAAAATTTGTATTGGAGACTTTGACATGTGTATTAGGAACATACACACATATATATGTATATTCATATAATTTTCTATATATACACACTAATGATAAAATTTTATGAATGATACAATCACATCATTTAATTAGAGAGATGGTAAGGTAAAATCATTAAAGGCTCTGCCATCAAAAAACTATACTGAATTTGACTTAATTTTAAGATAGATGAGGAGTTATATTAATTTGTTAACTTTCACAGTCTAGCTCCAGAAGCATTTTTTATAACTTGGAGACTGAGAAAAAATGGTTGAATACTTGTTTAAAGTGGAGCCAAAGGGGAAAAATCATGCCTCACATATTCCTCCAAATAAACTGAGTATAAGTGTAAAAGAGCAGAAAATGTAGTATATATATCCAGTAAATAAACATTTAATTAAAAAAGAAATATTCTCTCTTTCAGTGAATGAAAAGGAATTCTGCTCAATTATAATGAAATATGGAAAACTTCTACAAAGCATGAAGTGTAAATTAAAAACCACATTTAGAAAAATAGGCAAGCTCTTTTGGAATAGATTCATTGTTAAATTTTTTCACACCTTCTTTTTTGCCTGAACTCATATTTTAAAATTTCGTAAATGCAATCAGCCTTCCGTGATTTCCAAATTTGAAAAAAATATTTTGGAAGATACTGATATTATTTCCAAACTTTGTCATTTTAAGCACAATTAGCATATATTTTAACTACGTTCTGTAATGTGAAATGGATGATGATATTAGATTTTATTATGAAACTATTTTATTTAAACCTCTAAACCTTCCACACATTCCATTTATTAGAGCATTTTTGTTGTTTTAGAAAAAAAATCATATTTCCTTATTTAAAAAAATCACAAAGTGATGACGTAAGTTAGATTTTTGTCATATTGCAATACTTTTAACTAGAAATCTACTCATTTATGCATCTTCACATAATCCCAGAGATGTATATGTATCTACCTTTTAAATGTCATACAAACTTAACTGAAGAATCAGTTTCAACTCACACTTCCTAATAAAATGAAAAACATCTAAAAATTACTTTTCATCCCAATATATGTTAATTACATTTTGAAAGTTTTAGTCCCTTCTCGTGATATTACTAAGTACAACAAAGTCTAATTTAATTTGTGCATATTAAAGATGTAGCATACTTGAGACTGCAAAACACATTTTAGAGAGAGAGAGAGAGATAACACTTTTTGAGTGCCTATTATGGGCCTGGGAATGCCAGATACTATTCATCTCATTTTGCACATAAATGAATTGATCAAATTCACAGGTCTAGTTAAGTGCTGGAGCTGAGATCCAGACCTGGCCAACTGAGGTTAGCATTCATGTTCCTAGTCACCATTATAGGATTTTAACTGTAGCACATCTTCTTCCTGAATATGAGCTCTGAGTAAAGGACTCAGAAGGTAAGCAGGTTCATTACTGTGTCAGTTTTGTTCTTGAGAAAACTGTTGGAGACCTTTAGGTATTTGACAAACATGGGCATCTTAATATGAAGGCACAGAATTATAGAAGTTTCCGGCAGAGCTGGTTGAATGTAAAGTTCTTCTGTAATGGAAAAGCAGAGAATTTGTTCTGGAAGATTTCCGATGCCAATTCACTCCTCCTTCCCAGAGCTAAAATAAGTGAGGGGACAGAGAAAGACTAAGAGTGTTGAAATATTTGTAGTATTAATTATTTGCACATGAGGTAAAAGTATATTTTCCTTCCCCAAATCTACTATGATATGGTACACATATACATAAAATGCACATATATAGGGATATAGGTATATAGCTATATGTTGATAAAAGGTCTAAATCAAGGGGCTCAGTCAGTAAACCGAGGTGACTCAGTCAGTAAACATCTGCCTTTGGTTCAGGTTACGGTCCCAGAGTCCTAGGATTGAGCCCCCATGTCAGGATCCCTACTCAGTGGAGGTCTGCTTCTTCCTTTCCCTCTCCCTCTGCCTGCCATTCCCCCCTGCTTGTGCTTTCTCTGTCAAATAAATAAAATATTTTTTAAAATAAAATGTCTAAATCAATAAGTTAGGACATTTTTTTAGAATTTTCTTTGTTATAGTTTCTACTTTAATTTAGGATGCCAACACAACATTTTCAGAAATTTAAGTTTGTTCTTTGGAATTCTCAACATGAATTTATAATTTTTCCATATACTTATCTTATGAGTCAAAGCATGATGTGTTATTTTCCGGTAACTTCTCTACATCTTTAAAAAATAAATATTCAAACATTTTTAAATGCTAGTTCAAAATTATGATTTATTTTTCATAGTTCTGCTAACAACTCTGGCAGCTGCTTTTCTCTCTTTTTCTCAATTGACAAAATCACAGTCTCTGGGCCCAGATGTCAGTGTGCCAATGTACCACAGCCAATAAAACTGTATGATACATTTCCTAAAGAATCATCTTGTGATAGTACATTCATTTTAGATTCATTATCAAAACCAAAAAAAAAAAAAATGCACTTTTCTTGTGTTAATTGATTACTTATCTGAGTAAATAGAACTTTGCTGAAGTCAATACACATAAGACATGTACTCCCTAATTTGATGTTTTATTTGCCAGTTCTTGTCATCAAGTGACTTGGATATCAAAGTTTCAATTTATGGCCTAGTAGAATTATGAATCATGAACCTTAATTGTTGTAATGAAGTATCATTATCATGGTATGAACCATTTCTAGGGTTTCACTATGTAGTTTTTTAGGCCATTCACTAATAAGCAAAGGCGATATCTACAGATAAATTTAAATAGTTAACAAATGGGCACCAACCTGAAAAGTCAGTTTCTTGTTAACATTGGCACAGACTTTCACATAATGGAGTCAGCTTAAAGAACCAGGTTTTTGATCTTTTCAGCCATAAAGAGTGAGTTGAAGGGCATAAACAGCTTAAAATTTAGTCAGAATAGAGAGAATTTGGTCTTTATGTGAATTTCACAGCTCTCTATTTAATTTATATTATTTCCAGTTAACTGAATTTCTTAAAAGAAACATAAGTAAGAAGGTTGTTTATCATATGATTGATAGGCACACCTGCCAGATAATATCAGAAGTATCAGTAATATCAGAAAGCAATAGTCCATAAAACTAATTTAAATGATATGTAAATTCCTAAATACAGATATATCTTCATGTGTGCATCCAAACCTTATTACTATTACTAATGTTCTTATGACAAGAAAATATTTTTAATCAATAGGAAAGACAAAAGTATGAACTGAACTGTTTCAAGAAAATATTTGGCTTTAGGGGTGCCTGCGTGGCCTAGTTGTTAAGCATCTGTCTTTGGCTCAGATCATGATCCCAGGGGTCTGGGATCTAGCCCTGCATTAGGCTCCCTGCTCAGTGGGAAGCCTGCTCTCCCTCTCCTGCTTCCCCTGCTTGTGTTCCCTATCTCATTCTCTCTCTCTCTGTCAAATAAATAACATTTTTAAGAAAAAAAAAAAGAAAAGAAAAGAAAGAAAGAAAATATATACACATGGTTCTTACACCTTATGACTCTTCTATACATAATTTCTGATTTATTGGTTATGTATGTTGAACATCCCCCCAAATTAAACCTTCAATCTCCATCTTTGCAGCTTCTATCTACACAGTCTTTGCTTCAACCCACAGATTTTTCTCATGTGCACTATTGCTACAGCCTTCTGGCTGATCTGCCCACTGTCTCCAACATTTTTCAGTTATTCCTGCCTTTGATTATAGGAGGATGTAATCTTTGGACCTTTCATAACCATCTTTTGCCAAGGGGGCTGCTTCATGTTGAATCCATTGGAAAGTGGACTCTGTGACTGAGAATGATATATAGAAAAAAAATTATTAGGAAGTGGTCTCAGAAGCAAGATGTTAAAAGAAGGGAAGACTAATTCTTTATTGGTCAGATGGAGAAGTTAGGTTAGAATTCTATTACAAAAAAAGCCTCCATTCTGAAGCTGAAATGGCACTTCAGAGCTGTTCATAGTTGAGGCACAGTAGCTGGCCCTTCATAACTCCACTTCACCCAGTGACTGGACACAGGCTTCTCTCTGAAAAGGGGCATGGCCTTGGGAAAGGTCACCCTCCCCAGTACTGCAATTAACAGGCAGTTTTTCTTTCTTCCACTACCTACTCCAGGTCATCCTTCAATTTTAGCACCTTGACTCTGCTGGAGGGCTTACCTGGTGGGATGACAAGGAATCTTATCCCCAGGGTATTCTAATTCCTAGTTATTGTCTCATTCCCAGGCTGTGGCAACTGAACTTAAATAATTATGTCAAACTTGGGCCATGGATTCACAAGATATACCAAAGTGGATCGACTACTTGCCAAATATATCTGTCCTATCCACATTGTTTAACAGCTTATTTCCTCCTGCTAATCAGGGTTAATTAGCCTTGCCAGGATGAAGACATTTTTCATGCTTTCCAGACCTTTGGTGTGAGGAATCTAAAGTGCCCAGATGGCTGCTATAGCTTAAAGTTCAACATGACTCTTGCTGTGTCCTGTGATGGAAGATTTTCCCCTTTGAGAGCCAGCTGGCACAACAATCTTGCATCTCATTATAATAATTGTGCTCACCTGGCTTCTGAGTGTTCAGTACCACCTCTTGGTTTTTATTTCTTGGGGATCTTCTCATAGATATTGTAATCAGGATGCCCAGTTCAGTAAGAGCATTTTATATCTTCAGGCTGGACTAGAGAAAATATCCACAACTGAGATTCTCAGTCATGCTGATGCCCCTCTCAACGTCCCTTCTTTATTGCTTTGGTAAAAGGTCTGTCCTGCAAGCCCCCAATGAAAGTATTTTTCTGGAAGATTTTTCCAAACTTAACATAGTTTATGCCAACTGGCATGCTCATTTCTCTTAGTATTTTCCAATCTTCTTGGAGACATGAGTACCATGTTTGTCTCACTTTCCGGGGTTCCTACCAGAATGATAAATAATGAATTCCAGACAAGTGCTCTCATATCAATAAACTCTCCCTTACCCAACCTTCTCTTCTACCCTTGCCACTGCCCACTTGTTTCAGTAGACTCAAAATATAGCCGATATGCTATGTTTTCCTGGCTTCTGCTAGTACACCTACACTATATATTTATCTTTCTTCAGGGTATGGTGCCTTTCCTTCTCTTCTTCCCTTATTGTCTCAGTACTTCCCTGTCTGTGATCTAACCTTAGCTATGGGCTTAAATGCCAGAAGGGGAAGTAGGAACTGTTTGTGGAGGTGGTGTATATATTATCTTGACTGATCATCGACTAAGGAAGACCAGATCTTAGTAGATGTGGATGGGCTATTTTTAAGTGCTTAGGAAAGTCTGGAGGTGCAAGATTTTCAAGTGCATTAACTCAGATGTCCTAAGGACATATCAGAGCATCTCATTATTTCCTAATCAAGAGCCTACTCTTGGCATAGCAGATCTACCTTGGAGCTCCACCACTCATAATTAAATAATTAGAAATTAAAATATTTCTCTGTTTGCTGACTACAGGAGATGAGTCTCTTTAGATGTTCCTAAGTGGGTCCTCTAATAGCCATAATTAATTTTTGAAGGCCTTATTTTTTTAAAGGACTTGTAGATTCACAACAAAATTGGCAGTAGGAATGGAGATCATGCCTGTCCACCACACATGCGTGGACTCCCTTATTTCATCATCACTCATCAGAATGGTAGATTTGCTGCTAAAGATGAACCTATACTGACACATCATTATCACATAAAATCCATAGTTTACCTTAGAGTCCGTTCTTAGTGTTATAATTTTATGGGTTTGGACAAACACATAATGACAAATACAATCACTATAATAGCATGCAGAATATTTTCACTGCCCTAATATTCCTCCATACTCTGCCTATTCACACCCCCTTCCATCCTTGGCAACCACTGATCTTTTTATTATTACCATAGTTTTGTCTTCAGAATATCATACAATTAAGAATCATATGGTATGTAGACTTTTAACATTGGCTTCTTTCACTTAGTAATATGCATTTAATATTTCTCCATGTCTTTTAGTTTGTTGCTAACTCCTTCCTTTTTAGCACTGAATAATATTCCATTGTCTGAGTATATCACAGATTCTTTATTCATTCACTTACTAACGGAAGTCTTGGTTGCTTCCAAGTTTTGGCAATTATGAATATCACTTCCTTAAGCATCTGTTGTTGGGTTTTTGTTCTGTAAACATTCTTGTACAGGCTTTTGTTCTATGAACATCCATGTGCAGGTTTTTTTTTTTTAAGATTTTATTTATTTGTCAGAGAGAGAAAGTGCACACAAGCATGGGGAGAAGCAGACAGAGGGAGAAGCAAGCTCCCTGCTGAGCAGGGAGTTCGATATGCTGCTCAATCTCAGGACCCTGGGATCATGACCTGAGCTGAAGGCAGATGCCTAACTGACTAAGCCACCCAGGTGTCTTCCATGTACAGAATTTAACATAAGTCTCAACTCCTTGGGTAAACACTTAGAAGTATGATTGGTGGATCATATGATAAGAGTACATTTTTAGTTAATTATTAGTTATTTATTAGTTAATACACTAATTATTAGTAATAAACTGCCAAGCTGTCTTCCAAAGTGACTTCACCCTTTTACTTCCCACCAGCTGTATAAGAGCTCTTATTGCTCTACATCCTTGTCAGCATTTGGTGTTGTCAGTGTTCAAGATTTTGGCCATTCAAATAGGTAGGTAATGTTATCTCATTGTTTTAATTTGCATTCCCTGATGACATATGATATAGAGCATCTTTTCATATGCTCATTTACCATAAATATATGTTGCTGGCAAGGTGTCTGTTAATGTCTTCAGCCCAGTTTTTTTTTTTTTTTTTTAAGATTTTATTTATTTATTTGACAGAGAGAACTCACAAGTAGAAAGAGAGGGAGGCAGAGAGAAAGGGGGAAAAGCAGGCTCCCCACTGAGCAGAGAGCTCGGTGTGCGGCTCGATCCCAGGACCCTGGGATCATGACCCGAGCTGAAGACAGAGGCTTAACCCACTGAGTTTGGTGAAGTTTTTAATCAAATTGTTTTCTTATTTCTTTGACACACTTAATTTTTAATTGATGATTTATCACAGTCAGCTTTTCATTACATTTGTCCAGAGCATCAAGTGCTCTGAGCAAAAACCATCCAATTCCATTGACCTTATAATGACCTCTCACCCATATATCCATAACATCCAATATATTGTCCTTGCTAATATAATTCCTTTCACCAGTATAACATCCCAATTCATGGCTAATGAATATTTTAACAGTTGCCCTGTTATCGTAAAGGTCCAGTGTGCTGTGGTCATTACTGCCTGCCAGTTGAAGGAATATCCAGTTCTGAAAATCCATTTTACCACCTTTTGGGGATTCCTCCTGGTTGTGTAGATACAATTCCCGAATGACTTGCCTTTATTTCAGACTGCGTTTTCTAGAATGCTATTCAGGAAATAGCCTTTGAAGATATATTGTCTCTCTCTGGAGCAGAGGGAAAGTTCACTTACTGTACAGTATAATAAAGATATAAAGATAATGTCTTCCTCTGGCAAAACTCAGGCAAGCTAACGGTCCATTATAAGTTTTGGGTACTTGGGTTTCCTTTCCTGTAATGTATTGCACTGTGAGTCCATTGTATCATCTAGCATTCATTGTGTAGCCTGGTGGGAGCTGAGCTTAAGGAATGAGCACAAATGCTAATCCAGCTATGGTTATTGCTGTGCATAATAAACGGCCCTTTATGTCTTTCCTAGTACTCTTGTGTCTTCTGTCAACATCTGTGAAATTTGGTAAGCTAAATAGATGGTTTGTATGTGGGGTAAAAATACAGAATCTTCGTGAGTTCTTAACACTGGAGCCAACTGTTGAAATTCAGTTTCCAAGTAAAACAGACTCTGCAATAGAGATAAACATACAAGAATTTGATTGGGAAATAAAATTTGGGAAAATCCTCTTAGGAACAGCACTTGTGTCAGGAGGCGTGTAAGTAGGATCTGTCAGAGAGAGAAGTGGAATATGTTGCAGTCACAATAGTGATGAGGAAGCAGAAGGCAAGCTGAGGGCAACGCAGAAGCTAATACCCTGCAAGTCTGCAACTCTGACCCCTCCCAGCTGGGATATGTGTGACATTCTTCAGGCACTTCTGGCTGCCTAAGAACAAGGAACAGGGACCAGCAAATGGTTAACCAGTTAATGATAGAGATCACAACCAGGTAGGACTTGAGTGTCTACTAGTTTGTAACTGTCTTAATGATTTACAAGGAAAAAAGCAATCTCCAGAAACCTATATACTAAATTTTCTGGAGCCCTAATATCACTGTCCCTTCAGTTAGATAGAAAATCTTATATAATTAGTCACTCCTCACAACCCCAGTGCTGCTCTCTATGCCTCTGGGTCCTGTCCCTGTGCTTTAACAAAATTACCTTTTGCACCAAAGACTTCTCAAGAATTCTTTCTTGTCCATGGTCTGTGAACTCCACCATTCCAAACCACATCAGTAAGGCCTCAGACATGGTTCCTGGGTGGCTCAGTTGGTTAAACAACTGCCTTCATCTCCAGTTGTGATCCTGGAGTCCTGGGATTGGGTCCTGCATTGGGTTCCCAGCTCTCCAGGGAGTCTGCTTTTCCCTCTGACCTCCCACCCCCACCTCATTCTCTCTCTCAAATAAATAAATAAAATATTAAAAAAAAAATAAAGCCTCAGCCAACCTCACTGTAGTTTGCAGCTAGGATAGTCATGCATTCTTTTCCAAGTTGGAAAGAAGTGGCAAGGACTCCATATCCATGTATTAACTACTCTTTGGATATAGGTTGTCCAAGGGTGGGGGAACAAACCTTAAGCCAGATGATTCTTTTCAGCTTATAGTAATTCCCATTCCCAGAGAGGGCAGACAGGTGATCTGCTGGAGGAATGTCATTCAGTACTATTGGAAATCCGGGAAGGTACAGTGAGAATCCAGAAATAAAAGTGAATTGCTCTATCCAGAGCCTTGACATCATCTAGCTTCTTAATTTTTCAACTAACAAATCTTTTTTATGCTAAATTTTCTTGAGTATTCTTATTTACAATATGCATACCTAATACATCTGCTTAAGATTTTTCCATATCATTTTTTTAAAGATTTTATTTAGTTATTTGACAGACAAAGATCACAGTAGGCGGCGGGGGGCGGGGGAAGTAGGCTCCCTGCCGAACAGAGAACCTGATGTGGGGATCGATCCCAAGACCTTGGGATCATGACCTGAGCTGAAGGCAGAGGCTTTAACCCACTGGGCCAGCCAGATGCCCCCTCATTTTATTTTTAATCTCAACGATTTACCACTGCATTTAACATCTGATATTACTGCTTGTGACACATGTATCTTCTATCTTACTTACATTCAGTACAGTCTTGCTACTCTTTTGTATGTTTTAGATTTCAGATCAAATGCCACTTCTTTAAAGCTATTAGCTCAAGTGACCCTTTCCCTATTATTTTCTAACAATAAGCCTTCTTCTTTGGCATCATAATAATTTAGAATTTTATACTTATTTGGTCTCCTATTTATTTTATGAATTCCTGCATAGTGAATTTCAAGAAGATAAACCAAACCTATGTGGCTCACTCTGTTGTGGTAATCATGAGTCTTATTACCCAAATGTTCTGAGCTCTCCTTTCCAGGACCTCAGAATTATTGCATTTCCTGGTCTCTTTATGGTCATTGTAGACATATGATTAATTATAATGAATGGCTTATGAGCAGAAATGATCACTTCCATGATTAAGCACTTAATTACCAATGTGGGACTCCATAGGACACTTTTCCTCTGGTACCACAGTGGGCACCATTTGAAATGAAGGCTGCTCTCTCAGCCCAATTTTCAGCAATACTATGATGAGTTGTCCCCCTCTGACTATTTTTGATGGATGTGCAGTGGGAGTAGCCAACAAGCTAATGTTATTTTAAACCACTCAGATTGTTTGGTTGTTTGATAACAGAGCACACCCTAGACTATCCAGAATGATATACTACCTGACACCAGAATAAGCCCAGTGCCCTGCATATAGTATAAACTAAATAATTTTTGAGGGAAAGAAGGAATAATGCTATGTTTATTTATCAGTGTATATGGGTTTCTGGGATCTGTGGTTTATATTTTTTAATAAGAAACTTATCGTCATTTATCTGAACATGATTACTATAAAACCAAAAGATATACCAAAATGCGATGTAAGGAAAAAAATGTAATATTTGTTTATGAAAGAAGTCATTTTCTGTAACAAAGGAAGAATATGGTTGGAGTACAAACCTTCTTCATTAGTTAAAACATTGATGGATTTAAAAAGAATGAAATGTCCAGAATTTTGGAGGGTGTTATGCCCAATCAAACCTTTATGTTTCACTGTAGTCAGAGATTCCATTTGGTTTAGTCCTCTAGTGAATAAAAACCCACAGAAGACTATGAGTTGGTTAGAGGAGAGACTGTATTAGCACTGTGTCAACAACCAAGATTTAGTAGTTTTATTATAATTTAAGGATCTAGACTGTTTCAGGAAAAATGCATTCACCTTGTGGCAATTGTGGCTTTTATTCCTACTACCTGACAGGTCTGTAACATTTATGTACAACTAACTGTGGCTCAGCTTCAGTAACCCTTGCAATGCTATAATTCTGTGACTGTTCTAGAGGCTTGCCTCAGTTTCAGCTACAGGCTTGTTGTGACCCTATCTAGCTATCTTCACTCCTTTTCTCTTTATGGTCATGTTGGCTCCTAACACCTGTGAACTTCTCTTGTGGTAAGTCAGAGCTATTTATTAGCAATGATATTTTCAAATAGCTCTCACCTCTGATTTCTATGGAAATGTCTATATGCATGCCAAATCATTTGCTTCATCATTCTAATAAATCACAAAGTGTTTTTACCTTTCTATTTGAATATTATTACTGAGTATGTGTTGTTTCAGTCAGTTGCTTTTGTTATCTTTTTTAAAACTCATGCAAACTGACATTCTAAGTCTCCTCAAAATTATAAGTCTTTTTTCATATTTCTAGTTTAGTCTGGCTGGCTGAAGTCTGTTCCTCCTTCCTTCCCTTCATTCATGTCCCTCCCTTCCCTTCTTTCCTCCCCTTCCTTCCCTGCCTCCTTCTTTCTTTCTCTTTCTCTCTCTCTCTCTCTCTCTTTCTTTTTTTACATAAGTCCAAGTCCAAATGCTTCTTTCTGTCATGTTGGTACAGCATTGGTGGTGATGACAGAATTAGACAAGAAGACTTGGTTTTAATTACTTTTGCCTCCTACTTCTTTCTATTAGCCTTTTGAAAGACACAAACTTTTCCTCATATTCCTATTTTTTCAAACTCTTCCAAAAATCCAATCAAAGTTGTGAAGAAGGTGGTATTGTTGATCCAGCACAAACAGACGCATACATGGCAATGTCCTTGAATGTGCTGATCAACTTGCCATGTAACACCATGTTGTCAGTTATAGACTCTGCTTGATTTAATAATATAACTTAGCACTTATAACCTATTGTGTTAAAATATATTTAAAGTCAATATTACCATACATATGCAAAGATATCATCACTTTAGCTATGCTGATATTCACTAACAGGTCAGAAAAACATAACATTATGAGGACCTTAAAGAGTTAGGGAAAAGGGGTGCCTGGGTGGCTCCATGGGTTAAAGCCTCTGCCTTTGGCTTAGGCCATGATCCCAGAGTCTTGGGATCCTGCATCAGGGTCTCTGCTCAGCAGGGAGCTTGCTTCCCCCTCTCTCTCTGCCTGTTTCTCTGCCTACTTGGGATCTCTGTCAAATAAATAAAATGTTAAAAAAAAAAAAAAGAGGGAAAAGTTATGACTAAAGGATGAGATAGAAAATTAACTCTAAAGTCTTATTGCAGAAACAGATCTACTAGAATATAAATACTTTTAAGACCTCCACTAAACTTATCATGATTTCATGAAAATCAAATTAATTTTGTGATATCAATGCCACATTTTTAATCTCTTCCTTAATACTCAATTTTAGTGTTGATAATGAATGCATTCGTTCAAGACTAGAAAATTATGGGTTGAAGAGAGGCAGATGAATATAATGGGAAAATCTGTTTTGCAATTATGATGGAAGGCATAGGCATCGAAGATTAAGAAAGATATCTTTGGGGAAAAAGTCGCTGCTTAATTTAACTTATATTATTAATAAATAATCATTCATATCATGCTTTTGTTCTCTATATTGTGAATGTAGGTCAAAGAAGCAAATTATTCAGAGACAAAGATAAAATATTTGAATTCTCAAAGATTATCAATGTACTTTCAACAAAAATAAATCACAATTTATTATTTCAAATTCAAAGTAGTATTGTGACAAAAACTGTTAGATATATCAAATATCCAAAAGATTGGTTATTAAAACTGACATTGTCTGCATAAACAATGATTCTCTCATTCTTATTTCCATGAGTTAAATATATGTGTCAATGCTAATTCTGAATGGATTATAGTATTTGGCAGCTAGTGTCACGACTTTCACATTAGTCAGTAAAAGTTTACTCGATTAATTATAGATTTATATTAGAATAATATTAACATATAAATTTTTAAGACTTTTATTATTCTTTAACATGAGGCCTTTTTTTTTTTTTTAATGCTAAACCAGGCTTAATAAGTTAATTTTTCTTACAGTGCTATTTTTTTCTAACTAGCTAAGAATATTTTATATTTTTTTTGGCCAAACTTAGATAGATGAATACTTCCAGTAGTCATTTCCAGGTTGCTCTAGTGGAACTCCCTTTCACAACATAAGCTGAGTTGCAATGTATTTATCTTCCAACAGGACCAGACTATAAGTTATTTATCTAAAAATGGTAAAATGTAATTTTTGCATAGTATTCTTAGCAACACGCATGAATATTTTTATAATTTATAACTCCAAACAACTATATTTTACTTTCTCTCTTCTGATGGTTAGTATTAACCCTTACTGGTAAAGCAGAGTATGGCAATAAGTGCCCAGCCCCTAGATGGAAAAACAAAACAGAGCAAATTCATACTAATGAATGAAATTATTGAAAACTAAACTAATTCAAACAGCATAGTACCATTTTGTTGGAAATGTATTCAGATTATGTCATGAAAGTCAAGTCTCTAAAGTTAAATTAATTTTCTTTTCTCTTTTGTGCATTTTACTAACTTCCTTTAAGATAATTTTATTAATGGTGCTGAATTATCCTTAGGGTTTATCATGAAAGATAAGAGGAAAATGAGGTGCTAGGTTCAATGATATCTCACCTTTAAAGAGAAAATAATAACTGTCAGCTGTGGTAGACATAGGCAGCTGGTTTTGGCCCTAGGGATACCACCCTCTCAAAAAAAAAAAAAAAAAAAAAAGCCTCAGGCAAACCTTGTCATTAAAAAGTACAAACAAAAAAGAAACACTGAAAAACTCACTTTCTTTGCTCCAGTCATGTGATCAGTCTTTCTAGCATTTTTATCTTGATTAGCAGGCACTATCTAGGCTGGCAATGACATCTACAAAAATCACCACAACAGGAAGTGAACCTGACCTTGGTCTCATTGTTGCCAAGCATATGCAAATACACGGATCTTCAAAAATTTCTAGAAATAAGGGCTGCTTACAAGGTTGCTCTCAGGCAAATCATTTGATCTTTTTTCTTAATTTCCCTAACTTTCATGGATGTGTTATAAAAGTAAACATTGATGAAAACTAGAAACAAAGACTGTAACATGAGTTCTTTCAGTATTTCTTGTTTTTTCCCTATAGGTTTAGGTAAATTATAGCTTCTTCAGTTTCCCTCCTCCAATCCCTCAAGTGGTAGAATTGAAATATAAATTAGTGAGTTCTTTAAAGCCAAAGTGTCAAAGTATATATTGACTTAAAATAGTAATACTCTAAATATACTTACTCATTTACTTTTAAATTATTATGGAAATCTGAGCAGGTTGGCATATATTTTCCATATAATGGAATATTACACATAGAAAAATTCCAGAACTACTTGCAGGATCTAAATATGACATTTCACAATTTTTATTTCAGTTTTATCTTTCTTAAAATGGGAAGCTTCAACTAGATGATTCTCTAAACACTTATTTAAGATATAAAATAATTTAAGCAAATTTTTCAATATAAAGAACAATGACATCATCATCTCCTCTAAATATTTGAACTTATTGTCTTATTTTATACACACACTCACTTATCTTCTAGTTCACTTTTCCCATCATATTACTAGTGATAATAGGTAGAATGTATTGAGTGCTTACTATGTTGCAATCATTGTTCTGAATACATTACATGGTTATTTTGTAATTCCTGCAACAGCTCTATGAGGAAGATGTGATTTTTATTATGGTCATTTTACAGATGAAGAAGAGAAAGTTCAGTTGACTCAAGGTCACACAGCTAGTAAATGGTAAAAAGATGGGTAATAAGCGACTCTATAATACATATCATTAGCACTGATAATTCTGACTCCTTTAAGACAGGGAAACTGCAGGGATTCCATGAAGAACTGCTTTCTTAACTCCTTTTCCATCTTCTGTTCTTGCTAAACCCTACACCCTCTCATTATACATACCTTATAGTACAAATAATGTATGTCTTTCTTGCAAAGATTGGGTAGTTAATGATTTCTTTGGAGATTTTCAGAACAATAGATAATATCTAAGGAGTGACCCAGCAAGGTTTTCATGTATGGTTTCTGGACCACTGGCTCCAGACACCTTGATGCCAAGACCTCTAAATACCAGGGCATAGGTAACTTGTGAAGGACACCTGAGCACTCACCCTTATTTTGACTGGTTTCTGGACACTTGATAGGACATATATACCAGACCACAATCCTCCGTTAAAAACTCCAGGCCCCAAGCAAAGATAAAACTCACTCTTCTTTCTTTTCTGAGTCTCCCAATGTCCTATCTGTATCTGCACTCTCTATCTCCAATAAACCCTCCTCTCACTTCCTCTCTGCTGACTTTTGATTTCTATGTGGCCTGAAGCCAAGGACGCTTTTACTTGGTCCTGCAAGACCTCCTCTTGGTCCTTGAACCCAGTCGGCCTAGGTCACTGTCAAGGTTAACTCATCAGATGAAAGCATAAAGTTTTTTGTATACCATTGCCATTACCAAAGTCCATTCTTTTAGAAATTCAGTCTGTAAAAGAGAAGAGTAAGCAACAAAGTAAAACATTAGGATGGAAGGTAAGAGGAAAATAGAAATACACAATTTTGTCATACATAAAACCTTAAAAAAAATAAAAAGGAAATTGTGAGAATAGGTTTTGAACAACAATGTCAAATGATGTAATATTTGAAAAGGATACAAGATTCCAAAAGTCTGGTAATTAGAAATCATTGGTAGCTTTGTAGTACAAATGTTCACTAGTATACCTAAAAGTGTAAGGAAGTAGCTAAGGGTTCATTAGTGAACTTGGCAGTGTAAGGAAGGAGATTGAGGTTAGTTGACTAGCAAATATAAGGGAGAAGGAGAACACAGGGAAAATCCTGTCTTTATTTAGGATATTCACAAAGACAAGGGAAGGAGAGAAGTGATATAGTATATTAGGGCTAATTGTAAAACATTTGGTTTCTTTTTTTCTTCTTAAGATGAAGGTAGTCTAAAAGAATGCAAGCAATGTGGAAGGAAATTTTAAGATAAGGATCTTGGAGGAAGTACAAAGAAAGGGTCTTTGGAGGAAGAAAAAATCAAACAAAGGAGAGAAAAAGAAAAAGGGAGTGGGGGAGGAAAAAATGGATTAAATGAGAAGTTTGCCCTCAAATTGTTCTGTTTTCTCAGGGAAGTAGGCAATGTCAGGCACTGAGGGTAACTGAGGGTGACTGAAGATGAGGTTGGAAAGTGGAGTTAATTTGTGATCTCATCCTCTAGTGCAGGCACAGAAAAATGTGTTCTCCAGGACTTTTCTTTCAGATCTCATGTATATCAATTCCCTGGTTGTGTTAGAGCTGATGCTAGAAAGCAAAATATTGAAGATAAATTTATGGCAGTATTGATTAGAATGTCACTTAATTATAATTATTTTTTAAAAGATTTTTTACTTGTGGTGCCTGGGTGGCTCAGTTGCTTAAACATCGGCCTTTGGCTCAGGTCATGATCTCAGTGTCCTGGGACCGAGTCCCACATGGGGTTCCCTGCTCTGCATGGAGTCTGCTTCTCCCTCAGCCTGCCACTCTTCCTGCTTGTGTTCTCTTTCTCTCTCTCAAAATAAATAAATAAATAAAATATTTTAAAAAATGAAAATAAAATAAAAGATTTTTACTTATTTATTTGAGAGAGAGAGAGAGAGAGAGAGAGACAGCAGAGCAAGAGAGAGAGCATGGGGGGTGATGGGAGGCAGAAGAAGGCTCCCCACTGAGCAGGGAGCCCAAGCTGGGGCTCAATCCCAGGACCCTGGGATCATGATATTTAACTGACTGAGACACCTAGGTGCCCCTGGAATATCATTTAATTATAAAATTTAGAGGGCAGTGCAATGACAGAGCTGAGTAGGGTATTGAAAAAATGAGAAAAAGAAGTTAGATATACCATCAAAATAATATTCCAGGAAATTAAATCCTGATCAAATGGATTAATATATTCAATACTCATTTTTATAACTCTTAGTGATATAGCAGTTTAAAAAAAAATCTTTGGGACATAGGGATAAAAAGAGAGAAATCATTAACTTAGCACCTGTTTACTGAAAAAGTAAAACATAGATGTTACTTTCACAGAATTTTTGAAGTTACAAAAATGACTGAAACAATGAATTTCTAGTAGACTATGATTTGTATCCATTTATTCGTTTATTCCTATTTTATCCTGGGTCACATCAACAGTATTGGTAACACTATTAAAATTAATGCAGAGTTTACTGTAAAAGAGGTTTCTTTTTCCATCAAGTCACTGGGAAGGAGTTAATTAGGCACTGAAATAGTCAAGGAAAGTATTATAAGACTTATTTTTCTTTATTCAGTATTATAGGACATTTTCACCAAAACATAAGCACAACACAAGGGCCAAAGGAAAGCACAAGTAGAGGATGACTCCCTATAACATATAATTGGAAGATTGCTCTCCAGTCCGTTTCCTGGAAGGTGTGAACTTACAACCTTGAAGGAGAGTTAGATTTTGTATATAGAGATGGAGGAGGAATATTCTAGTTGCAGAAAATGTTGCAAACAAGGTGAGAGCCATGAGAAATTCTTGGGCTCATAGAGTTAGTTTCATGCCGTTCAGTTATGCTGGAGGACCAAACCATGAGAAAGTAAACTGATATTCGAATAAAAGATACATTAAGGAGTTTGGATATTCTAGAGTATGAGATTCAATGGAGTTTTGAGCAAAGTGTGATAGCATGAAAAGTGTGTTTCAAGTGTTACCTGCTATCGTATTCTCTGATGTACCCTTCTCCCAAAGTAAAGCTAAGTTAAATGATTCATTTTAGCACTATATGCTCTATCATATTATTTGCCCATGTTACTGTAAAGACCTCTTCCATGTACCTCAACCAGCCTCATCAAATCTCTAAATGTGTTTGGATTCAAATCCTTGAGAGTAATAAACTATTCCTTTGTACTGTTTTTCCAGGGTTCTTTTTTTTTTTTAGATTTTATTTATTTATTTGTCAGAAAGAGAGAGAGAACACACAAGTAGTCAGAGAGGCAGGCAGAGGTGGAGAGAGAAGCAGGCTCTTTGCCGAACAAGGATCCCCATGCAGGACTCGATCCCAGGACCCTGGGATCATGACCTGAGCCAAAGGCAGCAGCCTAACCCACTGAGCCACCCAGGCGTCCCTTCAGGGTTCTTTTTTTTTTTTTAAACATATAATATATTTTTATCCCCAGGGGTACAGGTCTGTGAATCGCCAGGTTTACACACTTCACAACACTCACCATAGGACATACCCTCCCCAATGTCCATAACTCCACCCCCCTTCTCCCAACCTCCCTGCCCCATCAACCCTCAGTTTGTTTTGTGAGATCAAGAGTCACTTATGGTTTGTCTCCCTCCTAATCCCATCTTGTTTCATTTACTCTTCTCCTACCCCCTTAAACCCCCATGTTGCATCTCCTCTCCCTCATATCAGGGAGATCATACGATAGTTGTCTTTCTCCAATTGACTTATTTCGCTAAGCATGATACCCTCTAGTTCCATCCACATTGTCGCAAATGGCAAGAATTCATTTCTTTTGATGGCTGCATAGTATTACATTGTGTATATATATCACTTTTCTTTATCCATTCATCTGTTGATGGACATCTAGGTTCTTTCCATAGTTTGGCTATTGTAGACATTGCTGCTATAAACATTCGGGTGCACGTGCCCCTTCGGATCACTACGTTTGTATCTTTAGGGTAAATACCCAGTAGTGCAATTGCTGGGTCATAGGGTAGCTCTATTTTCAACATTTTGAGGAACCTCCTTGCTGTTTGCCAGAGAGGATGCATTAGCTTGCATTCCCACCAACAGTGTAGGAGGGTTCCCCTTTCTCCGTATCCTCACCAGCATCTGTCATTTCCTGACTTAATTTTAGCCATTCTGACTGGTGTGAGGTGATATCTCATTGTGGTTTTGATTTGTATTTCTGGATGCCGAGTGATGTGGAGCACTTTTTCATGTGTCTGTTGGCCATCTGGATGTCTTCTTTGCAGAAATGTCTGTTCATGTCTTCTGCCCATTTCTTGATTGGATTATTTGTTCTTTGGGTGTTGAGTTTGCTAAGTTCTTCATAGATTTTGGACACTAGCCCTTTATCTGATATGTTCTTTGCAAATATCTTCTCCCATTCTGTCAGTTGTCTTTTGGTTTTGTTAACTGTTTCCTTTGCTGTGCAAAAGCTTTTGATCTTGATGAAATCCCAATAGTTCATTTTTACCCTTGCTTCCCTTGGCTTTGGCGATGTTCCTAGGAAGATGTTGCTGCGGCTGAGGTCGAAGAGGCTGCTGCCTGTGTTCTCCTCAAGGATGTTGATGGATTCCTTTCTCACATTGAGGTCCTTCATCCATTTTGAGTCTATTTTCGTGTGTGGTGTAAGGAAATGGTCCAATTTCATTTTTCTGCATGTGGCTGTCTAATTTTCCCAACACCATTTATTGAAGAAGCTGTCTTTTTTCCATTGGACATTCTTTCCTGCTTTGTCGAAGATTAGTTGACCATAGAGTTGAGGGTCTATTTCTGGGCTCTCTATTCTGTTCCATTGATCTATGTGTCTGTTTTTGTGCCAGTACCATGCTGTCTTGCTGATGACAGCTTTGTAGTAGAGCTTGAAGTCCGGAATTGTGATGCCACCAACCTTGGCTTTCTTTTTCAATATTCCTTTGGCTATTCGAGGTCTTTTCTGGTTCCATATAAATTTTAGGATTATTTATTCCATTTCTTTGAAAAAAATGGATGGTACTTTGATAGGGATTGCATTAAATGTGTAGATTGCTTCAGGTAGCATAGACATTTTCACAATATTTATTTTTCCAATCCAGGAGCATGGAACATTTTTCCATTTCTTTGTGTTTTCCTCAATTTCTTTCATGAGTACTTTATAGTTTTCTGTGTATAGATTCTTAGCCTCTTTGGTTAGGTTTATTCCTAGGTATCTTATAGTTTTGGGTGCAATTGTAAATGGGATGGACTCCTTAATTTCTCTTTCTTCTGTCTTGTTGTTGGTATAGAGAAATGCAACTGATTTCTGTGCATTGATTTTATATCCTGACACTTTACTGAATTCCTGTACAAGTTCTAGCAGTTTTGGAGTGGAGTCTTTTGGGTTTTCCACATATAGTATCATATCATCTGCGAAGAGCGACAGTTTGACTTCTTCTTTGCCAATTTGGATGCCTTTAATTTCCTTTTGTTGTCTGATTGCTGAGGCTAGGACTTCTAGTACTATGTTGAATAGCAGTGGTGATAATGGACATCCTTGTCGTGTTCCTGAACTTAGTGGAAAAGCTTTCAGTTTTTCTCCATTGAGAATGATATTTGCGGTGGGTTTTTCATAGATGGCTTTGATAATATTGAGGTATGTGCCCTCCATCCCTACACTTTGAAGATTTTTGATCAGGAAGGGATGCTGTACTTTGTCAAATGCTTTTTCAGCATCTATTGAGAGTATCATATGGTTTTTGTTCTTTCTTTTATTAATGTGTTGTTATCACAAAGATTGATTTGTGGATGTTGAACCAAACTTGCAGCCCTCGAATAAATCCCACTTGGTTGTGGTGAATAATCCTTTTAATGTACTGTTGAATTCTATTGGCTAGTATTTTGGTGAGAATTTTTGCATCTGTGTTCATCAAGGATATTGGTCTGTAGTTCTCTTTTTTGATGGGATCCTTATCTGGTTTTGGGATCAAGGTGATGCTGGCCTCATAAAATGAGTTTGGAAGTTTTCCTCCATTTCTATTTTTTGGAACAGTTTCAGGAGAATAGGAATTAGTTCTTCTTTAAATGTTTGGTAGAATTCCCCCGGGAAGCCATCTGGCCCTGGGCTTTTGTTTGTTTGGAGATTTTTGATGACTGTTTCAATCTCCTTTACTGGTTATGGGTCTGTTCAGGCTTTCTATTTCTTCCTGGTTTAGTTGTGGTAGTTTATATGTCTCTAGGAATGCATCCATTTCTTCCAGATTGTCAAATTTGTTGGCATAGAGTTGCTCATAGTATGTTCTTATAATTGTCTGTATTTCTTTGGTGTTAGTTGTGATCTCTCCTCTTTCATTCATGATTTTATTTATTTGGGTCCTTTCTCTATTCTTTTTGATAAGTCTGGCCAGGGGTTTATCAATCTTATTAATTCTTTCAAAGAACCAGCTCCGACTTTCGTTGATTTGTTCTATTGTTTTTTGTTGTTGTTGTTGTTTGTTTGTTTGTTTCTATTTCATTGATTTCGGCCCTGATCTTTATGATTTCTCTTCTCCTGCCGGGTTTAGGGTTCCTTTCTTATTCTTTCTCCAGCTCCTTTTGGTGTAGGGTTAAGTTGTGTACCTAAGACCTTTCTTGTTTCTTGAGAAGGGCTGTACTGCTATATATTTTCCTCTCAGGACTGCCTTTGTTGTGTCCCACAGATTTTGAACCGTTGTGTTTTATCATTTGTTTCCACGAATTTTTTCAATTCTTCTTTAAATTCTTCTTTAAATTCTTCTTTAATTTCCTGGTTGACCCATTCATTCTTTAGAAGGATGCTGTTTAGTCTCCATGTATTTGGGTTCTTTCCAAATTTCCTCTTGTGATTGAGTTCTAGCTTCAGAGCATTGTGGTCTGAAAATATGCAGGGAATGATCCCAATCTTTTGATACTGGTTGAGACCTGATTTAGAACTGAGGGTGTGACCTATTCTGGAGAATGTTCCATGTGCACTAGAGAAGAATGTGTATTCTGTTGCTTTGGGATGAAATGTTCTGAATATATCTGTGATGTCTATCTGGCCCAGTGTGTCTTTTAAGGCCTTTTTTTCCTTGTTGATCTTTTGCTTGGATGATCTGTCCATTTCAGTGAGGGGAGTGTTAAAGTCCCCTACTATTATTGTATTATTGTTGATGTGTTTCTTTGATTTTGTTATTAATTGGTTTATATAGTTGGCTGCTCCCATGTTAGGGGCATAGATAATTAAAATTGTTAGATCTTCTTGTTGGACAGATCCTTTGAGTATGATATAGTGTCCTTCCTCATCTCTTATTATAGTCTTTGGCTTAAAATCTAATTGATCTGATATAAGGATTGCCACTCCTGCTTTCTTCTGATGTCCATTAGCATGGTAAATTCTTTCCCCCCCCCTCACTTTAAATCTGGAGGTGTCTTCGGGTTTAAAATGGGTTTCTTGTAGGCAACATATAGATGGGTCTTTTTTTTTTTATCCCTTCTGATACCCTGTGTCTTTTGATTGGGGCATTTAGCCCATTAACATTCAGGGTACCTATTGAGAGATATGAATTTAGTGCCATTGTATTGCCTGTAAGGTGACTGTTATTGTATATTGTCTCTGTTCCTTTCTGATCTACTACTTTTAGGGTCTCTCTTTGCTTAGAGGACCCCTTTCAATATTTCCTGTAGAGCTGGTTTGGTGTTTGCAAATTCTTTCAGTTTTTGTTTGTCCTGGAAGCTATTAATCTCTCCTTCTATTTTCAATGATAGCCTAGCTGGATATAGTATTCTTGGCTGCATGTTTTTCTCGTTTAGTGCTCTGAATATATCATGCCAGCTCTTT
This sequence comes from Lontra canadensis, assembly GCF_010015895.1. Lineage (NCBI taxonomy): Eukaryota > Metazoa > Chordata > Mammalia > Carnivora > Mustelidae > Lontra > Lontra canadensis. The sequence continues at coordinate 39,900,108 of NW_022630995.1, read as the reverse complement.
CTGGCCTGCCAGGTCTCTGTGGGTAAGTCTGCTGCCAATCTAATATTTTTACCATTGTATGTTACAGACTTCTTTTCCCGGGCTGCTTTCAGGATTTTCTCTTTGTCACTAAGACTTGTAAATTTTACTATTAGGTGACGGGGTGTGGACCTATTCTTATTGATTTTGAGGGGGGTTCTCCAAACCTCCTGGATTTTTATGCTTCTTCCCTTTGCCATATTGGGGAAAATCTCTCCAATAATTCTCTCCAATATACCTTCTGCTCCCCTCTATCTTTCTTCTTCTTCTGGAATCCCAATTATTCTAATGTTGTTTCATCTTATGGTGTCACTTATCTCTCAAATTCTCCCCTCATGGTCCAGTAGCTGTTTGTCCCTCTTTTGCTCAGCTTCTTTATTCTCTGTCATTTGGTCTTCTATATCGCTAATTCTTTCTTCTGCCTTATTTATCCTAGCAGTGAGAACCTCCATTTTTGATTGCACCTCATTAATAGCTATTTTGATTTCAACTTGGTTAGATTTTAGTTCTTTTATTTCTCTGGAAAGGGCTTTTATATCTCCCAAGAGGGTTTCTCTAATATCTTCCATGCCTTTTTGAGCCCGGCTAGAACCTTGAGAATCGTCATTCTGAACTCTAGATCTGACATATTACCAATGTCTGTATTGATTAGGTCCCTAGCCTTTGGTACTGCCTCTTGTTCTTTTTTTTGTGGTGAATTTTTCCACCTTGTCATTTTGCCCAGATAAGAGTATATGAAGGAGCAATTAAAATACTAAAAGGGTAGCAACAACCCCAGGAAAATATGCTTTAATCAAATCAGAAGAGATCCCAAATCATGAGGGGGGAGAAAGGGGATAAAAAGAGGTTCAGAAAAAAAAAAAAAGAAATAATTTAAAAAATATACCAAAAAGGAAAATATATAAATATATATATATATGTATATGTACATATATATATATTAGATAAACTAGTTAAAAAACGTTAAAAAAGGAAAGGGTAAAAGTTAAAAAAATTTGGCAGCAGAAGAGAAAAAAATTGAAAAAGAAAAAAAAATTAAATTAACTGCAAGGCTAAAGAATCATCGGGAGAAATCCATGAGTTCCATGTTTTGCTTTCTCCTCCTCTGGAATTCCGCTGCTCTCCTTGGTATTGAAACTGCACTCCTTGGTAGGTGAACTTGGTCCTGGCTGGATTTCTTTTTGTTCTTCTGGGGGAGGGGCCTGTTGTAGTGATTGTCAAGTATCTTTGCCCCAGGCGGAATTGCACTGCCCTTACCAGGGGCCGGCCTGAGTAATCTGCTCAGGTTTGCTTTTGGGAGATTGTTCCCTGAGTGCTTTCCGTAGAGTTCTGGAGGATGGGAATGAAGATGGCAGCCTCCCAGTCTCCGGCTCAGAGGAGCCAAGAGCCTGGGGCTCCACTCCTCAGTGTGTCCTCAGAGAACAGCACCCAATTACTCCCGTCACCCTGGCCTCCAGCCATGCTCTGAGCTGACCAAGCCTGTGACCGGTTCAAGGTAACCCCGAGCTGAGAGCTCACTCCTCAGCTCTGTCTCTCTAGCCGGCTTTCCCGTTCTAATACCTGTACTCTCTGCGACACTCAGACACCCCCGATCCTTCTGTGACCCTGCGGGACCTGAGTCCACGCTGACCCCTCGTTGTCTTCACCCCTGTTAAGCCTCTGGAGCGATGTCCCTCAGTGGAACAGACTTTTAAAAGTACTGATTTTGTGCTCTGTTGCTCCGCCACTTGCCCAGAGCTGACCCCTCCCCCAGCGGTCAATCTTCCCATCACTATGGATTCACTTCTCCACTGGTCCTACCTTTCAGAAAGTGGTTGATTTTCTGTTTCTAGAATTGCTGTTCTTCTTCTCTTCAATCTCCCATTGGATTTGTACATGTTTGCAATCTTTAGATAAGCTATCTAGCTGATCTCCTGCTACCTGAAGTAGTCTCAGCCTGCTACTTCTCCACCATCTTGACTCCTCCCCGCTTCAGTGTTCTTAATAGAACTTTTAAGTAGCTCAGGAAACAAAGTTAGATATTAAAAGGCAAAATTAGGTGTCCTTGATCCTTGGCGTAATACATATCATTTCATTCAGACACAACTGCAGTTGACCCTTGAACAATATAGAGTTTTAGGTCACCAAACCCTGCACCAATATGTTTATTCAAAAATAAACATAACTTTTGACTCCCTCAAAAGTTAATGGCTTACCAATGACCAGAAGCCTTACTAATAAAATAAATAGTCAACTAACACATATTTTGAATATTATAAACTGCATTCTTATAATGAAGTAAGCTAGGGGCACCTATAAGGGCACAGTTGTTTAAGCCTCTGACTTTTGATTTCATCTCAGGTCATGATATCAAGGTCATAGATTGATCCCCATCTGGATCCATGCTCAGCACTGAGTCTGCTTAAGATTCTCTCCGTCTCCCTTGCCCCTCCACTCTGCTCACTCTCTCCCTGTCTCAAAATAAAAATAGTAATGTAGAGAAAAGCAATGTTATCAAGAAAATCATAAGGAGGAGAAAATACATTCATAGTACTGTATTTATTGGAAAAAAATTTGCATGTAAGCAGACCCATGCAGCTGAAATGTTGTTCCAGGGTGAACCATATAATAAGTCCCCATTTTTTTAATAATTAAATAATTAATTAAAGAAAGTCTGTCTTAAGATTATGGTAGTAAAATGAAATTGCAAAGTTATTTCAGAGGTCAAATCAAAATGATTTTTTCAAATATACAACGTACATGAAAAAGTTTGGGGGGTATTTTATTTTTTCATTTTTAAAAAATGCAATGAAATTGTGGAGACAGGACAATGAAATATTTAAGTGTATAATGGTTGATCTATACAATTTGAGACAACAGGCGGTAAATATATCATCTTCACAGGCATTTTTCTATTTGTAAATGCTAGAGGTGATCAGAAGTTAACTAATTAATTTAAACTGTGGTGGATTTCATAAAATCAGAGGAAATATATTAGATCTATTTTGGTTTAGGACAAAGAACAGGAATTAAACAGAATATTACCAATTTATAGCCCATTAGGAACAACAATGAAATGGGGAAGGGGAAGCATGAACAGAACATTTTGGTTACAACAAGTCTACCACTATAAAAAGTAGCAAAGTGGAACAGGAGAACACCAAAGAAGGAAGATAATGAGGACAGACAAATTCAGAGCCGAGGAAGTTGAAAAGAGAGTGAAGATAAAATTCTCTAGGTGTCTCAGAAAGTAAAGACTTCCCAGACAATTTCAGAAAGTAAATTTAGTGTGCTTATTCTCAATATATCTTATTTAGAGTATACCAGCTGCTAAATATTAAGACATAAAATAGTATCATATCTTTTTGATAGCATAATTCCACTCAAACCCCCAAATCTCCTAGTTTTAATTGTTATGTATTTTATAAAGTATGTGGTATTTTTAATCCAAGGAAAATTTGAATTTGTACCAAAGGTCAATCCTCATGGGAAATGGAGTAATTTCCAAAAAGTAGATGTGACACAAGTGTTCCTTCCTTCTATTGCCCCCTTCTCAAGAAACTCAAAAGTCTTTCCGAGATTTTGCAGCACATTTCTGAGAGATGGCTAGGATTTTTGAAGGGTTGGTTATGGAGGAGCCAGAAAGAACTATTCTGTGGATGGATGTTCATATTACCTTACTCTTACCTTCAGACTTGGGTAGCTATTAAATACAATTCACCTGGGTTTTCTCTTTATTTTAATGTAAAGTACACAAAATTTGTTCTAAGAGCCACCTGCTCAGTTTGACAATTGTTATTTTAATTATATTTCTAAGTATCAAACCTCTAAATATACTATTAAAAATGAAAATTCTTTCATAACTGTCTTTGAAGCTTTTCTTCAGTAGTACATCAATGGCAGAAAATACATGAGGTCTGAAACTTGACTTTTGAAGAATCAGTGATTGTTGCTATCAAAATCAGGTTATGACCCAGGACAGCCACCACCAGAGAACACTCACATAATAGCATCATAAGACTCAATGCCACAATGATCTGGGAAGGGCAACTAACCATAGGCACTGCTATTTGCTTCAGAGAAGCACCAATTAATTTGTCTGCTCTCTGATCCACTTGAAGAACTCAGCTGGAAACCAAACAAAGCCAGCTTGAAAAAAAAAAATCTAACATTTAAGCTATTTTATGTATTCTTTCAAGTAGACTATATTTTAGACTCCAGAACCAAGGGTCATAACTCTTGTATCTCTCTCTCTTCATAGAATTAGAGTTTGTCAAAGGTGTTAAAAATAAAATGAGTGTGAAGGTTCTATGAGAGTTATCTGAAGGGAGAGAAAGAAGTGAAGAAGGACTAAAGTAAGACTTTTAGATTTGAGTAATAATAACAACAACAATATTAAAACTGAAAGCTTTCTTTTCTGTATTCTTTGCTTCCCACTATTCTTCTTGAGAACTAAATGTGTAACTTACATTTCATTAAGGATAACTATAATAAAGATTAGCATTCAGATTTTGAGTAAAGAACTAATAGAATTAAGAGTGAATTTAAAAATTGATTTTAGATATCTGCCAAAATCTCAACAATATCTCCATTTTTAAAACCCCTATGAAACATAATACCACATACATGACCTTTCCTCATGTTGTTAGAAATACACATAAATTTTATCATACATTAACAGTTATATCTAAAGTCCCTTCCCAGAAAGTAAATTGTTTCCCTAATCTCAAATACAAATCTGGGTTTCTTTTTCAAGTCTGAGTCATTTTTTTCAAGTCTGAGTGTCTCTGGAACTCTTCCTCAATAAGAATTTCATAGTAATGTCATATGTTTATATATTTTGAGTGCCAGAAAGTCTTGAAGCATTATGTGTGCATATATGTTTGAATACATGTGTATCTATGTTTATCTGTGTTTAGTTCCCATAGAAATATATTTTTAACACATAAATACAAATATATATATATATATATTTTAAAGAGACTCTCTTCTTGTTATGATGAAATAATTGGACCAGACTTATAGTCCCTTTAACAACTAAGAAGCTAAACAGTACATCTAAAGAACTACTTTTAGACAGTGGATAACAGGACAACACAACTGTGATTCTTAAGAGAAGGGAAAAGTTCTACCATATCACTGCCTTTCTACCTGGAAGATACCTAGTTTGTAGTACTAGAGAAACAGGAAATGATGAGCATTGTGATCTCAGTGAGTTGGGGAAATAGAAATTAAAGTTGAGGAGGCTGAGGGGGTTAGAATTTACAATCACAGTGCCAAGAAAATGAAGAAAGGCAGGTAGAGATGTCCAGAAATCTACATGGAAGAGTCTCAAGTTTTTTCGTTGATCCTAGGCTGTGAACCAAGAAGGAGAATCTCCACAAAACCAGTCAATGGAAAACTAAAAGGATTTAATAAGGTAAGTAATACAGAATGGGTCAGGCACTAAAGTTGCAAATAAGCAGACTTTGAAAAACAAGTTGAATAACAATGGAATTCAGTTGAATCTGTGGAAGATTTATAATCTTAGAGTGGGTTAAACTACCTCAACAGGAAAAGCAATGACCTCACTTAAACATACCTCAAAAACAAGGCTGACGCTAATCTATGAGTAACTTAACTGGTTGTCAAGAAAAAGTCAACACATTTTGAATATATATATAAATTTACTTATTTGACAGAGAGAAAGTATAAGCAGGGGGATCAGCAGGCAGAGGGAGAAGGAGAAGCAGGTTTCCTGCTGACAGGGAACCTGATGCAGGACTTGATCCCAGGACCTGAGCCAAAGGCAGAAACTCACATTTTGAAAGAAGAAAATACATTCCAGATATTCAAGAGTATAACATCCACAAAGTCCAGCACTCAATAAATTATAAAAATATATCTAGAAAATCCCAACTGTTTAGAAATTTAAAGAAAACATATTTTGAATGAAAATGGACCACTTTCTTATATCATCCACAAACATAAATTCAAAATGATACAAAACCAACAAAATCCTAGAGGAGAACACAGGCAGTAACCACTTTGACTACAGAGAAAAAATTTGATTGTTTTGGAGGGGAGATGGGTGGGACGATGGGTTAAAGGGGTGATGGGTTATTAAGGAGGACACTTGTAATGAGCAGTGGGTGTTGTATATAAGTGATGAATCCCTAAATTCTATACCTAAATTAATATTACATGGTATGTTAACTAACTGGAACTCAAATAAAATGTGAAAAAATAAATTAAAAAACACATTTTGAATAACTCATTTATGATTAAGTGTTTTGGCAAATAAATAAGGGAGCTTGAATAACATGACAAATGAAGTCTAGTAAAAACCTACAGCTAACACAATACAAAATTGAAGTGACTTAGCACTTCCTTCACCAAGACTCAGAGCAAACAGTACATTCCTTCTCACAACATTTATATCTAATGTTGAAGTGCACATTAGACACCTTGGCATGTGTAATAAGACAAGAAATGCAATGCATACAGTTTAGAAAGGAAAGAAGAAACTCAGTTCATAGAAAACAAGATCATTGTTATAGTTTGGTTTTCTTAAGAATTGGACTCTAACATGAGGGTTTACATGTAGGAATTTTATGTGGAGACACCTCTGGAATCATTATCTGCAGAGAAGAAGGTAAGGAATAGTACTTGGTAGAAGGAAAACCATGCTGAGTTACAGAATCAACAAATCCTCAATTAAGCCCATGAGATCCATGGAGTTAGAAAGCCATAATAGATTCAGGGCTAGGTGGCCAAAATTTTCTGTTGCCCCTGGAAGGTGTTTGTTTAGCTTTGGGAAAATGACTACTTTCATCGAAGGCTGACAGGTATACACTGACTACCATGGGTACACTCCTAGCATCTGGGTAGGAAGACTTTCACTGAAGTATGACATGGCAGAAATACACAGCATCTACTGAAATGTAAGTGCATAGAACATCCAAAAGGACTTATTTTAAAAATTACTAGGACTAAGAAGCATGAATTTAGCGAAGTCAAGACGTACATGATCTATATACAGTAATCAGGTATGTTACTAAATACTAACATTACATGATTAAAAGAATAAATTAAATATATAACTTCATTACCATTGAAAGTTAGGAAATACTTAGGTATTAATTTAGCAAAGCATGTGTAAGATCTCTACATTAAAACCCTGCAGCTTTGTAGGGAGAAATTAACTACTAAATGGAGAAACATATCATGTGCATAGATAATAAGACTCAGTATTAAGTTGTCCGTTCTTCCCAAAATAATCTATATTTGGAGCAACACCAATCAAATTCCCAGCAGACTTAACTTTGTAGGATTTGACAAATGGTTCTGAATTTATATAGCAATGCAAACAACATAGAATAGTCGAAACAATTCAGAAAAAGAAAAACAAGTTTGGAAGATTTACACTGCCTGACTTAAAGACACAGGTTAAAGCTACACTAACCAAGAGAATCTAGTATTGCTCTAAGAAGAGACATATAGGTAAGTGGGATTGAATAAAGAATTCAAAATAGACCCACCTGTAAGCTGGAGTTGAGTTTTGACAAAAATACTAACACAATAAAATGGGGAAATGATAGTTGCTTTTAACAAGGGTTGCTGGAACAACTGGATATATGTATGGATTAAAATGAATCTCAACTTTTATGTAATTAAATTGAAATGAATTTTAGCCCTACACACCAACCTTAAGACTATAAATATCTAGATGAAAACCTAAAAGGAAATCTTTTTAGCCTTGAGTTAGATGGGTATTTCTTAGGACACACATGAAAAATAGAAACCTCAAATAAATTCTTCAAAAATTGGACTTCAACATGATTACAAACTTCTGCTTTATGAAAGATACCAATAAGAATTTTTTTTAAAAGCCACAGACAGGTAAAAAATACTTACAATGTATGTGTCTGATATCATATTTGTTTCCAGAATATATAAATAACTTACAGTTCAATAATGACACAATCAATGTTTTAAATGTGCCTACAATTTGAATAAGTATTTCACAGTGGAAGATTTACAAATGTCCATTAGTCACATAAAAAGGATGTTTAACAGTAAAAGTCATGAGGAAAATACAGTGAGATATCAGTATACATCAAAGAGATTGAAGTAAAAGACCAAATTGAGAGGGAACACTTAGAAATACTTAAGGGACTATGAAAAAGTAGTTTCTTGTCTGCCTATCTGTCCATTGAATAGAATGCTAATGAAATAGAGCTTGAATTTTGTATGTTTTTCTTGTTTTTTTTTCACTTAGATATGGTGATTTATTGTAATTTCTGTGTCCCTTTCTGAGATATTTGATTTTTTTTTTTTTTTTTGGATTGTCCTTTACCACAGATATTTTGAAAAGCATTGCTCTCTGGAATTGAAAATCAAACTGGCCCATAGCAGTACTAGCAAGATATCCTTCCAGAAATAACCAGGAAACTAAAGAAATGTGACCTGCAGATATGGCTCCATTTTCAATATCTCTCATTCCCTCTTGGATTGCGCATGAAGACACAAACCACAAATAATTGTTTTGACTATCATGTTTTCCTCCATATGTCATTCCACTGTATGCATACTATGAGAGGTGAAAAATCACAGAAAATGTGTATGTCTCATTTCCTGTGAGAGGAAGTTTAGAAACAGAAAATATGGCTAACCTTTGCACTGATGCAAATACGGAGACCCAATTTCATGCTGATACTCCAGATGGCCACAACTTTCCAAAGCCTAATATATAGTGTTTTTATCTTATAAACTATTAAGTTAGTACACCAGTGACTTAGCTTTAAATTAACATAATATCTCCTGTATGTGCTGTGGTGATCAAACCTTCAATAATTGAAGAAAAACCAACATAAATCAAAATAATGCATTGATTGTGATGTCTGGACTCTTTAGCCAAAGAGAGGCATGAATTGAAAATCTGTAGCTTGTTTTCTCCCAAGTAAAGGTAAATAAAACAAGTCTACTTGTTGGACTTTAATTTCATTTACTAGTTCTTTTTTAGTGAAGGGGGCAGCATCAGTTTTGCATGCATATATGCACAAAATGCTCTGCTAGCATATGTTAGATTTCATGAAGTTTGTGATAAATGTTATTTATATGGTTTTCCTTCTATTACAGGTAGACTAAAATGGTACAGAAAACTACAGAGACACAGAGAATTATTATATCCTCAACTGGTTTTATTAAATAATCAATAACCAGCAGAAAAATGGGGTCCAATTATTATTTAGTAAAGGTCCATTAGACTCAAGAAGCTATGTTTATAGAGCTATGTTGATAACTTTATGGTTATCATGGAAAACTTAAATTTCAAAAAACTTCCTTGAAATTGCTTTGCTAATAGAATCTATATAGATCCAGAAAAAAAAAATCAATATACAATAGTTTGTTTTGAAAATCTTTATGATTCTGCTCCCAAATATTTCTTTCTTACCAAAGAAATTAAACTGACTCAGTATATTGGTAAATGTTCTTTGAAGAGAAGGACCTAGAGAATAGCTTTAAAATAGAATTTTTGTTCTTTTTCCAGGCCAGTCAGTGATTGGTTTCACTATAAAGCAGCAAAGTCAAAATCTACTATTTGTCTCAAATATTTAACTAAAAATTAGTATCCATTATGTGGTAAAATGTATATATAAAGGTAAACTTTCTGGAAAGAAGGGGACTAGTTTATATGAGTAAGAATATACTTTTTCTACATTTATTGGTTCTTGCTATTTTGCAGTGGGAGTTATATTTGTCCATTATAATGTTGTATTAATTTTTGAGGAAGATTTCTGGTTATAAAGCACTGAAATTGATCTTAATTATAGAATCATCTGTTTTCCTTCTCAAAGACACTGCATAACCAGGATTTATTGAATTATATCAATAACTTAAATACTTTTCTCTGTTTATAGACAATATTTCACTCTGTGGGAGATTCTAGCCTAATTCTTCATCATCAATTTTCCCTGCTTCTTCTGTGCTTTTTGTCCTATCCTGAAGATAATCATAATACTTGCTAAACAAAATTGTTGAGAGAATTAAGGGAAAATTTCCTGGAACATAGTCAGTGGGGTCTAAGTGTTTGCTGCTATTACTACTGTTATCATTAAAGCCCTGAACAAAATACCCCCAATTTTCTTCAAAACTTTACCGTATTGTTTTGGTACTCTCTTCTTATTTCCATGAATCTTAATTCACTACTTAAGTTCTCTAAGCCATGTGGCTTCTTCAGGGGAGTAGAGGTTTGTTTTACAGTTTAAAATAAGTATTGATTATATAAAAAATGACAATAATAAACTGATTATATATTAACATAACTAACATTATTTTTTGAAAAGTAATTCTATTTTCTACAACTAAAAATTATTTTTTCTAGATTTACTGAAGAATAACTGACAGATATAAGTATATCCATTTAAAATATATAGTTCAATAATTTGATATACATCTACCTCATGGCATCTATGAATCGGACTTCCTGGTTTAGTCTCAATTTTTCTTGCTCTTCTGTTTTTGTTCTTCTTGATTTACTATGCCTAGAGGTCTTAATTAAGAAACTCGGATCTTTTCTTATAGGTACTCAGTTTCTAGAACAATTATATATAGAATACAAGCTAAGTGGGTCTGCATGAAAATCTCAATTATCTACCCATTTCCAAAACAAAACACAGAAACTGGAGATATACAAAGAAACATACATACACACACAGGCACACCCATATGTGGTTATATTTCTGATATTTAATGTGTAATTATTGAGTAGATAAAAGTTATCAGAAATATCTATTGGTAAAAATAGCACTCACTTCATGAAAAGTCTGTGAAAATTAGATGTGGCAAACACACAGCTGCACAGCTTTCTCCATTATCAACATACACATCTAAAGTTGTGCATTTATTATAATTGAACCCTCATTGGCATATCATCATCACCCCAATACATAACAACATGAGGGCTCATTCTTGGTGTTGTATATTCTGAGTTTGGACAAATTTATAAGGATGTGTATCTACCATTATAGCATCTGACAGATGAGTTTCACTGCCTTAAATTTTTTCTGGGCTCTGACTATTCATCACTTTCTTTCACTTAACCCCTGCCTACCACTAATCATCTTACTATCTCCAGATTTTTTGCCTTCTTCAGAGTGTCATATAGTTGGGATTGTACAACATGCAGCCTTTTAAGAGTGGTTTCTTTCACTCAGTGATATACATTTAAGTTTCCTTTCTGTCTTTTCATGGCTTAAAACCTAATTTCTTTTTAGCACTGAACAGTATTATACATATTGACAGCTGATTCTGGAGTGCCTTGGTGGCTCAGCTGGTTGAGCATCCAACTTTTGATTTCAGCTCAGGTCATGATCTCAGTATCCTGAGATGGAGCCCCACTTCAATCTCCAGCTCAGCAGGGAGGATGCTTGTGATTCTCTCTCTCCCTTTTCTTCTGCCCCTCCCTCCACCTCATGGCCTCTCTCACTCTCTCTCCCTAAAATAAATAAATAAATCTTAAAAAAAAAAATTGACAACTGATCCTAAAATTTATATGAACAGATAAAAAACCTAAAATAGCCCATTTTTAGAAGACAGATTTGAAGTTCCTATACTACCTGAATTCAAGAATTAGTCGATCTTCACTGAGTAATATAGTATAGCATTGGGAAATACATGGACCAGAATATAGTTGTGAAGTAGATCCATCAATAGACAATTGATTTTCAAGAGAGGTTCCAAGGCAGTTTGGTGGAAAATGAATAATAGTCTTTTAAACAAAGGGTGCTAGAACTGGTGAAAATCCATACACAAAACCAAAATAGAACAAAACAATACTAACACAAACTTTGTTTCATATTTTGAACTATATTCAAATATTAATCCCCAATGAATCACAGGCATAAGTATAAACCTTAAAACTTTAAACAGCTATATGAAAACATAGTGGATGATGATTTGTTATGTTGGGTCAGGCAAAGAATTATTTGGTAGAACACCTAAAACACAATCATTAAAAGAATACACTGATGAAATTGAAGCTATGAAAATTTTAAAAATGAATTATCTTGAAAAAATACTGTTATGTGAATGAACAGACCAGCCTCTGACTGGGGGTGGGGTGGGGCTGGGGTGTGGGTAAAAGACAAAAGACAAAAGAAAAAAAATGTGCAAATCAAATATCTCAAATGGATTAATTCAGAATTATGAAAAGCTCTCAAAACTTAATACTGAAAAAAAAATGGGCAAAGGAGTTTAATAGACACAAAACTAAAGAAGATATCCTGATGGTAAATACGTAAATGAAAATAAAACCCAAATCACTAGTCTTTCGGTAAGTGCATATTAACGCATATTAACAATGCGATAATACTACACAGACATATTAGAATGATTATAATTAAAAGGACTGACCATGCAAAGTTTAGGCCAAGATGTACAGGAATTGGAACTGCTGGTGCAAATGTATAATGCTACCCCTACTTTTGAAGAAAATAGTTCAGTTTCTGGAAAACTATATATAAAGATGTACCTGCCATGTGATCCAGCCATTCCTTATTTCAATATTCACCAAACAGAAATAATAGCTTCTGTACATATAAAGACTTGCACAAAATTGTTCATAGCAGGTATAGAGCCCAACTGGAATAATTAGATATCCTTTAATAGTTTATTAGAAAGACAAATTATTACATATTTATACAATTACATACTACTCAGAAGTGAAAAGAATAAACTCTTGATAAATTCAACAATACAGAACAATCTCATAATAATAGACTGAGTGAAAAAAAGCCATGCAAAGAAGAGAATATACAGTATGATTTCATTTATATAAATTTCTAGGAAATGCAGACTGTAAGGTTAGAAAGCAGATCACTGCTTGCATTGGAGCAGGTAAAGGGGCACAAAAAGGGCACGAGGATTGGTTATTAAGGAGCAGAAGGACTTTTTTGGGTGACAGATAACATTCATTTACTTAACTGTGGTAATAATTCACAGGTATATATTTCTGCCAAATCTTAAATTATATACTTTAAATAACTGTAACTTATTCTACTTAATTATATCTCAATTAAGACATCAAAGAATCACAAAAAAACCACAACATAAGTTTGTTTCCCCCCTTATAATCAGCTACTTTTTGCATATATAATATCATTAAATTCTTTCCACATCTGTCATCCTTAATCCAATTTCAGTATACTCTTTTGTATAATTTTCATTCCTTTAAGATTCCTAACAGAGGGAATGGAGACATTTCAATGTAGAACATTTTCCAATGTTCATCATTAATTTTGAGGCTGTTTATACTCATCCTTGGGACTGAGATGCAGACATTTAGTAAATGCACAACAAGAAATGAGAACCCATACTCAGATGTTATGTAGGAGCCTGTTCTTGTATGAGCATACCAGGAAATTGTGTTCACTTTCATAGTTTTTCTTAGTTTTTCATTTTTACTTATTCTAAATTCATTTATAATTTAATAAATTATTGTTGGTTCATCATAGTTTAAAAAAGATTGCTTGAATTAATTAATTCCAAATTTTATATATAAAAGAGCTTTTATTTTTTATTTATTTATTTTTTTTAACAGAAGAAAAACTCATGGATGATGCCTTTGACCTGTTAAGTCCTTCAGAGGAAAATCTCTGCCTGTTGAAATAAATGATAGCCTTTTCCTTCTGTGCAAGCAAGGAAAGTACAATTTCCATTGAGATTCTTTGTTTGCTCACCCCAGATTAGATGCTTTGGGTCAATTTCCCTGTGAGAATGACATTGTCTTCTAAAGGGAACCAGCAATGGAAGTTCCTTAGTCATTACCCCACTTAGAGAAGAATGTGTACACTATCTTCTGGGATGGCTTAGCAAAGACTTACATAGAGAGACATTTTCTTTATCTTTTATTCCAAACAACACTATTCATTTTATTTTAATACTTTTTCCCTTATGTTGTAAATCTCATGTGTACTCATGGCTCTGTATGGTCCCTGGACCTATTATGCTAGGGCACACTAATTCCATCTTGTTCTTGATCATTTCTGCATGCAAACTGAGAGCCTAGCATGGTGTCTCAAATTAACTTGGTTTTTAATATATACTGAATAATTTTTTATATGGCTAATTCTGGAAAAGTTCAGTGAAAGATCTGCTTTGCTCTACTATCCATAGACAATAACTTCTGAAATGACTTTGGCAACATATACAATTTATACAAAATATTTACCTCTTAAATGACTAATTTATCTGTTGGAACCATATTCAAAGGAAATAATCAGGAAAGTACAAAGACATATGCATAAATAAATTCACTATAGTAGTGTTTATAATAGAATAAACAAATAAATGTGCAATGGTGATTATAATAGTATATAGGAGAATGGGTAAGTAAATTATGGCAAATCCATAAAATGAAAGACTATATTTCTATTGAAAAGATATCTATGGCTTTCTTTTTAATTTCAATATGTTTCTCTCCATCTACTTTTGTTTACACTTTGGACTTGCATTGTTCTCTGTCTCTCTGTCTCTGTCTCTGTCTCTCTCTCTTATTATCGATATGAGGAGTGGTGGTAAATGTTCCACTCTTCTTTGCTTTTTTGTTTTATTTTGTTGCCAACTCATCTTGGATAAGATTAATTTCACCTGGGCTGTTTGCCTCAGAAACCATCTCTTTTCTGTTTACCTGGGTATTATTTTAATCTTCTCCTTGGCACATGAGTTGGAGGACTAGGTGTATATGCTTTATTTTTGTAAATCAGTGGTTTTCTCCCTGAGGAGAGTGAAGAAGGGAGCTAGGGATTTGGTCCAGGAGTCAGCAGTGGGGAAACTACTTCAACACATTTTCTCTGTGATTTTGTAGAAACTATTTTACCAGAGTCCAGTGTTATCCCAAGGATTATTTTAACCTAAGATTTCTGTTTATATTCCAGCTTTAGCTTTTCCCATGTCATTCACAGAAAAGGCTGGTCATACTGAGTCCCTACAACTGTAGGACATTTTTCCTTGGTTGCTCAGCACATATTTTTCTCTTCATTGCCATGTTCCTTCTGATTACAAATGTGAAATTCTCTTCCTCCAAAGATTTGCCTTCTTAGTCCCAAACTAAGGCAAGATAACTATGTCAGGATAGAGAAAATATAACTGCAGGAACCAGTTGTATCACAACCAATATGGCCCACCTGATTGAGCCAATGGGGGTGAAATTAGCCTTTTCCCTCACTTATTTTGGCTCTGACGTGGGTCCTTAAAAATATATGCTTCTAAGTAGGGCCACTGCTTGAGTTCTCTGCAGCAAAAAAAAAAAAAAAAAATTTGTACCAACTCCCTGCAATTCATTCCGTTTTGTTTATTTATTTGTTTGTTTTCTATTTGGTCCATGGAATATTGCATTCAGCTGATAGCTCACCAACATTTTTGCACACATTAAAAAATTTTATAGTCTCAGTAGAGATTAATATTTTATGATTTTTAAATTCTTTGGAAGAAAGAATCTATTTGGTCTGTCTCAGGTAAGTGTTTCCAAGTTCAACCATATTTATCATTTGGTGAAGTCGTTTACAAACATGTTTGACAGAGCCTTATTTCTAGATGAGGAGTAGTTCTTAGGGAAAAGTAAACAAAAATCGTAGATTGTTGGAAACTGGTTATGCATTCCATTCGAAGAATGTTTTACTTTATTTATTTATTTCTTTATTTATTTGACAGAAAGAGACACACAGCGAGAGAGGGAACAGAAACAGGGGGAGTGGGAGGGAGAGAAGCAGGCTTCCTGCTGAGCAGAGAGCCTGATGTGGGGCTTGATCCCAGGACCATGGGCTCATGACTTGAGCCAAAGGCAGACATTTAATCCACAGAGCCTCCCAGGTGACCCAGATTTTTTTTGTTGTTGTTAGGGATGACTTCTTGTATGCTCTCTCTCTCTCTCTCTCTCTCTCTGAGATTTTTAAATTTTTTAAATTTTAAATTTTTTAAATTTTAACGATTTAAAAAAATCGTTAACAAAAGATTTTCTTTTTAATAACTAAAATCCATGAACTTCATTTAAGGTAGTTGGAGTGACTTCACCTAATTCATTGTCAATCAGTACTACATTTAAAAGCATTTATCTCAGTGAAAATTGTATCCCTTAATTATATGTATAATCTTGCAAAGCGAATATTACACCAAACAAAGTTAAAAAGGCAGAAAGTCTTTATTTAAGGATATTGCACTAAGAGAGAGAGGCCAGAATTCAGTCTGCACCAACCTCTGCTGAAACAAAGGGTGGGAGGCTTTTTCATTGCTAGGGTAAGCTGGTGGAAAAGTACTAGAACATTAGAAGGGAGGTTGTTCGATGTCATTCTTGAACCATATTAAGTTATTGCTGAGTTTGCAAAAGTTTTTCTCTGTAATTAGGCCATCTGTGTTTTCTAATTGACACCCATCAAAGTTAAGACTCCTACCCTCACACAGAGATTGAGAAATAGGAGTCCTATCTTTTTTGATAGTTATATTTTAAAGGGATGGCTCTCAGATCTTTGAGAAAGACATTTCTCGTTGTGCAACTGGCTAGAGTCTTTTTAAAAATTTACATCTATCACAAAGAGAAGTAATTTATAGTGATAAGCTCTCTAAAGTAAATGCTGTAAGGAAAGGGAGATCAGGGCCTAGAGGCAGCAAGAAGCCCATCTACAGTTCAATCAAGCTGCAGGAAACATTAAGGCCATCAGATAAATCTTAGGTAAATAAAAACACATTTAACTTTTCCTAGTTTATTCTTACTTTGTGCTAATTCTTATTGAATACCATTTTTTGAAAGTAATGTCAACACTTTTTTGTTTTCCTTTGTTTTGTTTTGTTTTCAAGTGTATCAAAAGATGTTAAGTGCATGAGTTAGGATTAAAAAGCAAGTCCGTAGCTCTGTTTCAATGATATTTTCCCTCCAAAATTATATAAATTCCCTAGTTATGAAAGAAGCAGCATGTGTGACAATGACTTGGGTGGAAATCAGACTTGTGTTCAATCACTACTGAATTACTTGTTAGTTTTGCTGGTTGGGGTAATTTCTCTGAGTGTCAGTTTCCTTATTTGAAAAATGAAAGTCAAGGTCATATTTACCTTATAGAACTTTTAGGAAGTAAAATGAGACAATCTTTATAAAGGATCAAAATGAATACAGTATGGGGTGCCTGGGTGGCTCAGTGGGTTAAGCCTCTGCGTTTGGCTCAGGTCATGATCTCAGGGTCCTGGGATGGAGCCCCGCATCGGGCTCTCTGCTCAGCAGGGAGCCTGCTTTCCCTCTCTCTCTCTGCCTGCCTCTTTGCCAACTTGTGGTGTCTCTCTCTGTCAAATAAATAAATAAAATCTTAAAAAAAATGAATACAGTATGTTCATAGTATGAACTCAATAAATATGTATATTATAATTGCTGTACTTGGAGGAAAAGTGTAATCTTTGGGCCATAAATTATTAATGCTTGTAAAAGCTCTCAAAAGGAGATTTAACAGAAATAAGATGTCCATAGGCTCCGTCTTTGCTCAAGAATTGGCTCTATCTTGACAGAGCTGCTGGGTACACTGCATTTACCTCATTTCTCTGGTCTTTTCTGCTAGCTCCACAAGAAATACATAACATTTCAAACAGAGCTCAAATCTGGATAGGGATATTCTTGCAAAAAGAAAAAAAATGGTGAAATCTTGGTATGAGTCAAGAGAGCTATGATATTTTTACTTTTTCTGTTGATATCTATATATTTTGTACAGAAATCTGCAGATGAAAAAATGTATGAGGTTTTTGTTTTGTTTTGGTGTGGGCACAAAGTGGATCCTTATAAAATCTTGCATTGGGAGCTTCTATAGACTAAACTGTGTCTGTTCTCAATTCCTATGTTGAAGAACTCTTCCAGTATAGAAATATTTGAGATGAAGTCTTTGAGAGATAATTGGATTTAGATGAGGTTATGAGGATAGAGCCCTCAAGATGGGACTAGTGCCTTTACAGGAGGAAGACACACTAGAATGCTCTCTGCTATGTGAGGACTCAGCTAGAAAGTGGCCATCTAGAAGTCAGGAGGACCACTCTAACCAGGACCCAACCATGCTGGCCCACCCCAATCCTGGATTCTAGCCTCAAGAACTTGGAGAAAACAAATGTCTGTTATTTAAGCCACCCCATCTTTGGTAATTTGTTGTGGTAGTCTGACCAGAGAAAGAGCTCATCCCAGATCCTAGAAATTTGGTTAAAAAATATAGTCTTCAAGCAGATTTCCAAAGAAACATCTAGAAAAATAAATTGTATTTGGAAAAATAAACTCTAGATGATCCTCAAAGTAAGTGTGAACAACAACAAAAAAGGTACTTTTCCTTTCATAAACAACTATTTACCAGTGATGGGGTTCAGTACACACTACCCCCAAATATGGCAACTTTGTACATCTAATCTTTTAAGCTGAAGGAGTCTGAGAAAATGGCAGAAGCAGGAAGGTCACTGACATTTCCCTCAATCTTCTTCCTTGAAATAGAGCATAAAACCCTCATGCTGGAGGTAACTTGCCAACATCCACAAGAAAGGAGCATCCTTATTTCCAAAGACACAAAGAGCCACAATTCTCATCAAATGAGACCTGCTAAGTTTCCTCCAGTTAATTATATTTACTCACACTTTTTGATCTCTCATGTTTCTATATGGCCGGCCACACTTCATCAAACTTAGCATAAACACACTCAGGTTTAACTGTTTCTTCAGGTCTTTATTTCCTTAAGACGCTTCCTGGGTCACATACAACTGTCACAAATAATGTATTTATTTATTTGTTTGTTTATTTAGTTATTTATTTATTTTTAGACAGAGAGAGAGAGAGATAAAGAGGAGGGGGAAGAAGGGGAAAGGGAGAGGGAGAAAGAGAACCTGAAGCAGGCTCCTTGCAGAGTTTGATCTGAAGACCCAGAGATCATGACCTAAGCCAAAGTCAAGAGTCAGTAACTAAACTGACTGAACCACCCAGGTGCCCCATTTGCTTTTCTTTTGTCTGCTTTTGTCAGTTTAATTTTTAGAAATGTTAGGTAGTGTTAGACAGGAGCAGTGGAAGGAATACCCCAAGCAGAGTCCCAAGTCCTTGAAGAGGAATCATGGACACATGAGTGAGAAGCAAGAAGGGAGCTCAACATTAAAAGCCCTGGAGCTCAACATCCTGACCTAGTGACTCCCAACACCTTAGGGCTGACAGACCAAGAGCTACAAGGGCAAAGCATGCCCTCTCCTCCTCTACCTCTGCCTCAGGGTAACCCCCAGACTCATTATAGTGCTTTTGCATTACAGGAGCTCCTCCACCTGATGGAGAAAGGCTGCCATGACTTTCTGGTACAAACCTTAAAAGGTCAAAAATTCCTCCTCCCAACCTGTGGGAGAAGTCCCCCAAATGATCGGAAGCACCCTGCTTCAAACGCCAAACGTAGGTCATAGCCCCTCCCAGCCCAGAGAGACCCAATAATATCCAATCTTGAAACGATGTAGGGGTTGGTTTCACCTCACTGAACCTGTCTGCTCTCCCACCTTGAAGGTGTACTTTTGCTTTAATAAACTGCTTTCTGCTTGCTACTTCCCTTCTGATTGTCTTTAACCCAACCTGGATCCTCATGTAAATCTTCTTGTGGGAAATCCAAGACTGGACATCCCATTCATACAGTGCAGACTTTCCTTCCCCTATATCAATTACTTAGGAGGAAATGAGTCTTGTCAAAGTAAGTTTTACTACAAGACAAAGTAAGGTACTCATTTTGTTATTGTAAAGTCAACCATTTGAAATGCCCTTTCTTGCAAATTTTTCTGCTTGAATCTACTCTTAAGACAAAATCTGTCTTGAGACAGATTTAATTCCTCATTTTTTTTTTTTAACAAATCTTCATTTCTATAGCTTTGGTGGTTCCTTAGCCTATTACAATGTAAATGTATTTCTAAAAATTAACATTATGAGACAATAATTCATTAATTGCTAAATTCATTTACTTCTTCCTTCAGTAAACTTTTACTAAGACACTTCTCTCTTCCAGGCATGGCTATTAAGAGTTGGGGACAGAGGCCTTAACAAAGTAGACCTAAAGGCCAACCTTTTTGGAGTTTATAGTGTTTAAGCAGCTAACAGTCCAAGAGAAGGTGGAGACAGTTAATAGACCTATGAGAACCAGAAATTGAGAGAAATAGACACCTATAAGGGGCAAGATCACTAAAAGTTCAAAACAAATTTCACCTACTTGAAAACTTTCAGAGCTGGTACTGCTTGGTGCATGGGTTCCTGTGTTCTCTTCTGTGAAGGAAGATTCCAGAGTGAAGTATGCATTGTTATTGGAGTCATTCAAAATAGGATCTGGAGAATACTGAGTAAGCAGGACCTATGCTAGTCTCTGGTTTCAATTTTTCAAACACTGTAGACTTTTGACTTTTGTCAATTGCAACTGGTCAACTATACCTTCACCACCTTCTGCAACACATCCTTCTACTTTGAACTGAAATAGGAATCATGTAACATCTATTAGCTAAAGAGCCAGTTATGTATTAGATAGTTTAACTTGTCACCACCAATCTTAATCCCTTTAAAACAAGTTATACAGCCTTGTGGTTTTTGCCTTTCTAAGCCTGCACTTCCTGGTTGCAATTGAGAGCACACTTTCAATTTTGGTCACTCTTGTCTCTCAGATTGCCATCCTTAAGACCCCGAATAAACACTTTTAGTTGTTCTACAACTTCTTCTTTTTGGGTGACACTTCTAAGGTTTTGCCTCCTCCCTCCCCTCCCATCCATGGAAACTGAGAGGTTGGGAACCTCTCACATCTCAATTTTATAGACTATGTAAGTGTAAGTAATATAATGGGTCTCAGTGTAATGCTGAAGACTACATTACAGAGACACATTCTGAAAGGGAGGCACATTTTTTTTTTAAAGATGACCATCTTCTCCTGCAATTTGTTCTTTACGATTTTTCATCAGAAAGCCCCGTTATCTCTACCTTCCAATGTCTGTTTGAAGATCTGCTCACCAGAGGAAAGGAGGCAGTTAAGGACACCAGGACCTCCTTGAATCACTTTCTACTTGTGTCTATTTATAGAAAAGTTGTGCTTTTTAGTTTAGATTTTTAAGGCTCCTGAAAACCTTTTGACTGTGCAGGTAACCATCTTTTGGAAAACCATACCTTCCCTTGAGATGCTTGCAAATATCACATCTGTTGTAGAACACACAGAAAACAGAGCCTTTTATGTGCTCTAATTAAAGAGGAAAATTATTTGAAATGTATCAGTGGATCACTAAGAGTGACTGATGCAAATGTTTGGAGGAAAAATAGCTCTTTCTGATTCGAAATTATGTTTTCTACACTATTGGTATGCCCATAATAGATAATTCCAATTATATCTTTTCTCCTCCATGACTGTAAATTAACAGTGAGTAAATGGCAAGGCATTAGAATTGTATTTTTCCATAAGCAAAAGTATAAATGTTAATCTGAATCTCCTGAGTTTGCAAAATTTGGCTGAAAATACTGTTAAAACATACTTTCTCCAGAGAATGTTCTTTGCTTCCAGCCTCCAAAAAAAAACTGCAAAGACAACAGCAACAGCTTTTCATTGCTGCATTTTGGAATCGTCCCCACCCAGCAGGAAGTGGGATATATGCAAAGGTCTGCAAAACTAAAAAAAAAAAAAAATACTGCTGTTTTAAAATAAAGTTCAACAAACTTTGGTTTAACTTCCTACAAAGGTCGCTTCAGGATTAGTTTAAATTTCAGGTCGAGGCAGTTTGGCTTCTATCTGATCTGCAGCAATTGAAGCAAACCTAATAGAAGCACTATTTTAAACACAAAGGTTAAACACTGTTGCATTTTGACAAAGGTTAAATGCCTATTTACCAAAGTTAATGACTTAATAACATTTTGAATACCATTCTTTATATAAAGGTTAATCTCATATTTTTGACTTCATGTTTCCTTTCTTAAGAGGAAATACTCATTAGGACTCAAACAATTATCTAATTGTTAATTTGTTTTGATCTTATTTATAGTTCTTCTACCAGAGTATTATCTGTTTCGATTGCAAAAGAATTTTTTTAAAACATTCAGGAAGAAAAGTGCTCAAAGAGAAAAATAAGGTTATTAGAGAATTATTGCTTTCAAGGAGTCAAAAAAGAGAGGGATGAAGATTTTAAGAAGTCCAGAGCAGAGATACAATCTATCTATGGTGAGATCATATACTTGCCAAGGATGTATATAAACCAGTCAACCAATTTCTATTAATTATAAAAACGAATAATTCTTTGGACTCAGTAGAAAAATCTCTATTAGATGATCAGAAAATGTGAAAAAAAAAACCTACATGAGAGAAAGGCATATGGTCAATTTAACATTAATTTTGATGCCATATTTAGTTACTATGATTGCAATAATTTATTGCATGTAGTACATTAATTAGAAAAAAGATTACTGAAGTATATCATCCATTCCTTTAAAAAAATATATCTCTAACACCTCACTTCATTTACTCTTCAGAAATTAAACTGAACACCTAGGCATTGCAAACTGAAGCTGAGTTTTGATGATGTGTATTATACATTTGGGGAAAATACTCACATTTGCAGTGCTATAGATTTATTGCTTTGCAGGTAAAATATCAAACTTGATGCATCATTTCACATTTGATTGCTAGTACAATTAAGAGTGGCATGATTGTGGCAAGGTTCATGGTTGTTACATGAAACTTGTTTCAAGGTTGTGATATAAATGACAAAAAAATGAAAAAGGACAGTATCAGGAAGACAATTGTGAGAACTCCCTCCTTGTTAAGGAGAAAGCTCAATCAGGCAGAGGAATGCCATCTGATCTGTCAGAAGGTGAAATCAGTGAGGACTGAAAGTCGAATTTCACTTTTAAATGAGGTAAACAAATTGGATAATAAGATGGGGGCATGCAGGGAACAAAGGAGGTTGAGCTAAACTCATGACAGTTCAAAAAGAATCTTTGGGTACATCTAGGACTTCTTGGGATAAAGGAGTGGATAAAACCAACTGGTACAGGATCCCATAGATCTGTGTACCACTTTGTATTTTACGACTTTTATTGCTGTTCTGAAAAGTGTTCTGTGTTTATTTTTCCATGATCATATTTTTCTTTTATTTTAGCGTGCCAACATTTATTTTTTCTTCCCAAATTCAATTCAATTTTTTTTTGTTTTTTTGTTTTTTTTGTTTTTTAGGAGATGCTATTTGAGTTGTAAATATATAAACCTGGTGTCTCCTACCGTTTAGGTCTGTATTTCGGTACTGGCCACAAAACTCTTGTGATGACAATGACCAAAGACAAAACAAAATACGTAAAAATGCAAGAGTTTATTAGAAGCCTCTTGTAACATCATTCTCATTTTGTGACTGTAAAATATCACAATGATGTTATTATAATTTTGCTTTAAGAAAATGCAGATTTATCTTGGCAAACCATCTTATAGTGATTCTGAATTGATTAAAAAAATATGAAGAAATTCTTGTGCCAAGCATGTAATGGTCAATTTTCTGTCTATGAACCAGGGGTATACTATCTGTAAAAAATAATTACTATAGATTTAATTCAGTATATATATAATTTTCTTTAGTTTAAGAGGATTATTCATACAACATTAAAAAAAAAGATGAAGCAAGCATTTGTTTCAAATGAGAAATAATTTAAAATTAACTACTCACCTTGTTAGGCTTATCATGGTTAAGGCAATAAGTGTATTCATGAAGTCATTATATTTCATTCTAAAGTGGTGCTTTGCTTTTGCAAAGTCAATGTGAATGAACCCAAGAATCCCAGTGCTATCTGATTATTTCCTACTGCTTCAAATGAAAGGGTCAATCCAGTGAGGAAAAAAGACAAATTCTGGAATAAATATTAATAATTTATAATCATGCTAATAGTTTAAAATAAATAGGTATTTTCAATAACAATGTACCAAGCTCATCACTGGAAGAATTGTTTTTACATCTATTTTCAGGTGAATGACATGTAAAAGTTACAATGTAAAGTTCTGATTTAGAAATAAAAATGTCAATATTAATTAGTGATATTCAATTAAAGATTTCTAATTTGTGGATTTAAATTATACACCTTGAGTAAAAATGAATTTTTCTTTTGATTATTTAATAGAGAACTGCTCCTTAACTTCTTGTGGAGTTGAGGAGTAGGCAAATAGTCAAGTTTTATTGCCTAGAATTCTGGTGGCTGGCAACGGGACAACAATGGAAGAACAACTAGAGATCCAGAAAGGTCTGAACAAGGTCCCCTTGTTTGTGAATTGCTAATTCCCATACACACTTGCCTAGATGGCTGCAATTTCACACCCCAGTTGTGCCTCCCCTCCCTGTGACATTCATTTCATGTTAAAGACAATCTTAGTGTTTGGAGTCTAACCAATGATAATTGACATGTATAATTTCTCAATATTTAGTCTTACACTAGTAAATGAGTAACTATCTTATGAACAGAATCTCTGATTTTAGTTTCTGGTTCTACATCTGACCATCTTTTTAACCTCATAAACTCTACAAATGCAAACAATAATGCATAATGGGTTGTTTTAAGTATGACAATATTGTTATAATTTACTTGAAAACACACAAAATAATAGCTAATACATAGCAGATTCTTGAGATCTATCACTTAACTCTAAATATAAAAACTTTTTTGAGTCACTTATATGCATTTGGTAATGAATCATTCTAAGGTAGAATAATAATCTTAATAAATACTTTTCAATAGCCAAACTTTCAGGTTAGGTGCAGTGGAGAAAATATTAGAGGGCAAATTATTATAGCTTTCAATACACATCAAGGAGTAACTCTCTTAAGTACATCTACTGATATACTTAGCAGTATACAAACTAATATTAATATTATTATTACTATCATAATATCAAATTATTTTAAAGCAGTAGATGTAAGTTAATAACTCAGTTATCACAATGTTTACCTAATGAACAAAATAAATTTATACTGTATAGTATTATGTACTTTTTAGGTACCCAATAGTATCGTGGGTCTTATTTCAAAAATTTTAAGTACATTAAGCAAATATAAGTGTGTTACTTGAATAGGAAATCAAAAGTATAAACTGTAAAAGTCATTTTTACATATGGGAAGGTTTCATCTTACAAAATAAATATTTATGGAGCTCATAATTTCTGTTATCAACAGGGAAAATAGTATTTTTGAACAACTGTCTTAAGTTCACATGACATTTATCTCAAAAATAATATTTAATCTAGTTAGGTATGGTAGTATTTTGTTAAATAACAATTGTATCTGAATTATTTAAAGGCAAAAACATCTGTGTAATAATAATTTACAGAAGCTGTATTTTCCATTCCAGCAAATGCAAAGTCTCAACCAAATCGGTTTTTTGTACCACACCAAATTCCCTCGTGCATTATAATTATTATCCAAAATCGTTGAGAATTATTTGGATAAAAACCACCAAAGTCATTGACATTCAGTTCAGGAAATAAAGTGATTCAAGGAGTAATCATGAAATTTGTAGTTCACAAACCAAAATAAACTTCTCATTTTCTCACTAATTATTTTCTGTTGATATAGGAAATACTCCCTGAGTAGGTGACATTTACATTAAGACCTGAAGGATGATATTGAGTTAAAGGAGCAAGTGCACATTAGAAGTAGGAAAGGTTTGGATAGAGAAGAGAGGAAAGGAAACCATTGCAAATGAAGGGTACTGAGCAGGATGGAAAATGGTGAGGCATGGTCTTTGAAAATTAGCCAACAACTGAGTGACATAGGTGTAGATAAGAAATTTAAGTTTTATTCCAAATCCATTGGGAATCCAATGTTCTTACAGTAAGTGACAAAGCTATAAACAACTAAGAGTCCAGCAGGAAACAGGCCATATCCAGCTACGCTCAGAGTTTCAAAATTTCTTGCCATTATAACACGAGATAAACTCTTCAGACTATATTGAGCCAATTAAAATAAAACTTGAACAGCAATAGCTATATAGTTTTAGTGGAGAAAGAGATCACTTTTAGATATAGGTATTCATGGTAGTATACCACTGGAAGAAATGCAACATTGTATAATTCAAACTTCCATCTATTAATGAAGAAATTAAAGTACAAAAGAGTTAAATATATGTTTTCCTCTGTATTTTTTTCTTTTATTCCCGATGACCACTTTACCTACATGAAGTGATGTAAACATCTAATATATATCAGAATGTAATTAAAGAAGCTTAAAGGCATTTTATAAGTCTTCGGTGTTATGGAGAAAAGATTTTTGTGACAAAGAATACATGTCTTCCATTGATGAGTTTGCATCAGCATGCAATTTAACTTTTCCTTCTCATGAGCTATTGATTATGTGATTCAGTGATATTTGTAATAATTATTCTTAAGCATTGTAACAGGAAAGAAGATGCAGGGTTTTGTTTTTTTGTTTTTTGGTTTTTTTTTGCTTTGTTTTTAGATTTTATTTATTTATTTGAGGGAGTGAGCACATGAGCAAGGGAAGGAGCAGAAGAAGAGGAAGAAGCAGACTCCCCACTGAGCAGAGAGCCCAACAGGAGGTTCAACACCAGGACCCTGGGATCATGACCTGTGCCAGAAGCACACACTTAATGGACTGAACCATCCAGGCACCTCAGATGATGCAATTTTATAAAAGAATCAATTAGGCACTGAGGTATTAATGTGGAGTGGTTTAGAGAGGTATACAATCAGAATTGTTGCTGTTATATATTTGGATTTGGGGAGACAAATGTACTCACACAAAAGAATAATTAGAGGCAAGACAAGAAAGGTAGTTAGGAGTGTGAAAAGCAGAAAAACAGAGTATGCCAGTGCTTCCTAACATTTTATTTTAGATAATTGTCAGTGGAAATAAATGGACTGATAACTTCATATCCAAGTACATTTTCTAGTAATTCAATCTTAGTTTATTTTCTCTTATAAATAGATTAAGTAATTTAGTCATTTATTCTGCCTTATTATAGGTCTAGTGCATTCAGGTACTACTGGAAAAATGTAGACCTGATCCCTGTGCTTACAGAATTTACATACTAACCAAAGAAACAAGACACAAATAAGAATTACAAAACCAGGTCGCCTGGCTGGCTCAGTAGGTATTGTATGCAAGTTGATCTTAGTGTTGTGAGTTGAGCCCCATGTTGGGTGCAGAGATTACTTAAAAATAAAATCTTAAAAAAAAAATTGCAAAATAAATGGAGTTAAATTGTGATGATGGCTATTAGGCAGAAATGTGGAGTGCTAAAGAAGTTTAGTAGTGAATATGAAGTCTGTACAAAGGAGAGAGGGCATACATGAGATAAGACTTCTAGGGTTTTAATGACTTTCCAATCAGATTTTATTAAACAGACTTGCGAACCAGTACATGACTTCATAATAGCTGATAAAATGTTTAAATTTGCATCCTAAATCAGTAATGCCAATGAAAATTTTCTAAACAAAGGTAATTATAAAAGAAGGTATAGATTTACATGATATCACTTGAAGGACACAAAAAGATACCCAACCTTCAACTCTCTACATTATTTATGCCATTCATTATAATATGATATATAATATGTGATATCTTATTTTTATTATATAATGAACAATGTAAGAACTGAAAATATTCTTTTGACAAATTTATTTACATTTTTCCTGTTTTCTTTAAATTTCAGATTATGATTTTGCCTTTTCTTTATTAATTGTAGGATGTACTTGCATGTTTTCCTCTCAGCTAATTCTGCTATCTGGAGCTCATGAATAGTGGAATCAATGTATTGTTATATTCATCACAGAAAATATATATGGAGAGTGAGATATAAGCTTAGATAGACATCTGTGTATGCCTATCTATATTTGCAATTATATACGCACACACACATAGACACTTATATTCCTTACATTTGATTTATTAGCCTGTCATTGTGTCAGACAAGAGTAGATTTGTGGTATGACTGATTTTACTAAGTGACGTCTGTAGCTACTAAATAGCTTGATCTCTTCAGGTTGCTCAAATTGACCTGGGAATTTCTTTCCAAATATTTGCCAAAGCATCTAAGGATTGAAATTAAAACTATATTACAATAAATTTTACTTCCACCTCCTTTTGGGTCAGTGGGAATTGGAGCTAACCTATGACCTGGGTTCAAATTCCAACTTCACAATTAATTAGTTCCGTGGATCATTTCATATGCCACTTAATCTCTCCAAGCCTCACATTAAAATTTTGAAAAGTGAGATGGAATTCTGTAAAACCGTTCAAATTTTCCTTCCATAGTAAAATCCTGCAAGTCTTTTCTTATATTAAATGCTCTCTTCCATTCTCCAATGTTTCAAAACTGGTCAGAGGGAGGTCTTGCTCTGACTGAATCAATACTTGTTATGGAGCGAGGCGATCTTTAGACACAGGATATATCAGAGATATATCGAGTTGACTGGATCTCTGAGTTCAGCTAAAATACATTAAACATGTATCCTATGTTCCTAATCTTCTTTGAAAGCGAGCTAGCAGGCAAAAAATATATTCATTTCTTATCAGCTTAGTCCAAAATGTAGGAAGCAAAATCCTCTATCCTAACTAAGCATTTGGTGTATAAATGAATGTGACAGGTTTACAATAAGGTAAAAAAAGTGCCTCTGAGAAACTGGAACTCATTTCTTGCTGAAGTACAGGCTGCAGTCTATTGCAGTAAAACTAAATTAAATAAAATGCAAAGAAAACAAAATGATAAATTGCACAGATATCAGAATGCTATGTAATTAAATGCATAATTTTATTGGCACTTGATTTTGAAAAAAATGGAAAGTAATGTATGTCTATGTTAGGGATGTATTGACTCTGGGAGACCAACAAATTTCATACATCTTTTTTAATTGAAGAAAAACTGAATAATAGAACCAAAATGCACTGTTCCATGAATTGAATGTCATTTTAAGTGGAATGAATATGTCTATGTACATATGAATTATAAATGAACAAGTCATAAACACTGGAAGGTCAGTAAAATGACTCAATGCTAATATTTTCAATTTATATGGCTCCAAATTACATATAAGATATTTATAAGCAAGCACTTATATCAGTTCCTCTCAAATATAACTTCGGCCAGACTTACTAGGTTTGTCCTCTATTTAAGAACAGTCATTCACAACTGGGAGTGATTTGGCAATGTCTGGGGCTATTTTTGTTGCCATAACTGGGAAGAGGCAGAGCAAGGGCATTGATCCTGGCATTTATGGGATGGAGACCTAGGATGCTACCAAGCAATACAAACAATGCACAGGATGGCCTCCCCGCAGCATAGAACTATCCAGCCCAAAATACCACTAGTGCTGAGGCTGGGAAACCCTGCCTTCAGTTATTATATTAACCTTTGTATTATATGTTATAAATATTTTCCTAGGTTTTTATTTAGATTTAGATTTTTTAAATTCTCTTTTGCTATAAAAATTATTAGTTATTGTTTGGAAAATCAATTGAATTTACCTGTCACAGATTTTTACTTTGTGTTTATAGCATGAAAGACTTCCATTCAAAGAACAAATCCCTTTGATATCTTTTTTCCATTACGATTTCTTGATTATTTCTTTTTAATCCTTCAGCTTTTATTAATTCATCTACTATTCCATAAATACTTACTGATAATCAAATAAATACCAGGTGTTCAGCTAAGGGCCAGGAAAAAATATCTGTAAAGTAGGAATGGAGTCACTCCTTTTGAATTTATGTTCTAAGAAGGAGAAACAGTAATCACATAATCACTAAAGTACCTGAAAAATCCCAACAACTATATGCTAGAAAGGAGAGGACTCAAGCTCTGTGCTAGCATATAAAAAATGGATTAGGCTTTTCAACAGGGGTTAGAAAAATTGTTTCTACAGACGTCACAAACAAGCTAAAATCTGAAGGATGTATAGGAATTAACTAGGTGTAAGGGTTTAAAGGAACATTCCAACAGAGAGAAATATTTATGTAAAGACAAGATTTAAAAGGAATACTTAGCATTCATAGAACTAAAGGAGTTCCAATTATTTAAGAGGCAAAGTGAAAATTGAAAAAAATTTTTCATCCAACTAGTAAATATTTTTTTTCAGAATTAAGAGTCAGTAATCTATCAACCCCCACCTTAATTATATACAACCATTTTTATATTTGTATTTGGGTCTCAAGATATTTGTCTTAGGAGGCTGAGCTTTTAGTCTGTCCTTTCATGAACACCAGATACTTCAATCATTTGTCTCTTACAATATTACTAAGATGTATTTCAAATTAAATATGATCTTTGAGTTATGCAAAAGAGGCAACAATTTCTGATCACCTATAATTTTTCCCACTGCCAACAATTGTTTATTCTGTGGTACAAGATGATTAAATCATTTAGGTGCTTTATGTTTGGTAATGTGTCCTAAACTATAATGAAACCATGGGAACCAGTGAAGTCAAAGAAACTTGTGCTTTTTTTTGAACAGCTTTCTCAAATGAAACTTTGCTTTTATATGTGTTTAAGTCATAATTATAATAAAAGTAAAAATACCAATTACATCTTGAATGCTTGCTCACTATAATCCACTGTGTTAAAATGATTACATGTATATCATGTAATCTTTGCAAGTCCAACAAGACACAGACATAATTTACCCCGTTAATATGAAAATTAGGGCTCTGTGACTAATCCACAGTCATACACAACTAGTAGGAGTTGTAGTAAGGAGTCCAGACCATGACCACTTTTATTTCAAAAGTCATGTGTTTAACCCCAATGCTAACCAGCATTTACTATTTCATACAACTCTATTACAACTGGCATTCAATTAGCTTTGTAAGATTAAGTTAAATCTCAAATTCTTCTAAATTTCCTAGTGTATTGATACATTTTAGGCTTCCAAACCATATAATTTATGTAGGAAAGAAAAATCTATGTGGCATAAATATTAACACCCCCATACACACACACACACAACATTTCAATGTACTGGATAAAGACTCAGCTCTAAATCATTTAATTAACTTGGTCAGGAATGCAGAAATATTTCATAAGCTGAATTGTATCTGGCAACATAAGCAAGATTATTTATTTCAGATAGTTCAATTGTATTTGTGTAGGGAATGTGGATCATTCCTTTAGCCATGGATTTTTTCTAGAGTTCCAACTAAGAAATATAAGAATTTAAGATTATATTTCTCAAGAAGAATTGTGTGTGTGTGTGTTTGTGTGTATGACTATCTATATTGTCTTCCTTCGAGGCTTAGAGTAATTTTAGACTACATTATACCTTTTAAACTTCAGAAGTTGTGTATAGTAATAAACATTTATTTCTGCAAGCATATACTACTCAAATAATGAATACATAGGTGCAATCACTAGATTTTAACACCTCACATGAAAACAGTTGTGGTAGAGAATGCTATGTAGTTTAAGATCCCTCAGGGGTGAGTAATTTTAAAGCAATGACTTCAGATATTATGCTTCTGAAATATAGCCTCTCACAGGAGTTTCCCAGCAACACTGGTAAACATTATGCCATCTGTATAATTGCTCTATGTAGTTTTCATTCCTTTATCTTAAAAGGCTGGCGGGAAGGGGAGGGCAATATCAGAAACAGATTATTCTGAAGAAAATTGACAGAATTTATCTGTAACATATATATCGGATTAACGATTAGACTCTGGACTTTCAGTAGCTAAAACACATTCAAATTTATTTTCTTCTCATAAGTGGATGTTTCTGCGTAGCTTCCCTTCACAAAGTAATTTAGGTACTTTGGCTCCTTCTAGGTTATGACCTCACCATTCATTTAAGCTCCAGTGCATTCTGCATCTTGGTGGAAGAAGTACAGTTAATGCTGTGGTAGGTTGCTTTCTTTGGATGGGAGTACACATTTCTCCAACTGATGGGCATATTGGCTGTGGAGGGCTCAAAGCTGAGTGCCTCTTCAATTGTCCTTGGCTCAAGAAGCTATCTTTCCCAAAATTACTCTTCTCCTCAGAGGTTGTCCCCAACAAATTACTGGTCAATATGGAGTTGCAAAGATCCTTCCATTGCCTTCAGCAATCCTGTCCCTGAAAGACCATTCCAGCCTTAGAACTCACTGTGGTATTGGCTGACTCTATTGCAGATGTATCCCTCTGATGCACAGAGAAATGTTCTGCTGTTCTCTCTCCTCAACCCTGCTTCCTTCACTTCCCTGTAAATATTGCTCCTGAGTTTCTCCCAAATAAACCACCTATAGGCAAACATGTCTGTCTCCTGGGGAATCGGATTACAAGAAAGGAAAGAGAAAATGTGGAAAATGTATCCCTGTTTCTTAAAATGCCCTGGCCTGAAAGCCACACATACCACTTTCACTGACAATAGTTAGAACTAGTCTCAGGACTATGCATACATGCAAAACTGCCAAGAAATAGACTGCTTCCCGGGAGTACCTCTACAAAAAAGAAGAGGAACAGAAATCGTTGTCATGAGAAATATGTGATTACTAACTTTCCAAAGTTAGGAGACTTAGAATGATAAGTGGGCTTAAATTGTTAAGATGCTTCAAGTACAAACATGAGCTTTTCTTTTTACTTATGCTTACATTCAATCCAAGCATGGACATAACAGACTCCTATTCCACTTCTAGGAATAGTATTCATTTTTAAGTAAATAATAAATATATTTTCTTCTTAAAGATAATTTGATTGTTCTCATCACTGATCTCACAAGTGTTTTTATGCTGCCTACTATGCACTTTGCTAGAATGAGAATCAGATAGGAAAGACCAAATTTATACCCATATATTATTCATAGCATATTAGTGAAAATAGATAAACAGTTGTTTATGGTGGAGGTAAATTTCATAGTGAAGTCTAGATTAAGGCCATGGATTACAGAAGAGTGGTATCAAAATAAAACTGGAGAAACCAAGGAAGGCTCATCAGCATAGCCACTGCATATCATTGTACATACTGCTAGTAGATGATAAAAGCCCTCTTCAGTTATGCGAGCACAACCAAGAAGGTTATAAGAAGGGTGTCTCTTTAGATGATATGACATGAACTGTGTTTTTATTCATAGCCATTAGCCCAGGCAAGCAGCAGAAAAAAAATTCAGTTTTTAACAATTGCACATGTGCAAAATCTGTCACATGATATGTATTCCATTCATTATTGAGGCATGCATGTATAAATGAATTAATAAATGTATAAACACATACATCTAGTGAGCTTGAGCAGGCATATTCATGAACCATAATAAATTGTTTGTGTGGTTAGAGCAACATTTAGATTATTCATTGGAAAATATTACATTGAATAAAATGGCATCAAGTTTATCCAGAATAAAGTTTTAGAAAGGCCAATAAGTTAGGCATCACAAACTATAGAGATTAGACAAATCTTGTGAAAAGAAAATGACCAAACAGGAAGATAAAACAGAGAACTCGGAAATGATTTGCCTTCTTGCAACTACAGAAGGCATAGTACCAGTAGACTATCAGAAAACTGTCAGACACTTGTTATGTGCTAGGTTGAATCAAGTAGATATTTTCTGACCTCAAGAAGCTTATATTTTGGGGGGAGAAAAATATGACACAGAAATATATTACATTTCAGGTATGGTTTTAAAATAAAATAAAGCAAGTAGATTGAGGGAGAGAGATAATGATTGTTTATTTATAGTTTTGATAAGATTATCAATGAAGGCACCTGTGAAGAGATGACATCTGCCAGAGAACTGACTGAAGCAAAAGAAGGAA
Organism: Lontra canadensis; assembly: GCF_010015895.1. NCBI lineage: Eukaryota > Metazoa > Chordata > Mammalia > Carnivora > Mustelidae > Lontra > Lontra canadensis. The sequence continues at coordinate 39,866,380 of NW_022630995.1, read as the reverse complement.
CAATTTGGTTAACTGGGAAAGAGAACAGTAAGTGCAAAATTGTGAATTGAGAGGATGTTGGTATATTCAAGGAATGGAAAGAGGACAAGCAGTGTGGATGGAGTGTTGTGACAAATTGATTTGTTATATCTCTTGTCACAATGCCTGGGCTCCAATAAAATACTAAATAGCGAAAGCAAATACAAGGATGTTCTCTTACTTATACTTTTAAAGGATGCCCCAGTATAACATTGAAAGGAACTTATATTCAAATTTTGGATACTTAACAACTAGATACCATATGTAGCCATACTATATAAATATGTAGCCATACTATATAAAACATGATTTATGTTTTTTTGAAATAATGTCCTATTGTCTCTACTTTTGTCTCTACTTAATGTCTCTACTTTTAACTTTATTTCACAAAATTATTTTAACCACCTTTGTTTTTGTTACTGTCAGTTCTGTTGATAATATAATAATTTAAAATTCTTTTGAGTTTTGAGTTTTAAAAAGCTTGAAAATATGTACATGTACCAAGGAAACTGTTGAACACGTTGACGAAACTTGAATAGTCATAGAATTCAAATAAAGAATGGACTTTGGGGACATGTGGGTGACTCGGTTAACTGTCTGCCTTTGGCTCAGGTCATGATCCCAGGCTCCTGGGATCAAGTCCCCCATTGGACTCCTTGCTCAGAGGGGAGCCTGCTTCTCCTTCTGCCTCTGTCCCACCCCCTGCTTGTGTTCTCTTTCTCTCTGACAAATAATTAAATAAAATATTAAAGAGAGAGAGAGAAAGAATGGACTTTGAGGACAGGTAAATTACAAATATTTTAAGAAGATAGAAAAGAGAGAGAGAAAGGTAAACCATAAAGCAGACTCTTAACTAGAGAGAACAAACTGAAGGTTGCTGGGAAGGTGATGGGGTGGGCTAAATGGTGATGAGGATTAAGGAGGGCACTTGTGATGAGCACCGGCGTTGTGTTGAAGTGATGAATCACTAAATTCTACTCCTGAAATGAATGTTATATACTGTATATTAACTAACTGGAATTAAAAAACAAAAACAAACAAACAATAACAAAAAAAAACCTTGAAACCGCAAAAAACAAAGAAAATAGAAAAACCTTAATCTGAAATATTAAGCATTTGAACTATGATAGTAAATTTACCTTAAGAGGAATCTACACAGTAAAACAGAAATTTGTGCCGAGAAATGAAAATCAAACAAACTGATGCTACAAAAAACAAATGTGAACATAATGACAAAGAACAATACATCATGCTAATCATGTTAAATAATATTTGATAGAGAATATCAAAAAGCATTTTCTAATCCTATAGAAGGACCCAACACACACACATACACACACTTAACAGCAATCATCTCAAATTTATGCAAGCATCTGCTTCACTGGTTAATTTATTTTTTTCCTTTTCAAAATGTTCATTTTGATTCATCTAATCACCTATATGAAAAACTCAAGAAAACATAATTAAAAATAATATCTACTTCATTAAATCCATGGGAACAAATGAAAAAGGTATTGCTAGATTAACAAAGTGAAAAAAAATAGACAACATGCTTACAAATTTTCATGCTTTTTATGTATGTACTTCTGATTTGCAGCAGGTAATACACAAGATTATTACTAATATCTGAATTGTAAATCTCATATAAAAATCTTATTTGGATATTTTCATGTAATAGTAAGATAAAAGCTCTCAAATGCATAAGTTCTATGAGGCAAGAAGAAAACATGTTCTTACCGACCCATGAAGAATTCTTGTATGTGAATATCTAACTCTTTGTTGTAAGAGAGAAACTAGAGCGATTCTCTTGAAGCCACATTTGAATATCATGCACAACATTTTTACTTAGATTAATTTAATTGGCTTGGGAGTGGATGGATGATAGGGATGTGAGAAAATCTTTATCCCCAGAACTACCCTTTGGCAGTGCCACTTTGCTAGACACAAAAATCAAATGGCATTTTGTGGCATGCATTTACAACAGGAGATTAACAAAAACAAACAAACAAACAAACAAAAAACAACAACAACGTGATTTCTGTGTTCTAGAAAATTAGTAACTTTGAGTGAAATAGAGGATTTCAAAATAAAATGAACATTTCTCAGTTGTGAAATGCACAAAATACAATAGCTTCAAACCAAATTGTTGAGGGATACAAGGGAAGCCTTTATTTTTAACTATTCTTTCCAGCTTTTCCTCTGTTGCTCATTCCTGTTTCTCTTTCCTAAATTTCCTGCAGATTTTTGAACATATTTTAGTATTCCATCCTGATTTGTTTTTAGTGTTTTTTAGCATATTGCTTTGTACAATTCTCTTAGTAGTTGGTATTAAATATACATTGGTAACTTATGGCTCTCAGTGGTATTGAAGTTTTGCCAGTTCAAGTGAAATATAGAAAACTTACTTCCCTTAGGTCCCATCACCCTTAATCTTTTATTTTGTTTTATTTTTCTTTTACCCTCAACCTTTTAAAATTTAATTGTCTTAAATATTTTTTCATATACATTGAGCACCATGTCAGATGATTTTATAATTTTTGTTTCTGCCTGCAAATATGGCTTTTAAGACTCATGAGAATTAGAATTGTCTATTTTATATATATATATGTATATATTTTTTATTTTTTTTCTTCTGAAATTTCAAATATTCTCCTATTATCTTTTTCTATTTTTTTAAGAAAACGTTATCAAATTATCCCACTGTCTGATTCATCTCATTGTTGGCATCTATCGACTGCCTTTTCCTAGTCATGTTGTGATTTTCCTGGTTCTTGGTATGATACATGATATGCCTGGATACTTTGGATTTATATTATGAGTTTCCAGATTCTAGTTCATTCTTCCTAACAGGTAGTCCTCTAGCCACCAGAGCTGAATAGGTATGTGTGTTCAGGTTTTCACTGGGCCTCACACACATTAGCTGCATAAGTGGAGCACTTACGCGCACTTCAGTTTGGATGTGTTGGATGGAGGTGCAGCTTCTCCTAGGTCTTGCTGATACTTTCTAAGTGAAAGAAGGTCATTGACCATCCCTGACTTATTGCCTCTGATTGAGGTTATAAACTCAACTCCCCACTGGGCCTCACTGACACCATTGGGAAAGGAAAATGGGGTGTGGACTACCCTTCGCTACCTTGTTCTACTTCATTGGTACTGGTAGTAGTACAATGCTCCCCATTGGCTCTTGCTGACACCGGGAGAGGGAGAACTGGAGTGCTGACTAGCTCTGATTTGCCCTGCATTATTCAGTCTTGTTACTGTCAGACAGACATGCAGATTTTTTGAAGCATTTATTAGTGTGAAAAATATTGAAATATGCACATCAGACTGTTCACATAAGTTTCCTCACATGTACTTGAATGAGAGTGGTGGGAGTAGTTTAAGATAATGTTTTCTTTGACTTTTTTGTTTGTTTCATTTGCTACAAGGAGAATGCACTACTTTGTAATGATATGAAGGAAGTAAAACAGATATTAAAACCTTGTTGATTATCCTATCATTTATTGCCACAATAATGCTACATGCAACCACCAAGCTTCAGTGAAATGTAATAATAAACGTTAAGAAAGCTGTTGACTCTACAGTCCAGTAAATAAACTAGTCCAGGCCGTTCTTTTCATGGTTGGGCTTGTGCACATGTGTGGTATTCACCACAGGTAAACTTATTTAAGAGTCTCAATTGAAATAACAGAAAGTGCTCATCTCTGCTCCACACTGTAAATCCTAGCAGGTTAGCCCAAACCAGTCAGCTCTCATAGTGTCTCAGGGGTAACAGTGCAGGCCAAACAGACAATGATTTTTCTTGCCTCTGCTTATTCACATTTGCAAACATCACGTTGGTCAATCAAGCCACCAAGATGAACCCAGAGACAAGCAATGAAGTAGAACCTGCCAAAGGGAGTGGATACAGGGAAGGGAACACTGAAGTTATGAATGCAATCGACGTTGAAGGACCACTTAACTGGATTGCACATTCCACCTTTCTGTTTGATTTATCCACCTGGCAAGTATGCATTAGTTTTAGAGTCTGCAAATTAAACATTAGTTAAAATGAAATCCGAGTCCTTACTTTCTTGTAGAGAGTTAGTGAATAAGTAAAATACACAGACATTCAAATTCTAAGGAGTGATATGAGCGATAAACCAGGAAAAGGGGAACAAAAGATCGGAATGTGTAGATGATCAGGACATGATTTCTGAGGAAAGGAAAAATTAAGAATAATTGAAGGAAAGGATTAAGTAGAGTAAGATTGTGCAAAGGTTTGGGGAATATAACCTCCAGAGAAAGGGAAGAACCTGTGTGTTGCATCTGGGGTGAAAAGAAAAATGTTAGTGTTTTCGAACATTAGCAAGTCAGTCTGATTGCAGGGCAGGGATTGAGGGAGGCGGTAGGAGGAAAGAAGTCAAGGGGGCCGGTGAGGTCACATCACTGGGTTATTAGAGCCATTGGTGAGGGGTGTGGATTTAGATGGGTGTTTTAAGCCACTCAACATTGAAAGTAAGGCACATTTAAATTTTTATAGCTCTAGTGGTGCATAATATTTATCTTTCTCTAGATATTAAAAAATACACACTTATCTTCACTTTTCATTTGAAGAAACTGAGGCCCAAACACAGTAATATAATTTCTTTATGAGGAAGTTCTCATAGTCAACTTTGAACTAATAATTAATGTGATGATGTTGGAAATACTGAGGGATATGTTTTAAAATAAGTAATTAAAATACAGTTAATGATCAATAAAGAATGTTATGATTTGGACAGATGAGAGGTAAAATTTTTACAATAATATATAGGTCAGTGTATCTATAAGTTGAAACACTACAACTCAGGAGTTAAACATTTGTTTAATCAAAATGCACTGAACATAAAGTGTTGCCATGTACTCCAGCACTATTGACATAAAAGATTCTTTCACGATTTCTATAGGTAGACAGGTTTACTTGGCAGAAATATAAACTAAATGTCCTCTGAAAATGGTGACAAAGATTAAGAGATTTGAAAGTGAAGTAAAAGGAAACATAAATTCTTTTGAAAAGCTTTCAAATCTGAGTATATTATAAATAATCCAACTTCAGATGGTAATAAAGAAGAGGTACAGAAATAGGAAACCAATAATAAGTTACCTCAGTCATGAAAGGAAGGTGACCATTGGAACATTCTACCTCCTATGAAAGATTGCGGTATTTAAGATAGATTGAATCTTGATAAATAATATGATCAACTGTCCCTGCTTCACGAAGGTATCTGAAACGATCCATATTAATTAACATGATGCAGTCTCTTCAGTCAGCACTATTGAATTCTGACTCTATGCCAATCTTTGCATTAGGAAAAAAAAAGTCACAGATGTTTAAGTGAATTTATAACTTAGCATTGACCTTAGGCAGTAAATTCTCCTACTGGTATCCTAGATTATATTGTCTTAAATCTGACAACATAAAAGTAAGGCCTTAATATCCTTATACCTCCATTACTACATTGTGAAAGTTATTGTATACTTTAATTCTTAATAAATGGTGAATTCTGTAAGATCCCTTCACTCCTTATCAAGAAGAGCCTACAGGCTTGGAAAATGACTTGCATGGTGATGAAAAATGGCAATGTTGCCAAAACTTCATTTCTTCTAAAGAAAGATTTTTTTTTTTTTTTACCATATGTATAAACTTCCCTGGAGGTTTAAAAGAAAAAGCATCTTGTCTTTCAGAGTTCTACGGGTTGACTAGATTCAGTTCTGCAGTCTTTCTGCTGGTTTCACTTTATGTCTCGGGCAATGACCCTCAGTTGCTGGCAGAACCATCTACATAGGTAAAAATGTGTGTTAAAAAATCAAGAATTTCTTGATAGAAACAGCAGAAGTAGTTTACCAAGGGCAATTTTGTCTAAGTGCAAGCCCTTTTAAGCTTGGGGCCTTGGGAGCTAAATAGGTCAGATGCCCATAAAACAGCTCCAGATGTTGGCAAAGGTCAGCATCAAGTCTTCTTTAGGCTGGACTGGATGCTAGGACAGTTAAACCTCATCCACTCCCTCTCCTTGTAGCCTGCAGATTTCCTTCTTCATGTGGCCTCTACACATAGCTTTTCCATGTGGTGTCTCCAGCAAATCCAAGGACTTCTCACTTAGCAACTCAGTGCTACCAATGACAAACATTCGAAGGAATAGGAAAGGGAAGCTAACTGGACATCTTCAAACGTAGTGTCAGAATTTGCACTGTTACTGCATTCAGTCGGTTTATGCAGTCATAGGTCAGTCTAGAGTCAATTCAAGGGCATATACACTAAAACCATGGCTCATTAGGGGCCATACATGGAAGAACAGCTATCATACTTCTTATTTACTAAATCACAGGTATTATTGGACGAATTCTTTCAGGTCTACATGAAAAAGTTACCTGCCCTGAAAGACAGTCTTTGCACATCTTAATTATAATGGCTTCCTCCCCTAAACATGTTATATAAATAACAAGGTAGATATTTATCCCCTAGAATATTTTCTCCATGAAAGTACTTTGTCTTGTCTACTGCTAAATACACAGTACCTAGAAGAGTGTCTAACATAAAATAAGTAATTAGTATCTGTTAAATGAATTAACCAGTAAATCTTATGTAGCACACAATATATGTATGTATGCATATATTCTACCATCTATCATCTATCTATATCTATCATCTATCAACTACGTATCTATCATCTATTATCTACCTATCATCTATCTATCTATCATCTATCATCTGTCTGTCTGTATATCTCTATCTCCCATGTAGAAAATGTAGATAAAATAATCTGGATTTCATTTTAGTATTGCTGCTGGTCTGAAGGGCAGGATTACCTTCAGTAGAATTTTTCAGTTTGATGGCTGGATCTGATTTTGCATATTATGTAGATCTATACAATACTTTACATTCTGGATAGCTATATCAATTATGTATCATAAAGATGGCTTTCTGATTCCGTTATCATCATCCATATAAACAGAATCTTTCTTGCTTTTACACAACAAATTCCTCCATTATATGATGAAAGGGTCTTTTTTTTTTCCTGTGTATTTCTTTTTAGTGGTCACAGGGTTGAGTCTGACTAAAGGGACTCATCAACAGAGTTAAAGTGAGAGAGTATCCTTGATGCCATGTACATATACTTATCTTCCTATCCTGCAAGCCAATGGTGTAAAGAGGCTATTAATAAACAAGTTTATTTATAAGGACATTAGAAAACTTAGGTAGGGAAGAAGAAAACATTAATTTTACTATTTCCCAGGGAGAACAAATAAGTGGAAAATTTATAAAGAAAAAGCAAAGAACTCACACAAGCACTTGTTTATGCAATTTGCATATGTGTACCTATCCTAAAGATATCTGTAGGCATGCGTGTGTCCCTGGACCCAGCATTACTCAGGGATGGTAATTTCCTAAGAGTCAGAGCTTAATTGATATGCTACATTTGACTCTTTGCATTTATTTATTTGCTTAGTCTAACTCTTACACTAATTATCTGACTAAAGAGGAAAGAAGTTGTGTTCAGTCAGCTAAGTATCTAATACTGTCTTTGAGTGAATGTGGTTTAGAACACCATGGTTCTGAAACAGGTTGATGTTTGAAAAAAAATCATAAATATCTTTAAGGATAGTGAACAATAATAATATACTTTTTGTGATACTATATTCCAAATAAAGCTGATATCCATATAATTATTTCTCACTTTCTCATAGTCCTCAGTCCAAAGAAAAACCACTGTACTTTGAATTGTCCACCAGATCAGCAAACACAAGCCCCAATATTGTCATAAGATTTTAAATACACACACACACACACACACGTATATGTATATGTATATATGCACAAACACATATATATGTATTATATACATAATACATATATAAAATAATTTGTATATTATATATATATATATAATATATATATAAATAAATAATAGTCAGGGATTAATTTATGAGAATCCATCATTTCAGATGGAAAGTATTGTCTTTAGGGGCACCTGGGTGACACAGTCATTTGGGCAACCAACACCTGGTTCCACTTCAGGTCGTGATCTTGGGTCTTGAGATTGAGACCCAAGTCAGGCTCCATGCTCACCACAGAGTCTGCTTGAGATTCTTTCTCTTTCTCCCTCTGTCTTTCCTGCTCTTGCTCTCTCTCTAAAATAAATAAATATTTAAAAGTACTGTCTTTAACAATATTCCCTGAATTGAGATTAACAGTTATATTATATTTCTACATGGATATACATACATATTTTAAGTGTTTACATAAATGTATATAATATATATTTTTAAAACCATTTTATGTAAAAACATATTATCTGTATCAAAATACGTTTTGAAATCTACATGTTTTACAATGAAAGATAAAAAGAAGGAAGAATATAAATAAACTCTATTAGCCTTTGGCCAAATTTTAGGGAATGTATGTTTTAAAATTATTTCAAGATCTTCAAAATATTAAATGCCAATACAAATTTTTGAAGGTATGGGGAATTATTGTTTTAGGGCAAGAAAAAGAAGAGAGAAAAAAAGTAAGTTTGATCCAATACAAAAAATGATTTCTTAAAAAAATTTGTTCTTAAAACAATCAGGAACCCCAACACAAGATAACTCATTTTAAGAAGTGTGTTCAATATTCCCATCATTATCCCTCCCATCTCATTTTATAGCTTTGATCATTCAGGTAACATTTTTGTAAGAATCTATCTTTCATATTCATTCTTTTTTTGCTTTCCCCTTTTGAATTTTACTTAGCTAACAATAAAGCTACACATATACAGATATATTCACTCAGCATACAGTCTTCATTAATGAACTCACTTAACAAACATTAATTGAATACTTAACAACTTTCAGAAACCAAACTTGATGATTGGTTTCTTAGTTCTTAGAATCAAGAAAATATACACTGAATGAAAGATAAATTCATGAAATAAAATGCATATATTATATAATATAAACTATTATATATATGTGTATATATATGCTACTTAGTGATATAGAATATTAAAATATTATTCATATACAATGCAAACATCACATGAAGTGGAAAATTTTAAACAACTAATCAAAAGCTACAATTATTTAGGAATTTACCAAAAACTATCTAGATATAAATCCCTTCTTGGGGCACCTGAGTGGCTCAGTCAGTTAAGCCTGATTCTGTTATATTGACTCGGTTTCAGCTCAGGTCATATCTTAGGGTCTTGAGATTGAGCTCCCTGTCAGGCTTCACTTTCAGCATGGAGTCTGTTCAGGATTCTCCCTCTCTCTCCATTCTTCCCCTTCCCAAATAAATAATAAAATAAATCTTTTAAAAAAAGTACCTAAATATAAACACATTCTTCAAAATAAGAGCTATTTATTTAATGAAAGTCTTTGGGAATATACAATGTGTTCAGAAGTGTACATCTACAATAAAAGTGTGTTCATGAGTCAGCTCATGGGAAATCCTGAGACTAAGTGATGAGAGAAAGTGGGTACTTTTCTCTCTTGTTTTTTTTTTTTTTTTTTTTTTCCCAGTATCCATGTAAGAAATTCCTTATGATTATGAGAAATCCTTATGGAAATTCAGCTACCAATTCACAAGCTTAGTAAAAGATTTTTTTTTTCCCTGAAATGATATTTGTTTCCACAGAGTAAATGGGTTTGTGATATTGTTGCTTTTATGGAAATTGCAGCCATTTCATCGTGACACTTCAAGGCAGTATTTCTTATCTGTTCATATTTATCTTTGAATCTAAAGATCTTTCCAAATTTGTAAGTGATAGATAAGAATCTTTCCAAATTTAATCAGGGAAATTCTCATACTATATTAGAATGTACCTTACTACACAGATTTGATGTATTGCCTAAGAAAAGAAGAGATATATACCCCAGTTTGGTTTAATATGCCTTTTCAGAAGAGCATTCGAATTGGCTAGAAACTGTTTTGACACATACTTGAAGACTATAAATGCTGCAAATGACAGCTTTTAATCAATGTGATAGATAGCAAAGGTCTGTAAATGCTATCAAATAATTTCTAAAAATGAAAAGTAATTTTCCACTCCCACTGCTAGCAAATTTGTCAACAATTTGGTAGAACCAAAACATCTGCTCTTTGAAGCTGTGTAAACTCTTGTAATAAAATGATGCATTATTTTGTTTTCAGATATATATTAATCTTGTTCCTAATTTAGTATATTTATGAAGTACTGAGGTAAGTTCCTGATTTAAACTTTTGTGCAGCTAGATTAAAGATGGAAGTTTTGTTGATTAAAGTTTGAACTTTGGTGCTGCTCTCTTCTTTTCATATTTTTTTTCTTACTGTGCTGTAGAAGAACAAGTATCTTTTGTTTGTTCTTTTCCATTTCTTTTTTTTTTAATTTTGAAGTTTAAAAAAGCTAATTACATGTAAAGCATATAAAACATTGAATTAGAATACAGTAAGCATTTACTAGATCTTTGTATTGTTATAAAGAATTACATTAAGCCTTTTAACTTTATATTTTAAAATATATACTTTTTGATAACTCATGATTTTAGCATACAATATTAATCAGTGATATATGAGGTACCTACTTATGCCAGGTGTCAGGTATCTGGTCGGAACTGCAGCACACCATAGGTATACTGTGAATGTAATGATGAATAAAACACAGTTGTATATCTTGAAGAATTTATTTAGTAAGGAAGAGGGATGTCTAAACAATATTTTAAGCATCATTATTTTGTTTGAATTCTATAAGGGCTTCCTAAAGAAAATGTTTTAGGAAATGAGAGAAAGATCATTTCAAGTAGGAAAAACAGTCTGAAAAAAACATATAAAGACCGGAACACAGACAACAATGCAAACTCTGGTATTTCTGGAGTATAATGTGTATAATGTGATTTGATGAGGCATGGATAAAAAATTATTTTGGAACAGCCTGGCAAGGCCATGTTTAGGACCTTTGTATTTATTGTTTTATTTTAGCTGCAATGTTCTTCATCCATCTATCTTTCAGCTCCTACAGATGGCTGCTAGTTCACTCCATTTAAGAAATACCTTGCCTGATCACCCTATATAGCAGAAAATCTTTACTTTCTACCCCTTACTTTTGTTTTTTTTTATTCTCATCCTGTTTTATTATTTTAAAGGCTCTTAAAGCCATCAAGAACATTATATATTTACTCACTTATTTTCTTTTTACAGTCTGTATTGTTCATTTAATAAACATTCCATTAAGGAAGCAACTTTGCTCCATTTATTGCGTTATTCCCAGTACCTTAAGCAGTGCCTGGCAAATGACAGGCACTCAATAAAAAATTTTCTTGAATTAATGATTTTCCTCATTTATTTACTAATCAAAAGTTAAACAAACATGTGCAATTACCTATTTTAGTGGACACCTCTTCTCTTTCCCCCTCACTTGTTAAACAATTTATGTTCCCTTTTCCAGATTTTAAATTCCTTTAACACAATTATTTTGTTTACCATTTAATTTGCACATATAAATGGCATATAATAGGTGCTTAAATATATAATGAGAAAAGAGTCTACAACAATTATTCCAATGTTTTCCAATGCTCCTATTCAACTGAGTCTCTATTTTATATGCCTCTGCTTATACACTGTCATTGCATGCATTCATTTTAGACTCTTCTGAAAATCCTTAAAATGTTGCACTTTCTCATGATTGCGTTCTAGGCCCCTTCCTATTCTAATACTCCCCCTAAATCTTTTCCTTAATTATAATTCTATGGCAATATGTGTTAGGGTATTTTTTAAAAGCATTGTCCATTAAAAAAAATACTGATTTTAACTTACAGTTCAGTTTCTCATATGAATTTAAGACACTGATAGGATTTCTATGCGGAGATATCCATACTTACCATCACCAAAACACTATCAACTACTACTCTAATATCAACAACATTAATAAATAAGATATTCTGTGTCATATCTGCCCTTCAACAACAAAAACACAGCATCCATCCACAAACAAAGTACCTTTGTGGGAGTTGTGGGATTCAGGGAGGCATATTAACCCACCCATGTATCAGGTAATTGGCATATAGACCTCAACCTCAGCTGTGGATCCTATGGTGGCCCATGAATCAACTTCAGCCACTCTCAGCCATTGTCTGGAAGTTCTGGAGAGGAGTGTCTTGGACAATCACCCATGAACAAGAGAGGATTTATAGAAGTCCAGGTTTCCAACAGAGAAATTCCAGTAAACTGTTGTAGCAAAATTGAATGAATGAATGAATGAATGAATGAATGAAGGAGTTTTGATGCATTGGAGAGGTTGAGGAATAGTTTGACTTAATCTGCATCATAAGCAACAAATGCAAAAATAAATAAGTGAAACCAACTCAAACTAAAGAGCTTTTCTATACAGCAAACGAAATGATCAGCAAAATGGAAAGGCAGCCTATCGAATGAAAGATAGTATTTGGAAATCATATATTTGTAAGCAGTATATCCAAAATATATAGAGACCCCTACAAGTCACTATCAAAATATCAAACCTACCATGCTAAAATTTAGCAGAGGAATTGACATTTTTTTCTAAAGAAAATGTGCAAATGGCCAACAGGTACCTGAAAGGTATGTGGCCAACAGGTATATGAAAGGTATGCAACATCATCAGGGAAATGTAAATTAAAAGCACAATGAGATACCACCTCACACCTAAGAATGGTGATTATCCACCCAAAAAGCAAGAGTTAAATGTTGGTGAAAATATTTAAAAAAAAGTTGTGTGGTGTTGGGGAAATATAAACTGATATAGCCACTATGGAAAACAGTATGGAGGTTACTTAAAAAGTTAAAAATAGTACCACTATATTATCCTGCAATCACCCTCGGGGTATTTATCTGAAATAATTGAAACTGGGCTCTCAAAGACATAATCTACACTCTTATTTTCATTGTGGCATTGTTCACAATAGCCAAGATACAACAATAAGCTAAGTTTTAGTTGACAGATGAACGGATAAAGAAAATATGATGTATATATGCAGAACTAGAACAAACAGTCCTAAAATTTGTATGGAAACACAAAAGAGCCAGAATAGTCAAAGTAATCTTAAAAAAGAAAAACAAAACTGAAGGTATCACAAATCCAGACTTCAAGTTATATTATGAAGACAATATATTCCTGGCACAAAAAAATGACACATAGATGGATCAATGGAACAAAGTCTATTCTAAGGACCTCATAGATATTAGCTCACTAGGTCCTCACAGCAATCATATGAGGTTGCTAAAGATGGAGGAACTGAGGCAAGAAAGATTATATATACATATATTTTTAAATATCACCAAAATCATCAAGTGGGATCAAATAAGCCATCTTCTCTTGACCTCTACAACAAACCATCTCTGGACATGAAATGTGCCATCCATATAATTTCGGCTTTTACTACAAAAAAAACCCTCATTGTTTATTTGTGTATAATTTACCTGATTCCTGAGATACAGACCAAAAATAACCTGTCTGTGAAGTTTCAAAGCTGACATAGAGAAATATATAGCTACTCCCTGGGATAAATGGGAAATGTTATTCTCAAGAGGTTAATTATTACAAATTAGGAGTTTTCAGTAGTCTGGAACAATGGGAAAGAAATAGTAGATTAGTACTGATAAAGAATCATGGACTCTGATGGGAAGCACTTTATATTGGCACTAATAAAAAAAATCAGAAGTAGCCATGCTTTGGATGCTTAAAATTTTCAGGTTTTGTCATATTAAGAATTCAGTCAAAAAGACCCAAAAGGACCTTAAGATTATAATAACCAAGTGAAATGATGGTTCTTGAATACAGACTACAATTTAAGGGAAACCATTCTCTATTTTAAAATGCATTTTTCTTAGAATCATGTATTTATATTTAATTAGGGCATTTATTTTATCTTTTAAAATTAAAGTTTGTTTAGAAAGACTAACGCTCCATTTCAGTAACTATGAATATGCTTACACTTTATACCCTAGTCAGGTGCTTTGTGGTAGTCAACTGAAAGTATTAGGATTCCCAAGGTGCAGTGAAGCCTTTCCTATTCTCTCACTTGAGCCCTTTCCCCAACGTAAACAAGGCAAAATACATTAACTTTCTCCATACATTGCTTTATGGCAACTTACCAGTATTAAAAGTTAATTTCTATAATAAGAATTTTTATTGCCCATATTTTATTATTATTTTTTTAAAGACTTTATTTATTTATTTGACAGACAGAGATAACAAGTAGTCAGAGAGGCAGGCAGAGAGAGAGGAGGAAGCAGGCTCCCCGCCGAGCAGAGAGCCCGATGCGGGGCTTGATCCCGGGACCCTGGGATCATGACCTGAGCCGAAGGCAGAGGCTCTAACCCACTGAGCCACCCAGGTGCCCCTATTGCCCATATTTTAAACTCTCATGGCCTTAAGTGTAAAGTTTTACACACAAAAAAGCTACAAATTCTGACATAGATTATAATAAGGAAGTTATTAATCTAAACTACTAGGAATGAGGAAATGTTACCCCACTGATGTTGCTAATCACTTAACTCTTTTTTTCTTTCCTTATTTAAAAAAAGTTTGATATTTTTCTTAAATTATAAATAATTCATACTTATTATAGAACATGCAGAATATATAGGATAGTAGCACACAGAGAAAATAGTCATTAGGCAAATATGATTACTTGTTTAATAAAATAGTACATTTTCATCTAGTCTTTTCTCTCTCTACAATTAGTCTTTCCTCTCTTTATAATTAGATTTATAAATAATATCAAATATTATATTCCTATATTTAAAAAAACAGTAAATATTTTATATTCTGAAAAATTTTTTATAAGTAGTAAAATGGCAGTAAGTTTTGGCTTAATCCAAGAAATTAAAGGAAAATGTATGAGAACATTTTATTATTTACTAATAAACAATTAGTAAAAGGAAATTATTTTATAATTATAGAAGAAATTAATTTTCTCTCAGGAACTATAGAAAGTGAAGAAAAGAAAATTAACTACACATAGTTTCACTATCTGACACCAATAATCTAAAATGAATACTATTTTCATTGTTCCATCTATTTTCTATAACCTATGATCTAGAATCAGTATAATTTATATTTTGTATATATTATATATGTCTCTCTTTCTCTCATACTCTGTGCATTGTTTAGAAAGTTTATCTCAAAATGAGTTCTCATTTAAAGTATGTTTCTCTCAACATTATATTGTCTTTTAGTTTTGTCAAATTATTCAATTCAATTGTAAGTGTGTTCTGTGAAAATGCTGTTGGTATTTTGATAAGAATTCCAGTAAATGTTTAGGTTGCTTTGGTGGTATGGGCATATTAACAATATTGGTTCTCCCAATCGATGAACATGGTATATTTATTGTATTGTATTGTATTGTATTGTATTGTATTTTTTCAGTGTTCCAAGAGTCGTTGTTAATGCACCACACCCAGTGCTCCATGCAATACATGCCCTCCTTAATACCCACCCACCCATCTCACCCAACCCCCCCATCTCCCTCCTCTCCAAAACCTTCAGTTTGTGAGTTGGGGGAAATCAGAGGGGGTGACAAAGCATGATATATCTTTTCATTTGTTTGTGTCATCTTAAATTTCTTTCATCAGTATTTTATAGTTTTTTGCCTCCTTGGTTAAGTTTATTACTAGTATTTTATTATTTGTGGTACAATTGTAAATAGGATTGTTTTCTTACTTTCTCTTTCTGCTATTTCATTATTAGTGCATAGAAATTCAACTGATTTCTGTGGATTGATTTTGTGTCTTGCAAATTTACTGAATTTCTCTATTAGTTCTACGAGTTTTTTGGTGGAGTCTTTAGGGTTGACTCTATATGTTACCATGTCATTTGATGAAGATAAGTTCTTTGCTCATTTTTATAGTTTTCAGTATTATTACAATGTAAACATTTGTAATTTTCTGTTTATGCATTTCATAATGATCAGATTTGATAAAATTTTATTCACTTTTTTATAATTTCCTCTCTTTAGAAATGTAAATAGAACATTTAAAAAAGACTTTCCTCTTTATCTTTATCCTTTATTTTCTTATTTCCTCCAGAATATTTAAATATCTACATTAATTCTGTATTATAAATACATCACAGTTCTTTCACATTTGGTCCCAATCATCCTTAGAATTTAAGAGGGAACCTGCTAAGTGACATAAGCCAAGCAGAGAAGGACAAATTCTGCGTGATTCCATTTATATGAGGAATTGAAAATAGTCAAACTCATTGAAACAACAAGTAGAATGGTAATTGCCAGTGAGTGGGGGATGAAGACATGGGGAGATGTTGTTCAAAGGGTACAAAGCTTCAGTTATAAAAAACGAAAATTTCTAGAAATGTGACTTACAACATTATCTATAGTAACACTACTATTTGTGCATATTAAAATCTGTTACAAGACTAGATTTCATGTTAAGTGTTCTTATCATAGAAAAAATGCAATCTTACTCTAAGTGGAAAAAAAATGAAAGTATTTTCAAAGGCAATGTAAATTCTTAAATGTGTAAATGAAATTATTTTCATATATATCTACATTTCTCTAAATGCTCCAATTATCTAATTTAAAACATGAAATATACATTATAATTAATAATTATTTAAATTAAGTAAAATGAGTTGTTTTTTATTAATTAAAAATTATATCTTTTTATATAAGGATAAAACCATTCACAATTCTAATAGTTAATGTACTAATATAATAAATATGATTCATGCATATAAGCCCTATAGATATATAAATTTGGTGATATATGAATTTATATGATTATATGATCATATGACATTAAAAATATTCATTAATGACCAACTGCAACTATTGCAAAACCTACACTAAATCATGGGTGCTTACATAATCACAAATTGAAAGATGAACAAAAGCAGGCAAATAAGTTCTTGGTGAGATTGGAAGATTATATTTTATTATGTAAGAATGTATTGTCTTCAGGCTCCCAAAAACAGGACCTCAAAAGCGCATTAAATTTGTGTTATACTTTTTTTTGTCTTTCTCCTTTTGCATTTTTTGAGACATAACTGACATAAAGTGCTATGTAAGTTTAAGTTGTACAACATATTGACTTGATACACTCAGATATTGCAAAGTGATTGCCACCATAGTGTTATCTAATACCTTCATTACATCACATAATCATCATTTTTGTGTATGTGGAAAGAACATCGAAGATCTAGTTTCCAAGCAACTGTCAAGTGTATAATAGAGTGTTGTTAACCATAATCACAAAGCTGTGCATTAGATCGCAAATTTGTGTTTTTCTTTTCAAGTCGTTCACTCTCTTTGTGTAAAGAGATTTCTTTCTCTGCCGTTAGGAGGAGGGCAGTCCACAAGCTTCACGACCTTCCCATGCAATTGTCTCTGTTTTGAGAAAACAGGGTAAAAGTTGTGAAGAAAGATTTCTAAAAGTAAGTCTTCTAAAGAACAAGACTGTAGAAGGGCTGATCTCTTGGGTTTTAGGGCTATAGGAAGTTAAATTTTTTTGGAAAATATTTTCTAAATTGTTAGTTGTTTTTCTCTTTTAAATTTCTTTTAGTAAGATAAAATCTCCTATTCCACTCTTGCAGCTGAACTAAGGGTATGAGTGTTGTTCAAACAAAAATACTGGAAAAAGTTAATTTTTAGCATGATTTTGAGTTTCAATACTATTGAATAGGAGTATAAACTATGCCTTATTTTGATTGCAGCTTGACAGAAAAAGGTCACAGTGTTAAAAGAAAAATAAATAATAAGATTATTTTAGAAATGTCTTCATAATTATACTAGTGGTTCTCTATTAATATTTTATCTGTAAACATGAAAATATATACACAGAAATCTCTGTGAATAAAACATTCACATCCTAATGATTTCTATGCATCTTAGACCTAGAAAAATTATAATTTCTTTCCTAGCAATAACTGGTTTGTGATATTGAATAAATAATTTAAACACAAATTTTGTTCCTTCATCTTTGTAATGAAAGTAATAGTATATTTATTATCTTTCTCATTGGTGCAAAGCTATGAAAAGTACGTGCTGCTCCCAAAACATAAGGTGATTATGATGATGAATCAGTGCTGTAGGGAAAAAAGTTCTTCCTCTACCCTTCAAGGTCTTCTAGCTTCAATAAGAATTAAATTTACATGAGACAGATTTAACAGGAGAAAACCAAAAACAAAATTTTATTTTGTGTGCACAGAAGTTCAATAATTCTCAGGCACCTGGGATTCTCAAATGAAATTGAGACCTCAAGAAATGACCAAGGCAGGCAGTTTTTACAATTTTTGGCAAACGGACAAGAAATTTGTAAGGAATTGACACGGTAAAGAAAACAGGTGTTTGGGAGCTTTAATTAGTTGGGAATTTTAAACATAATTTAGGCTGAGGTACTCTATTAGAAAAAACTGTATATAAAGTTTGTTTCCACTGCTTTCTCAGCTTTTATGTCTCTATTTCCGGTAATAAAGATGACTTTTTATTCCTTAGTACAGTGAGGGTATTTTTCAAATGGGAGATTTATTTCCCACTTTCGGCGGGGGGGGTGGGCACAGAGGAGGACCTTAGAGTTCTTGAATTGGCTATTTCATAGATAACTTTTATTTAACATCATCAATATACCAGGGCACTCGGGTGGCTCAGTCATTAAGCATGTGACTTCGACTCAGGTCATGATCCCAGGGTCCTGGGATCCAGCCCTGCATCAGACTCCCTGCTTGGCAGGAAGCCTGCTTCTCCCTCCCTACTCTCCCTGCTTGTGTACCGTCTGTCACTGTGTCTCTGCCAAATAAATAAATAAATAAATAATCAATCATCAATATACCAAAGGAGTACCTTTGAGGGCGACCTGTCCTTTTCCCTATGTTGCTTACTATGGTGTCTGCCAAAGTAGTGTTAAGGAACTCTTCACTGAATTAATGAATACCTGGATGCATATAGTCCAAGCTCAGAATTTTTTTTTAAATATTTTATGTATTTATTTATTTATTTATTTATTTATTTATTTATTTATTTGAGAAAGAGAGGGAGCATCCATAAGTGGGAGGAGGGGCTGAGGGAGAGGGAGGGAGAGGGAGAGAGTCTCAAGTAGACTCTGCTGAGCCTGATGTGGGGCTCAATATCATGACTCAGATCATGACCTGAGTCAAAACCAAGAGTCACACACTTAACTGACTGAGCCACCCAGGTGCCTGAGAATCATTTCCCTAAAAGGTATGTATCAAAAAAGGTATATGTAAGAGATGAATCACTACATTCTACTCCTGAAAACAATATCACACTATATGTTAACCAGAATTTAAATGAAAAGTTGGAAAATAAATACATAAAAATAAAAGGTAGTCATCAAGGAAGATGGTACCCTATCACAGTTCCTATGAGAAGGTAAGAGCCTGACTTGGAGAATGTGCCTCATTTTCAGTTGTAAAACTATCTCATCATAAAAATACAAGGATTTAATTTTTCCTTTGGACAAAGCCCATTAACTTACACAGATGGTCACTCCAGTTACCAAGTGAATTTAAAATGAATTCTGTGACAAATGATCCTGTCAAGTCCTCTTATTGAGGACTAGTTATGGTTAAGAACATGTGTGAAATGTGTTATACCTGATTGACTATATAAAAACGAGTGATTGCTTTCTGTCTGTCCTCTTTTTAGAAGATTGCATGTGATATGCATCACTTTCCGGTTTATTGCTTACCCAATAATATTTTTTTTAATCTCTTTTACCTTTGTGGAGAAGTTTTCAGATTTGGGAGGAGATTTTGTTTAAAATTAGTTTCCCCAACAATTCTGGCAATGGGGGTAAGATGTTTTAACCACCCAGTTCATGGTATGTTGTTATGACAGACCTGGAAAACTAATACAGCCTTCCTCCCAAACAAATAAATTACTGGTATTTTGGGGATTGAATATCATTCAGAAGAAAAAAAAAAGTAAAACTAATTTGGATAGTTAAAAAAAAATGAAAGAAATGGAAGAGGAAATACAAGAATTGTACCTTCTCTTTCATAGAAGACACGTGTCCTTTCTCTGCTGTCTGCATTCCTTCTTCCTTTGTTTGTCTTTATCTCTCATGGCCTCAAAAAACTCAAAAGAATGAATGCCTGGGTGGCTCAGTCTGTTAAGCCACTGCCTTCAGCTCAGGTCATGATCCCAGGGTCCTGGGATCAAGTTCCACATCAGACTTCTTGCTTGACAGGGAGCCTGCTTCTCTCTCCTCCTCTGCCTGTCACTCTGCCGGCTTGTGCACTCTCTCTTTCTCTCTCTCTCTCTCTCTCTGACAAATAAATAAATAAATAAATAAAATATAAGAAAAAAAAAAAAGACTCAAAAGAAGGGATAAATGAGACCTTTTAGATGGGTGGTTCTCCTGAAAAGAGTGAGAAGGACATAACTTTGTCAGCAGGTGATCAGGTATATGCTCTTTTTGAGAGCAGGTATGAAGTGCCTGGTGGAGTAGCCCAGATTTTATTTCCTACCATCTATACATCATATAGTTAGGAGAGCAGATGTGATAAGACTTGATCTGGAAATAATTCAAACTTGGGTAAAAGACTGTCCCCTACAAAAGCAACAGGATGGAAAATAGCTGTACCTAGTCACTTGGAGGAAAGAAAACAAAACAAAACAAACAAACAAAAACCCTTACAAACAAGGTGCAGATCCCATCAATGTTAACAAATCCCATGAATGTTAACACAGGAAAGGAAGCAAAAGAGGCTTATACTTTACATTTTTCTTGTCTCAGAAAGAGGAAAACTAGTTATTCTTATTTGGATCATGAGCAAAGCTGATGTCATTGAGAGACTACCCAGGATTCCTGGATCATCCCATGCCTCCCTCATCAGCTGATATGACTCATTTAAAGGCTTCCTTTTTCTGGGCCCCAGAAGATTTCAGTACTCTGTTTTCAATTTAGAGCCCCACAAAAGGAGATATGAACTGGCTACTGCATGTAATTCTGCAACCAGCCAATTTTGCTCTTTTGATGGATCAGGATCACTGGGTTTCCCAAGATTAATGCATCAAGGAATTATGGTGACCAGAGGAAGCCAGATAGATGCCACCCAGCACGCAAGTATGGAAGATCAAAGGGAATAAGAGACCCAGTGAAACAAGTGGCTAACAGATGTACCTGAAGTCTTACTGCTAAAAGTGACCTGAGAGAAGTTGTAGCACAGTACCCAGAAGACAGGTGGGCCTCCAGTTGATTTCCATCAGTGGTTTGTTAAAGCTGTCACAAAATTTATTGGCATGGAGCCAGAGACGGATCAAAATGGCCTTCTTACCATAGCCACCTTTATCTTTGTTTTCTTGCAGTCTCTCCAAACACAAGTTAGGAAAATGGACAGACTGTTATTCAGATCTTAACAGCAGCTACTCAGTTTGAAGGTAATCTGGAGAAAGACAAAGATGAAATTAAGGACTGCTGGGTTGGCTACTCAGTTGGAACTCTTTACTAAAGGGAATAATCCCTACTCTGACCAACCTATAAAGGGAAGAAAGGAAGAAGGGGGACTATATGTCATTTTTACAAGGAACTAAGGTGTTGAAAGAGGGATTGTAGAAAGACACAGCGTAGGATGCAAGAGTAGGGGAATCAGAAAATCCCACAAAGCTAGGGAGTAACTGGTAAACCACTTTAAGTAGAAAGATGTGAGCAGTCTCAGAAGTGGAAACTGGTGATATTTCACATGTAGTTTTCCCAGTTTCTCACTTTCCATGTGCTGAAGGTTGGTGATATTTCATATTAGCCTTGTTCCTTTTCATCCTTGTTCCTTTTGTTCCATGATGCCCATTTAGATAGGTTCCCTGTCTGGGAACATGTATTCTTACTTTCTTGTGCCTCCTGTAAATCTGCTGGGATGAGACCTACCATCAGAAAGGCTACTATGTTCTGTACTTGGAAAGGACAGTCTGTGAAGCATCTTAGGAAGAGGGGATTTTATTTAGTTACCAGGTGCCCTCTGAAAGAGAAGGGGTATGTCAGAAAGTGGCGGTCTCACTCCATGCTGGAAAGGACCCCAAGCTGAAACAGATCAGTGTATTACCTTGGGTGTGAGGGAATAATGATACTGGTTTCATCTGAGATGTAGAAACAAAACAAAACAAAACAAAAAAGAATAAGACATGGTCTCATGTAAAGTAGTCTCCTTTGTTAAGGGCCCAAAAAAAGAAATAAAATCAGTTACAAAAGAATTAGAAAAACAAAGGATAATCTTACACTTCCTCTGCAATATTTCCATACTCCCAGTAAGGAAGGAAAATAAATTTGATAAAGATGATTGACTGTTATGTAGATTTGTACAAGGTTTTAGAGAAGTAAATACATTTGTTGTTGTAGTCATTCCTATAGCACCTTATCTTTCAAGTTTTCTGACTTTGGTACTATTGTCTGCAGAGATTTTCTTTATAATTGATCTATGTTCTGCATTTTCTTTTCCTTCTTTCCTTCCTTCCTTCCTTCCTTCCTTCCTTCCTTCCTTCCTTCCTTCTTTCCTTTCTTCTTTTCTTCTTTCCTTTGTTCCTTTAGGCAATGAATTGAAATGTTTGTTTCCTTTGGCTTATGAAGGAGTCCAATTTTTATGATACAAGATTTCTCACAGGTTTTGGACCCTCCTAGTATTTTCTGTAGTTATTTATAAAACCAACAGACAAAACAAAACAAAACAAAACAAAAACTAAAAAACAAAAAGAACAAAAACAAAACAAAAAAAAACCTAGAGAAATATTTTCCCCAAAGGGATCTATAATTAGATAAATTTAAATGATTTTCTAGTAGCCTCAGAAATTTCAGAGGAACAGAAAAGCGATACTGTAGCTTTGTTATATTTCTTTGCTTCAGGATGGTGTAATGTCCCATTAGGCCGATGGCAATATTTCTTTAACTGATGGCATCTGTTGTCAGCTACAGACCACAGAATATTACAATCTAGAAATGGGCTCACTTTGCAGATGTGATATAATGCACCACTAATAACAACAACAACAACAAAAACTTGGACAGTTTTGGGGATTAGCACAATATTACAGGTAGTGGATTCTAGTTTTCACAGAGTTAAAACAACAACAACAACAATAACAACAACAACAACAACTTTGATTTACATGTTAATTTTCCAGAACTTCTTGTTTGGTTCCTAGAATCTGAAGAAACTTTTGAAACCTGAAATTCGCCATCATCTCTTTCCCAGCTTTGGGGGTTCCAAATTTGTGGGATCCTAACATTTGAATATTCCCAATTTTGACCTGATTTATCTGATTTATCTGATGCTATGACTCATTTGCATATTTAATTAGGAGTCATGTACTTATGGTAAAAGTGGCCCCCTGAAATCTTCCTATAAAATCTTCCTTATAACATTTTGGAAGTTAACATATTGTCTGAAATTAAGTCTGCACAGGCAGATAAATTAATAGCAATCAGTAGAGCAATAAGTTTTGGTTCTGGATTTAAAATTAATATATTCATTTCTAAAATGTATGGATATATAAAATAAATATATATTAACTTCCATGAATATTTATGAATTTCCATAAGGTAGTTATATAAATATAACATATCCATACACATGCATATATATACATACATATTCACAGTGAAGTTACTTCAATTACTTTGAGAGTCACATTTTACTAAAAATACACTTATTTGTTACATTATGTTTTCTTTCTGTTTCACCAGTAATGGTTCTCACAATCTCATTTCCAATCAGTTCTAAATTGTTCTGCTAGTAAAGCAGGGTCTGGACTCTTAAGTCCAACAATTTAATTAATGACAGAGTAAAAGAGAAACCATCTTCATTAGTAATTTTTGATACTAACAAAGTAAAAGTTAACTAATATGCATCCAGTCACTCAAGCCCAAATGTGAAATAAGAATATTTTAACTGGTTTAATTGGAAGGATGATATAAAAATTTCAATTACTAGAAAAATATACATCTGGCATTGTAAGATAGAGACTGTAAAAGATAGTTTTAATATTACTTAACTTCCAGATGCAATTTTTCTCCAGTTCCAGTAGAGGTTGATAAATAAATATTATGCTTATTATTCAGGGAATAGTTATAGTAAACGGTTATTGTGAAACTCTTGATGTAAAAAAATTCCCATATTGTAGGTTTGTCCTCACGACTTAAAACAATTGGCTCCATATACATTAAACAACAGAATTTCCATCTGTACCTTCCAGTGTGTGCCTCATAATAAGATTTCTATACTAGATGGTAGCCAGGAATGTCATTGTGTTTTATGTCTACAAAAAACTATTTGCAAACATATAACCCTTGGTAAGAGCCTAGTATATCATACAGATGTGATGGTACTTATATATTTCTTTAGAACTCAGGAGAAGTTTATTGGGCCTTGCAAGAAAAACTCTTAGTTAAAATTTTAGATTATCAGGATCCAGAGATAAGTAACCCCTTAGACTTAGATAAAGACTTCATAAGGATCTGCCAATAATATTCAGATAGTTTATACTAATATTCAGAATATTATACTAATATTCAGATAGTTTATCATTGAAAAGAAGCAGCAAAGATATCACAACAATTTATAAAGTTTATGTATGATGAAGAAAATTTGTGCATTGTTAACTAAAAGTGTCATTTAACCATTCACCATTGGTATGATATACTCAAAGGTTATTCGCCAAAGGGAACTTATGTACTGACCTTTGTTTTAATAATTCTACTTTTAAAAATTAACATATAATATATTATTTGTCTCAGGGATACAGGTCTGTGATTCATCAGTCTTACACGATTCACATGCTCACCATAATACACGTTTCCCAGTGTCCATCATCCTGCCACCCCAAACCTCCCAAGACCCCCTCCACATCGGCAACCCTCAGTTTGTTTCCTGAGGTTAAAAGTCTCTTATGTTTTGGATCCCTCTCTGATTTCATCTTGTTGCATTTTTGCTCTCTTCCCCTATGATCCTCTTCCTCTTTTCTCAAATTCCACATATAAGTGAGATCATATGATAATTGTCTTTCTCTGATTGACTTATTTCGCTTAGCATAATACTCTCTAGCCCCATCCATGTCATTGAAAATGGCAAGATTTTTCATTTCTTTTGATGGATGCATAGTATCTCATTGTATGAGTATACACCATATCTTCTTTATCCATTCATCCGTTGATGGAAGTCTAGGTTCTTTCCATAGTTTGGCTATTGTGGACATTGAAGTTATAAATATTGGGATGCATGTGCCCCTTCAGATCACTACTTTTGTATATTTGGAGTAAATATCCAGTAGTGTAATTGCTGGATTGTAGTTTAGCTCTGTTTTTAACTTTCTGAGAAACACCCATACTGTTTTCCAGAGTGGCTGCACCACCTTGCATTCCCACCAAAAGTATAGGAGTCTTCCCCTTTCTCCACATCCTCACCAACATCTGTTGTTTCCTGGCTTGTTGATTTTAGCCATTCTGACTGGTGTGAGATGGTATCTCACTGTGGTTTTGGTTTGCTTTTCCCTGATGTTGAGTGATGTTAAGCAGCTTTTCATGTGTCTATTGGCCATTTGGATGTCTTCTTTACAGAAGTGTCGGTCCCTGTCTTCAGCCCATTTTGTGACTGGATTATTTGTTCTTTGGGTTTTGAGTTTGATAAGTTCTTTCTAGATTTTAGATACCAGTCCTTTATCTGATATGTCATTTGCAGATATCTTCTCCCATCCTGTGGCTGTCTTTAGGTTTTGTTGACTGTTTTCTTTGCTGTGCAAAAGCTTTTGATCTTGATGAAGTCCCAATAGTTCATTTTTGCCCTTGTTTTACTAGCCTTTGACACTGTGTCTAGGAAGAAGTTGCTGTAGCTGAGGTTGAAGAGATTGCTGCCTCCTCAAGGATTTCGATGGTTTCCTGTCTCACATTTAAGTCTTTAATCTATTTTGAGTCCATTTTTATGTGTGGTATAAGGAAATGGTCCAATTTCATTCTTCTGCATGTGGCTATCCAATTTTCCCAACACTATTTATTGAACAGACTGTCTTTTTCCATTGGACATTCTTTCGTGGTGTGTTGAAGATTAATTTTGTTATTCCATCATAATTCTGTTAATCACTTTAGTTTATATTTTACTACAGATTTGCTGGATATTTAGGAGGCTACAATTTTTCCAGAGAAATGTAGAAACAGCAATGGAAATCATTATAAAATTGTTACTATTTTATAGTAACACAGGGTGGAGATTGTAGAGGCAAATGAGAATTTTAAAAGAGGCTTAAGGGGCACCTAAGTGGCTCAGTCATTAATCATCTGCCTTCTGCTCAGGTCATGATCCCAGGGTCCTGGGATCAAGCCCTGCATCAGGATCCCTGCTCTGCAGGAAGCCTGCTTCTCCTTCTCTCACTCCCCCTGCTTGTGTTTCCTCTCTCACTGTGTCTCTCTCTATCAAATAAATAAAATCTTAAAAAAAAAAAAGAGGCTAATTCTTCCTACTGAAAATAAGAAAAGAGACCACAACTGCCACTTCCCTTTTCTTAGAGAATCTGCTTGAGAAAACTGGTGATTAAGTTTTTTTCTGTATTTCCTTTTTATTTATATAAATCATTTGAAAGCTTCTTGCCTGTCTTAAAACTCAGGAATATCTTTCTCAAGACCTGGGAACTGTCCCTTTTGAGTTGTATTCATTGAGGAAGATAACAACTTTAGCTCATAGATTCTGCAGGAGGGTTAGAACCTAACTTCATCTGTACTTCACTCCAAGTTGGGAAACTAGCTCTTGTCATAAAGATATGAGAAATCTGTTTCCCTCTGAATATCGCCAGCTAAAATGAATGGTCACCCCATTCACCAAGTGAGTTTGGAATGAACTTGGTGTGATAAATTGTGCTGGCAAGCCCTTTTACCTGAAGGCTAGTAACTGTTTATCCTGAGAACATTTTTATGATGGATGATGGACTGTATAAAAAGGTGCAATTTCTTTCTTTCTTTCTTTTTTTTTTTTCCACATTCTCTTTAATGGATTACTGTGGTATGCATTACATTCTGATTTAATACTCAGTCAATAATAAAACTATTTGCTTTCTCTTCCACCTTTGTGGAGAGGTTTTTAAGGTCGGTAGATTTTGTTTTTAATTATGTTTCCTCAACACAACCTCAATACCAAAGGATATCAAAGGTAACAATTCTCATACTCACTCCATCACTGAAATTAGGGATTTAAAATTTCCCTCACCCTCTACTCAAAAATACTTGCAAATCAAAAATGTATCACAGAATAGCTACATTATGATCTAGGAATATAAGAATGCTTTTGTTCATGAAAATAATATTTCTCAAAGATAAAATGTAATTTTCCACTATTAAAGGATTTTAAACCACTGAAATGTACTATCAGCATGCTCCCTATTTTCAATAAATTAAATTATGAAGGGACATGGTTGTTTGCAAACTTGGAAAAAAATATTTCTTTTGAATTAAAAAAATATGTATACCAATATAGTATTGTTATATTTAAAAACTCATAACCAAACATAATCTGTTATAGCAAATCTAATAGTAGAAACTGAACAAAAGTAAGACACAACTAATAAGGAGTAATAGTGGGTAATGGGCAACATTGTTAACAAATGCAATTGAAATGTACAAGAAACATTCTCTTTTGTATGTGGTCTTTTAAATTATACTTTGTATATATAACAAATAAGTTAGTCTTTGTAATATGTTTTTAAATTAGATTTTCATTTCTTATTTATTTATCCAAAAAAATTAGTCTCTCCTTATAAATCCCAGTTATCTCATGTATTTTCATGGTATGTCTGAAGAATTACTGAAAGGGAAATATATGCCAAAAATCATTTGGTAGGTTATATATTTGACTTAGATATGTATATGAAAAATATTTCCAATGAATTTCAATGTACCAGAAGTTCAGAATAAAGTGTTCCAATTTTAAAAATAAATAGCTACTGGTCTCAGCATAATTTAATATATGCCTGTGCTCCTTTCCATTTTATTTTAATTCTTTCCTTGATGTTTCTGGATGACCTTTGGCAAGTAACTCGATTTTCTGTCCGTTTTCCATTTTGGTCTAGTATTTTCTGTTTCTCTAGATAGCGAACAAATATCATGCTAAATGTCTCCTTCCTTCACTCATTCATAGATTCATTTTTAAGTCAATATGTATTAAATATATATTAAATGCCACAAATTGTCCTATATAATTTCTCATCTCCACTTGAGTATCTAACTGGCAACACAAATTCAAACTCTCCAAAATTTGAAGCAAAACTTCTCCCTCTGTAACATTAATTTTTTAAGTGAAATGTTGTCTCCATTTGATGGAATGACACTTTCAAATACCTAATTTTCCAAACTATAAACCTGAAGTCTTAGCCTGTGTTCTACAAATTATCAAAGTCTGCCTATTTTAAATTCTTAAATAATATGAAATTCTGCCTTTTCACATCTCCACTGATACTATATATCTTAGTTTTTGTCCTAAATGTGTTCTTAACTCCATTCAATTTGCTTTACATACCATAGCCAAAGTAGCATGCACAGAATGGAAATACAAATGCCTCATACCAGCACACTATTTCATGATTTTAACAGCTTTCTATTAATATAGACTGAAGACTGACATCTTAACATGAATTCAAAGAATATACATGAATTGACTTTTACTCATATTTTTACATTATCTCCAAGAGTGCCCCCAATCCATGAATGATCCATCCTACATTCACCCCATCATTTTTCAGGAATGATTTATGCCCTTGTCTTCCTAAGACATTCTTTCCCTTTATTCCTCACCTACCCAATTGAAATGAATTTCTCAGAGTTCAATTCACTCATAATCTGATTGAGAAGGCATTATCCAGATCTCTAGATGTTAGTCATGCACTGTGATATATGCTCTCATAGGAGCTTGTAATTTTCTCAAACATCATTTATTGACATTTAAAAATTAATTAATTGTGTAATTTGTTCTTTGATTTCTGTCCCTTATTCCAGACTTCGAGCTCAAAAAAGTGCTCCCTTGTCTTGCTATAAATAGCTATGAATGCAGTGACAAATTTAATGCCTTGAACACAGTAGGTGGGCAGTAAATATATGGAAAATAAATTAAACAAATACACAATACTTAATTCATTCTAATTTCACACATTCAGCCATAAAACTATATGGTGTAATTCATCATTCTTCAAATAAAAGCATTGGAGAATATAGATGAGAGACAAATAAAATAGTAGTATTTTCTCAATTTTGGGTTTTTTTGTTTCCTAAAACTTTAAAATTCACTAGCATCTCTCTTGCCTTTATCCCTCCCTCTTAATGCCTTTATTTGGTTGCCCAGTCTCAGAAATATAAAAGAGAATGTGATCTCAAGAGTGAGAAAGGAAGTCTTCACACTGAACAATTAAAGGGGTAACTTAATGCTGTCCATTTATATGGGTGAATCTACACACAGTAATTGGTTTATTTTATTTTCTGAATTGAATATTTATTTTGCTAAGTAAATCATTTGATAGTTTTAACAAATCAAAGACATCAAAATACTTAAATGCTATTTTAATAGAGGCAGAATCTTATACAAAACAAAGCATTTTCCCTCCTAACTGGGAAAGGTTGAACAGAATATTGAAGTGGTTATTCACCCAAACAGCCACTTCAAGATTTTTTAAATCCAATTAATTATAAGCACATGTAATGTGACCATCTGGTAATTTGAGAGTGCCAAAGTTACTATGTTTGGCAAAATATTTAAGCCTAATTCTGCCAAGGCAATTTTCTTTTTATGTAAAAGAAGATGTCCCTCTATCCGAACTGGACAGAATTTTAAAGACTTACAAAAATTTATTGATGAAATAATGTTATTTGACTTCCCCAATCATCTTTGGTATGTCAAGAGGTGGACTGAAAGAAGGCTGGCAGTCAGCTGGGGATGTGTGTCCACCAATGTGTATTCTGCCCTGTATTTTTAACCCCAAAGTATTTACATTTTGGTAGAACTGTGTTATCCCCCCAGGTTCTATTACTTTAAAGATTTTCTAAGAATAAGAATGAACAGAGGGCTTAAAATATTAGAAAACTAGGGTGCCTGGGTGCCTCAGTTGGTTGACTGTCTGACTCTTGACTTTGGCTCAGGTCATGGTCTCAGGATTTTGAAATTGAGCCCCCCACCAAGGCTCTATGCTCAGCACAGATTGTGCTTGTGTTTTTTTTCCTTCTTCCTCTCTGTCTGCCCCTCTCTCCACTTGTGTGTGTGCACACTCTCTCTCTTTAAAATAAATAAATAAACCATTAAAAATATTAGGAATGTAAATAACAAATGTATCTTTGGGAAAAGCAGAATTACTACCAATCCTTATAGGAAGCCAGTGTATGTTGAGGTGTGCAGAGTTCATGGAAGTGGAAAATGAAGAAAGTCATGGCTTATTAAGAGCTCTTCTACCTTCTGGATATTTCTATCTTGATTTTTTGTTGAATTTTTTATTGTCTGCCTTATCTTCATTCACCTCTTAAATTATAAATATTCTATTGTTTACTTCCTCCTTCTTTCCTTCTAAAGATTTATACAAGAAAATTTAGCTATCTCTGCATTTTGAACTATCATCTTTTTGCTTCATTCATATCCATTTTGTATCTCCAGAAATTATTTCTCTTGATCCCAAACATGAGATTTTTAACTGACTAATAAGTATTTCCTCTTGGATATTTCGCTGACAACTTGAACTCAATCAATAACAGGTATGATATAATTGGATGAATTCTAATCTATTTGGGGAAATCTTTGAGGTAGGGATGAGTTTAGGGCGTTATTGCCATCATGTAGATTAAGGTTTCTCTGCCTTGGCTCTGCTGACATTTTGGGTCAGATAGTTCTTTGTTGGGAAGTCCTGTGCTGTGCATTGTAGGATATCTAGCATCATCTATGCATTAGATTTCAGTAAGATCCTGTTCCCAATTGTGCCAATAATGTTTCTAAGCATTGCCAAATATGCCTTTGGGGGGAAAACCACCCTAAGTGGAGAACCACTAAGAGAGATGATAAAAATCTATACTAGGACAGAAAAAAGAAAAAAATGGAGAAGTAATGAAACTAGGAGTTATTTTGAAGAAATATTTAATGAAATTAATGACCAGATATACGAATTTAAAAAGAAAAAAGAATTTCAAGTTGCTATACTGCTTACTAAGAAATTCCTAACATTTAAAGTCTTGTATATTTGCATTTTTATCTTCTATGCCTTTCTTCAAATGGGTTCCTTTACCCAGATTTCTCTTTGATGTTCCCATACATACTTAATAAACTTCTATTAATCTTTAAGGCCTAACTCAAATACCACTCATCACCATTGTGATGACTTCTCCATTCCTAAAGTCTAGCAGAGAATATATCTTCAGCATTCTTTGAGTCACGAGTGTCACTAGAATTTCATGATGAATGTATTTTGCATGTTTTTAATGGTAGAAACTTGCATCATTTTTTATCTCTTCATAACTCATCACACTACATGGAATATAATAGGTGTTTTCAATATTGAATAACTTATGAAGATACTAAAATACAGAATAATAGTGGTTTTACAGAGTGAATTATTATTTTTATAGATATCCAAATACTTGAATATTACTATTGATTCTGAAATAATAGGTTAACTCTATACTTTCTATATTTTATTTTCAAACATTTATTAGTTTGGCAGATCAGGTAATATAAATATGAAGTATAAGGAGACTTAATTTCAGTCATATAAAGTATGGAAATCTAGAACAAGTACACTTACAGCTACTGAAACTAGAAGTTGATCAGGTAACCTAGTGACCATTTCATATGTAGCAGAATGGATGGTCAAATGACTGTGATGAGTTAAGTGTTTCTGTAAGTAGCAGAAATCTTATTTGTCATTGATTAGTATTACTATCTTAGTGTTATTATATGTTTGACTTGAGAATATGCCTTAGACAAAAAAAAAAAAGAAAAAAGAAAAAAGAAAAAAAGTCTACTTTCTATACTTTCAAGAAAGGAGTCTGAACTTTCAATCTATAAATATACTTATGAATTGTCTAGAAAATATGTGAGAAGTCATATTCACATTTCAGAAAAATCTTTATAAAATTAAGTTTTTAAAATATAGTCAATTTATTATACTCAGAATAAAGGAGTAAAATGGAGTAAAGGAGTAAAATGAACTTTGTGAGCCAAATATTTCAAGGTAACTTTTGCAAAGCTTTACATCCATGTGTTTGAACCAAGTGAATTGTTTTCGTTCACACACCCTCTTATTCAGAATTCCCACTGAGTTATTGTAAATTATTTCACTAAAAGTGCTGTAACTTGAATTTCTTTAATCTAAAAAAAGGTGCTCTTCTCCCTATGGTGGGATATGTTGGTATTTTGAAGTTATGTAATATCAGAGAGTATAAGTTTTGAGGTTAGAAATACATAGTCCTTGTATTTTAAAAATTTCAAATGTAAAGCAAATGTTTGAATTTTATTATATTGCCTACCAGAATTCTGGAGTGTTTTATCAATACATATTAACTGGTAGAATATATCATTTAAGTAAAAAAATGCAAAAAGAATCATTCCACAATAAGTGAAAATTCAGAGAGCTAAACTTTGTCAGCAAGACCTTGAAAAATGGCCTCATTTGGAATGTTTTACTGAATTGAAAACAAAATAAAACAAAACAAAAACAAAAATGCTGCAATGATATATTATAAAAAAAACCTCCTTATTTATTACCTTGGCATATTATTTAAAATAATC
Organism: Lontra canadensis; assembly: GCF_010015895.1. Classification (NCBI taxonomy): domain Eukaryota; kingdom Metazoa; phylum Chordata; class Mammalia; order Carnivora; family Mustelidae; genus Lontra; species Lontra canadensis. The sequence continues at coordinate 39,833,648 of NW_022630995.1, read as the reverse complement.
AGATAATAGAAAATGAAACACTATATATTTGCATTAATGGTTAAAAAATAATTTCCTCTAGCCACTTAGGCAGAACTATATTCCCATTATGCTAATGTGTTCATTGTTTTCCACACTCTGTTTATCTGCCTCCATATAAAATTCATTAGATCCCCTCAATGTACAGGTTTTAAAATTAGTCATATTGTTATTATCTTTGCTATGGCAAAGGTAAGACCCTGGACTTTCTTATATGCCCTGGCTTCTACCTCTAACAGTTCACTTTAATACTTAATAAAATATATATATCTGTCTTGTCTTTGGAATATAAGCAGTCCTCAGTTGATGGTTTCCTTATATCTAAGACCACAGGGTTTAATTGCTTGACTTAAGTTGGAACTCTTCCTCTAGTGCTTGTTATTTAAATGGCCTTTGCAAGTTGCATCATCTGTCAAAGCATCGGTTTTCTTACTTTTGGAGAATAAGACCTATAATTCTGGGTTGTGGAAATGAATGAAAGAGATACTGCATTTAAAGTGCTTACTGTAGGGTTCCTTGGCTAGGTCAGAAGGTCAAACCTCTAACTCTTGGTTTGGGTCTGGTCTTGATCTCTGGTCTGTGGGAGTGCCCTGCCCCAGGGCTCTGTGCTCCAGGCTCCACACTCAGTGAGGAGTCTGCTTGTCCCTCTTTCTTCTCTTCCCCTTCTGTCCCTCCCCCTGCTGGTACTGTCTCTCTCAAATAAATAAAGAGAATCTTAAAAAATAAAAAGAAAGAAAGAAGGAGCATAGTGTATGATTGGCTCACAGTAAGCCTTAAACAAATAATAGTAAAAATTCTAATTAAATCAGTAACATAGCAAATTTTTGGGGTTATTAAGTCTTCTGAAGCCAGCAATTTTGAAATTATAGTTAAACTTTGAAGTCCTATGACTTAATGAACAGATTTGGGTTCAAGAATATGAAAATATGTTCATCAGATAAATGTATGAGGGAATAGGACCAGTAAAAGGACATAGTAAAAATTTTTTGAAAAAGGTCTAAATTTCGATTTTATGGCATAGGGAAGAATTCTTAACTCTTCTGAAGTATAGATTATTAAAACTTTTTTCCAAGGTCACAAGGTTGTATGGGACTAGTGAGGGAAAAATGTAACCCATGGAAGGGAAAGCAAGCACAATAAACAAAACACCTGATCACCCAATAGCCACTTTTCCAGTGCAAGTGTGTTTCACCCAAAATAGACTAATATTGCTATCTCCTGACTGCTCTCATTTACAGTTTTTCTCTTATCCATTTCACTATCATTGTTATTGCCTAATTGAACTTCCTAATGAATAATTCTGTTTGAAAAACCATCAATTGTACTCTATCACTTGGGCAGACAAAATTCTCTGTCCCTAGTATATCAGAACCTTTATCACATGGCCTCAACTTGCCTCTGCAAAATTTCTCAATATTCTATCCTCCATATATAGTATTATCTAAATTCCATCCATTAAAAAAAATCCATCTTTGCATTATTCATTCATTAATTTATTCATTAAGCCAGCAAAAGCTTTAGAGTGTCTGAAATATGCATGACACTGCTGGTTCATGGGAATACATAACCATATTGCTTGCTTTTAGCAAGCTTCACAGTCTGTTGGGTGATCTCATTCATCAATTGCAACAGAGTATATACTGTGTACAAATTAAATGTGGGTTGCATTAAATTCAAAGAAAATGATCATCTAAATCAGATTGGGAGAATCAAGAATTGACTCATAGGGGTAAGTGCTGAGATGATTGATCCTAAGGGACAATTAGAATCTAGCTAAATAAAAAAGGCAGAATGATAAGATATTGCAGGTAAAAAGAACACTTTATATAAAGAACACCATGGTCTTAATAGGAGCTGAGGATCATACATTATATACACACACATAGGGGCTTCACATATGTTTATTTGTATATGTAATATATGAACAAGTTTTTAAAGGATGTTTTGTGTTAATTTAAGAAACTTAAGGAATCTTTAGGATTTTCTACATTTAAGACAATGTCACACTCAAAAATAGATACTTTTATTTATTTCTTTCTTTCTAATATGGGTGCCTTTTATTTCCTTTTCTTGACTAATTTCTCTGGCTTGGACTCCAGTACTGCATTGAATAAAATTGTCTAGAGTGGGTATATTTGCCTTGTTCCTTATCTTAGAAGAAAATTTCCAGTTTTTCACAATTGATTATAATGTTAGCTGAGGTCATATTTGACTTTTATTAATATTGAGATAAATACTTTCTATGCTCAGTTTGTTGATTTTAACATGAAAGTCTGTTGGATAGTTCTGTATTGAGATGATCTTGCAATTTTTATCATTCATTCTGTTGATGCAGTATATCACACTGATGTAAACTTGTTCAAGAGGGATAAAAGTTTCAGTTATGCAACATGTATAAGTTCTAGAGATCTATTCTACAACATTGTGTTTCTGGTTAACAATACTATGTTGTGGACTTAAAAATTGTTAAGATGGAATCTCATGTTAAGTGTTCTTACCACAAAAGGAAAGACAAGACAAAAAAGCAGACAAACAAACAAACAAACGAAAACCACCTCAAAAACCCCCTTAAAAAAACCCTAAAAAACAAACAAATAAACAAAAACACAAAGGGGAATGAGGAAACTTTTGGAGATGATGAATTGTTGTGATGGCTTCATGGATTCATACATATATTAAAATTCATTAAATCATTAATTTTAAGTATTAGTCATTTCTCATATCAATTGTATCTCAATAAGCTGTTTAAAGAAAGTTTGAAATTGATTCTAATCCTTAATGACAATCTTGAAACACTTTAATTGGAAAGTTTTGTGATGAAAAAAACTTTTGTATTTTTAAATCTCCTCTCGGCCCTGTAAGGGCAGAAACTTGGCAACCCTCTGCCTTCCTCCAGGAGGATCACTGCAGGTGCTCACTGCAGAAGTATGCAGAGTATGGTGACAAAAAGTGAAGACTTCTTATTTCTGAGAGTTTACTGAAGAGAAGGGGCCATTATCTTTCAGCTCCGGGGCTAGAGATCAGAGTGCGACTATTTTTATTTTTATTTATATTTTTAATTTTAATTTTTATTTTTATTTTCATCCTTTAAAGAGGCGCTGAAAGCCTTTAGGGATCAAAAACCACAGAGAGCATCCAGAATCGGTTTATACTGAGCCCAATGCCCTGGCAAGGGGAAGTGCAATTCCACCCAGGCAAAGACACCCAAGAACCAGCACAGCAGGCCCCTCCCCAGGAAGACCAGCTGGATCATCAAGGAAACACCAAGTTTATGGAACACATAGGACTGCAAAACTCCAGCACTAGGGGAAAATAGTATATAAAATTTGAGGTTTTTTTCTCATGATTTGTTTATATTTGTATAAAATTTTCCTTTTCTTTTTTTTTCCTTTTCAACTAGTTTTTTTTTTTTTTTATTTTACCAACTCTTTGTTTTTAAGTCTTTTTTTTTTAACTTTCAATTTGTATTTACATTTTATAGATATATTATTTTTTGTCTTCCTTTCACTGTATTCAATTATATATATATATGTATGGGTATATACATATATATATATGTATATATATATATACACACACATTTAAGTTTTGCTTTCTTTACACTTTTGGGATTTTGTGTCTTCTAACAAATGGACGAAAAAAAAACCCAAAACCAAAAAACACCCAGGACAAAAAGGAACACTCTGTTTTGTCCACCTGGGAGATTATATTCCGTCTCATCTCCCCCCATTCCCCCCTTTTTCTTTTTCTTTTTCTTTTCTTTTTTTGGTTTCTGACCTCTTCAGATTTGTCTAGTGTGTATTTCATTTGTGTTGTGGTTGACATTTCTGATTTTGTTCTCTCATTCATCTATTCATCTCTGGGAAAAATGATGATAAGGAGGAATTCACAACAGAAGGAAAAAACAGAGGACAGAGGTAATACTCTCTGCCACAGATCTAATCAATATGGATAAAAGTAAAATGTCAGTGCAGTTATTCAAGATAATGATTATAAAGTTACTAGCTGTGCTTGAGAAGAGCATAAAAGACAATAGAGAATCTCTTAGTGCATAATTAAAATCTAATCAGGTCAAAATTAAAAATGCTTTAATTGAAATGCAGTCTAAATCGGATGCTCTAACAACTAGTGTAACTGAAGTAGAAGGGAAAGTGACACAGAAGCCAAGTTAATGGAAAGGAAGGAAACTGAGGAAAAGAGAGAAAGACAAGTAATGGACCATGAGGGGAGGCTTTGAGAAATCAACAATACCATAAAGTGAAACAATACATCTAATTATTAGGGTCCTTGAGTGAGAAGAGGTAGAGAGGCACAGAAGGTATATTTGAGTAAATCATAGCTGAGAATTTCCCTAATCTGGGGAAGAAAACAGGCATTCAAAGTCCAAGAAGTAGAGAGAATTCCCCTCAAAATCAATAAAAATAGGTCAACATCCCAATATATAATAGTGATGCTTGTAAATTTCAGATGTAAGAGAAAATCCTGAAAGCAACTTGAGACAAGAGTTTCTTAAACTACAGGGGTAGAAACATTAGGCTGATAGCAGACATATCCACAGAGACCTGGAAGTCCAGAAAGGGCTGACATCATATATTCAAGGTACTAAATGACAAAAACATGAAGAATACTTTATCCAGCAAGGTTGTCATTCAGAATGGAAGGTGAGATAAAGAACTCCTAGGACAAACAGAAACTAAAAGAATTTGCGATCACTAAACCAGCCCTGCCAGAAATATTAAAAGGGATCTTTTAAGCAAAGAGAGAGTCCCAAAGTATGATAGACCAAAAAGGAACAGAGACAATATACAGAAACAATGGCTTTACAGGTAATACAATGGAACTAAATTCATGTTTCTCAGTAGTTACTTTGAATGCAAATGGGCTAACTACTCCAATCAAAAAGATACAAGATATCTGATTAAGTTAAAAAAAAAAAAAAACAAGACCCATCAATATGCTATCTACAGGAAACTCATTTTAGATACAAGGCACCTCCAGATTGAAAGTGTAGGGATGGAGAACCATTTATCATGCTAATATGGACATCAAAGGAAAGCTGGGATATCAATCCTCATATCAGACAGATTAGATTTAAACCAAATACTTTAATAAGAGATGAAGAGGGAAACTACCACACTTCTAGAGTCTATCGAACAAGAAGAAATAACAATTCTAAATATTTTCATGTTTCTAACTTGGGAAAAGCCAATTATATAAACCAATTAACAACAAAATTAAAGAAACACACTGATAATAATACAGTAATAGTAGGGGATTTTAACACCCCTCACAGCAATGAACAGATCATCTAAGCAGAAGTTCAACAAGGAATCAAGGACTTTGAATGACACACTGGATCAGATAGACTTCACGGATTTATAAAAAACCTTCCATCTAGAAAAATAGAATACACATTCTTCTCGAGGGCACATGGGCCATTCTCCCAAATCAAATACTGGGTGACAAATCAGATCTCAACTGGTACCAAAAGATTGAAATCATCACCTGCACATTTTCAGAACACAATGATTTGAAATGTGAACTCAACCCAACAGGAAATTTGGAAGGAATCCAAATACTTGGAGTTTAAAGAGTATCCTATTAAAGAATGAATGGAGGGGCTCCTGGTTGGCTTAGTGGGTTAAAGCCTCTGCCTTCAGCTCAGATCATGATCCCAGGGTCCTGGGATCAAGTTCCGCATCAGGCTCTCTGCTCAGCAGGAAGCCTGCTTCCTCCTCTATCTCTCTGCCTGTCTCTCTACCTACTTGTTATCCATCAAATAAATAAATAAATAATCTTAAAAAAATGAATGGATCAACCAGGAAATTAAAAAAAAAAGAATTAAAATATTAAAATTCATGGAAACAAATGAAAATGAAAACACAACTGTTTAGAATCTTTAGGATGCTGCAAAGGTACTATGAGGAAGTACATATCAATACAACCCTTTCTCAAGTAACTAGAAAAGTCTCAAATACACAAGCTAACCTTACACCTAAAGAAGCTGGAGAAAGAAGAGCAAATAAAACCTAAACAAAGCAGGAGATGAGAATTATAAAGATTAAAGCAGAAAGCAATGAACTAGAAACCAAAAAAACAAACAAACAAACAAACAAACAACAACAACAACAAAAACAGTAGAACACATCAATGAAACTTAGAGTTGGTTCTTTGAAAGAATTAATAAGATTGATAATCCCCTGGCCAGTCTTATCAAAAAGAAAAGAGAAAGAACCCAATTGAATAAAATCATGAATGAAAAAGGAGAGATCACAACCAACACTGAAGAAATACAAACAACTACAAGAACATATTATGAGCAACTATATGCCAACAAATTAGGCAATTTAGAAGAAATGGATGCATTCCTAGAAACACATAAACTACCAAAACAGAAACAGGAAGAAATAGAAAACATGAACAAAACCAATAACCAGCAAGGAAATTGAAGCAATAATCAAAAATTTCCCAACGAACAGGAGTTCAGGCCTGCTGGCTTTCCGGGGGAATTCTACAAATATTTCAAGAAGAATTAATACTTATTCTTCTGAACATGTTTGGGGAAAAAAAAAAAAAAAAAAAGAAAGAAAGAAAGAAATGGAAGGAAAATTTCCAAACTCATTCTGACATCAGAGTTATGTTAACCCCAAAACCAAACAAAGACCCCACCAAAAAAGAAAATTACAGACCAATATCCTTGATGAACATGAATGTCAAAATTATCACCAAGGTACTAGCCAACAGGATCCAACAATATATTAAAAGGAGTATTCACCACGACCACGTGGGATTTATTCCTGAGATACAAGGGTGGTTCAACATCTACAAATCCATCAATGTGATACTCTATCTACATAAATAAAAGAAAGGTCAAGAACCTTATGATCCTCTCAACTTATGCAGAAAAAGCTTTTGACAAAGTACAGCTTTCTTTCTTGATTAAAACTCATTACATTGTAGGGATAGAGGAAACATACCTCAATATCCTATAATACATAGATGGACAGCTCACCATGAATATCACTGCTGGTCAAAATAGTACTAGAAGTTGTAGCCACAGCAATCAGATAACAAAGAGAAATATGAGACATCTGAATGATCAAAAAGTCAAACTTTCAATCTTCACAGTTGACATGATATTCTATGTGGAAAACCCAAAAACTCCAACCCAAAATTTCTAAAACTCATATAGAAATTCAGCAATGTGACAAGATATAAATCAATACACAGAAATCAGTAGCATTTCTATCCACTAACAATAAGACAGAAGAAAGAGGAATTAAGGAATTGATCCCATTTACAATTGCACAAAAAATGATAAGGTTCCTAGGAATAAACATAATCAAAGAGGCAGAGGGTTTGTACTCGAAAAAACTACAGAACACTTATGAAATTGAGGAAGACACAAAGAAATAGAAAAATATTCTATGCTCATGGATTGGAGAAAAAACATAGTTAAAACATCTATGGTACCCATTCAATGTAATACCTATCAAAATAACATTGACATTTTTCACAGAGGTGAAACAAATAATCCTAAAATTTGTATGGAATGAGGAAAGAGCTTGAGTAGCCAAAGAAACATTGAAAAAGAAAACCAAAGCTGGGGGCATCACAATTCAGGACTTCAAGCTCTATTACAAAGCTATAATCATCAAGACAGTATGGTACTGACACAAAAAACAGACACATAGATCAATGGAACAGAATAGGTAACCTGGAAATGGAAGCTCAACTCTATGGTCAACTAATCTTTGACAAAGCAGGAAAGAATATCCAATGGAAAAAAGACAGTTTCTTCAACAAATAGTATTGGGAAAACTGGACAGCCACATGTAGAAGAATGACACTGGATCATTTTCTTAAACCATACACAAAGATAAACTCAAAATGAATGAAAGACCGAAATGTGAGACAGGAAACCATCAAAATCCTAGAGGAGAACAAAGGCAGCCATCTCTTCAACTTTGGCTGCGGCAACTTCTTGCAAAGCACATCTCCAAAGGCAGGGGAAACAGAAGCAAAAATGATCTATTGGGATTTCATCAGGACAAAAAGCCTCTGTACAACAAAAGAAACAGTCAACAAAACTAAAAGGCAACCTATGGAATGGGAGGAGAAGATGCAAATGACATATCAGATAAAGAACTAGTATCCAAGATCTATAAAGAACTTACAAACTCAATACCCTAAAAAAACAAATAATCCAATGAAGAAATGGGCAATAGACATAAATAGACATTTCTCCAAAGAAGACAAATAATTGACCAACAGACACATGAAATAATGCTCCACATCCCTTGGCATCCGGGAAATACATATCAAAACCACAGTGAGATACCACCTAACACCAGTCAGAATGGCTAAAATTAACAATTCAGGAAACAACAAATGTTGACCAGGATATGGACAAAGGGGAACCCTCTTACATTGTTGGTGGATATCCAAGCTGGTACAACCACTTTGGAAAAGTGTATGGAGGTTCCTCAAAAAGTTGAAAATAGAACTACCCTAGACACAGCAATTACACTACTAGGTATTTATCTGAAAGATACAAATATTGAGATCCAAAGGGGCATGTGCAACCCAATGTTTATAGCAGCAATGTGCATAATAGCCAAAGTGTGTAAAACTGTGTAAAGTGTGTAAAGCCCAGGTGTCCATTAACAGATGAATGAATAAAGAAGATGTGGTATATATATACAATAGACTATTACTCAGCCATCAGAAATGATGAAAAATTACCATTTACATCTCCATGGATGGAACTGGAGGGTATTACACTAAGTGAAATAAGTCAGTCATAGGACGACAATTGTCAGAGTGTTTCCCTCATTTGTGGAATATAAGAAAGAGCACAGAAGATCATAGGGGAAGGGAGGGAAAACTCGATGGGAAGTCATCAGAGATGGAGAAAAGTTCTGAGAGACTTAACGAAAACAAACCTTTGGAGGGGAGGTGGGTGAGAGATGGGGTAAATCGGTGATAGGCATTAAGAAAGACATGTAATGGGAAGGGAATTGGATGTTATATGCAACTGACCAATTATTGAACACCACATCTGAAACTAATGATGTATTATATTTTGGCCAATGAATTAAAAAAAAAAAAAAAGCACTCTCAGGAGAATAAATAGACTAGAGTGGAAATGATACTAACTGATATGAGGATGGGAGATAGCAACACATTTATTATTTAGGAGGAAATACCTAAATAAGGCAGGACATTAGGAATGAAGATGCTAGTCAGAATCAAAACAATCTAACAAAAAATGTCAAATGGATGCAAAAAGATTTGGCAACTTCTCAGATGTAGTAGGTGATATATGCCATTCAGAGGAAGAACTCTAACATAATTCACAGGCAAAATTTGCTTAGGCCATGAGATGCTGACTCAAAGGATCTGGGTGTTTTCTGACATATCTATTTTTTTGCACTGTTAGTACATTTCAGGATATCCTTCTTTATAGCAAGAGTTCTTTTTTAATATTATAAGAAGAAGAAGTTACTCTTTTTCATTCTTAGAGAAAGTTCTCATGTTTAAAAACAAAAAAAGCAAAATGTAATGCTATTTGGAATTTAACCTGTTAAATTGGAGTTTAACCTGTTAAGTCTGTTAAGCAAACCTAAATGGATGAGATTTGCAATAGCTCTCCAATATTGATCTTTATTTTTTCCAGTGATGCAAACCATTCATTGAATGTTGATTCTTCAGCATTCACAGCTAACACATTGAGTGTTTTGCTAAAATCATATAACTCAGTAACAACTTATTTATTGATATTTGACTACAATGTTAATAAAACTAGAAGAATAATATTATTAATTATATAATAGATTTCATTTAAAATAAACCTTTATGAAGCAATACTTACCACTCAATGTTACTATTATTAAGGATGTTAGAAAATTCATATAAAATCTCAATACTAGGATGTCACTTGGTGTCCAGAATACTTTAATATATTATTCATTTGGTCCATTTGTGACCTCTTACTAGTAAGTGTTTAAAAATTCCGTTTGTTAAGGATTGGTGAATTGAAAGTATAAAATAGCAAAAACAGTTTAGACAGTATAAGTTTTAAAGACATATGATCTGCAAAGCTCCCAGGGAACTGAACTCAGAAATGCCCCATATCTGAACTTAAAAATTCACCCCAAATTCATATTTTTAAATTTATAAATATTTCTTTCTTTCTATGAACTTACTTTTTAGAATGTGTTTTGTTTTCCAGGTCTTAAAATACCATTAAAAATACAGAGTTTAAAAAAAAAATGACATCACTAATAGTGAACAGATTTTCCTTAGAATTTATTTTTTTATAATAAATTTACCCCATTAAGTAAATGAAATAATTTCTTTCCACATTATCAGAGAAGGGCAAAACCATGGCCTGGGGCCAAATTCAACTATGCCCATCCACTTACCTGTTGCTTATAGTTGCTTTTGTGCTATAAAAGCAGACATGAGTAGTTGTGACAGAAACCACCTGGCCTGCAAAGCCTAAAATATTTGCTGTCTGGCCCTATACAGAAAATGTTAACCAGTCCCTAAACTATAGCATAAGCAATATTATCTACTGCATGTTGGTAAATATTCCAGTGGAAGTTTTGTTTGTTGTAGAACACTCACAGAACTCGGAAGTCTGTCTCAGACTCATATTTCACATCTGAACTGGGTTGAATAGTGTTCCCTAAAAATTTACGTCTACCCAGAGTCTGTAAATATGACTATTATGGATTGAAAGTTCGTATCTTCCCAAAATTGTTATATTGAGATCTTGCCACTCTATGGGATGGTATTAGGACATAGGGCATTTGGGTGGTGATTATGTGGCCAGGTGAAACACTCATGATGGGATTAGTGCCTTTTTAAAAGAGACTCCACAGAACTCTCTTGCTGTTTCTGCTCTGCGAGAACACAGTGAACAAATCAGCCATCTATGAAACAGAAAGTAGATTCTTAGAAGAAGCTAAATCAGCTGGTGATGCGATCTTGGACTTCCCAGACCTCCAGAACTGTAAGAAATAAATGTATGTTGTTTAAAGCACCCACTGTATTTTATTTTTTGCTGAAGCAGACCAAATGAACTTAGTGACCTTATTTGTTAAATAGGGTCTTTGCTGTGTAATCAAATTAAGATATAGTCATACTGAATTAGGACAGCTACAGTATCCAGTATGACCGCTCTTCTCATTAAAAGAAGGATATTTGAACACAGGCACATACACATAGAGAACATGATATGAAGATACAGAGACACAGGAAAAAAGCCATGCGGCAAAGGAGGCAGAGATTGAAGCAATGAGTCTACAAGCCAGGTAGTGCCAAAGATTGATAGCAAATTCCCAAAATTAGAAGTGGCAAGGAAGGATCCTCCTGTAGACCTTTTGGTCTGGAAGAAACCTAATTTTGGACTTCCAGCCTCCAGAACTGTGACAGAATATGTTTCTACTGTTTTAGGTCATCTAATTTGTGCTGCTTTGTTACAACAGCCCTAGGAAACGAATACAGTGTTTTAAAAGCCATTTTGGTAAAATGCTTGAATGTACTTAATCTATTGAAATTTTTTTTCTACATTTTACTGGTTAAAGTAGAAGCCTATTTGTTATTAGTATTATAACAGAAGACATAGTCTTTGTAGGCTTGTACCATATGGCAATTTTACAGAATATATAAATACTATATATATAAATACTATTCCCTGTTAACAAAAATAAATTGTATTACATTTTAATTATCAATTATGACTTAGTGGATCAACATAGTTCTCCAAAGATAAAATAGGATATATGAATGTTTATCTTAATATTCATTTAATAAAAGGCCAATCATTTTTATGATTCTTAAGAGCACACAAATTATAGTTATGATGAAAAGTGCAGTTTAATTTCTTCCTTTTATTACTTATCTCTGTTAATTTCATAACTATTAAATTCCATAAAGTAATTATTGCCAGTCATTACAGCTCAAGAGCAGTAACTGCTTTATTTGTTAATTAAATACTTATTTAGGGCACTTCAATTCAAGTGTTAACAAATATTTACTATTTCTTACTAAGAATAATTAAAAAACATTTATAAATCAGAAGGACAGCCTTGATATATAAGCAACTGGAGATTTGGGGAAAAATAATTCTGACAAAATCACATAATCAAAGAAAGAACATGGAAGTATGGGTAACTGTGATTATTTCAGTGCCCAATAGTTGTAGGAATTTATCATCTTTCTCCATAACCATCCTGATATGTTCCAGAACATTCTACATATTTTTATGTTTGAAGGTACCAGTGAATGTGTGCTGCCTCATTTATCACTATGTAATTCATAGAACTAAGTGTTGTTTTCTGAACCCCAAACAACATTTATTAAATTTGCTAAGTAATTATATTTACTCATGATAATTTCAATTCCACAGTGCAAATCAGCACAGGTGTGACTAGCAGTTATATTTCTTCATCCACAGAGCCCCTGCTGTACATAAAACATCCACTAGTAATTTTCTTTAATTCTCTTAATTGCTTGGGGCAGCCTGAGCCACTCTTTTCCCCTAATTTGATGCTTTCTGTTGTGTTTCATAGAGAACAAAATAGTCTGTAGAGGGACCACTTATAATTATAAGAATTGAAATACAAGCACACTCATGTCTAATATAGACTTGGAGTCATCCTTCCAGCATTTACACATCTATCCATTTGATAGAAGCAGGCTCAGAGAGGAAAACAATAAGAGAAAAGAAAGCAAAATAAAAGAGATAAATGTTTTTAAAAAAGCAGATTATGAAGCATACGTTTAATATAACGATGCTAAAATTCAAATCAATCTTATAATTAATCTTTTCTTTCCTTGTTTTAAAATGTAGTGATGACATTCACTTGTATTCCATTTGTTTTCCAAAGAATTTAGAATGAATGTACACCCTACTATTGCTAAACTGCATCAAACATGTTGTGTTGGCTTTTTTTTTTTTTTAAACTACCCTTACATTTCACATTCTGCTTCCTCTAACTGAAGTGAATGGGACCAGATTTTCCTTATGCTTTTAGACTTGCTTAGTCTTGCGCATGTGTATAAAATAAATTAATGATTTAGTGGATGGGTATTGTTCTTAGTACCTTTAAAATGCTGAGAAGGATAACCACTAATATTTCTACAATATAGTATTTTAACTTTGCACCACAATTAAACAAGTATTTAATAGGTTCAGCTCACTGTATTTGTACAGTGTATAATAAAATAAGCTAACGTTTTAAAGCGTCTAAAGAAACAGAACTCTTAATATATTCCACAGAAATTTCATTCAAGACAACATAATAGAAGAAGCAGTTTGCTACTGGAAAGCTCAGTTGCCATAGAAAGTAAAATGCTGTTACTGAAGAAACAGGTTCTTCTAGAACAAAGCAAACAGCTACATAATTTGAGACTAGCTTGCACCTGCATGAGTGAGAGCTAACTTTTGATTCTATTAGGCTCTGTTCCTCTTAGCAACATTGTGGGTATTATGTAAATTTCAGTGAGACAATCAACATGGGTTAATGGAATGGTGAACACCTGCTTAATAAAATCATTTTTCTTGTTTCCATTTATATTTTTATCTGATGATATTTACACTATGGGCCTGCATTTACCAGAAAGCTGTGAATGCTCATAAGAATGGCCACAAAATACTCCCTAAATCATTATTGGAATAGCCGAAAGAAACACCCTGGTCAAATATAAGAGATGCTCATCCATTAATTCAAATGTTTTTCTTTTTAAGTTTTGGGGAATTGCCAAATCTTTCGAGAACCTGATCAAATCTAATAACTTTTTGACCAGAAAAGCACATATAGATCACAAAATTTCCAGGTTGTTTGAGAGAGGCATAAACTTCCTAAAGCCCTTATTGAGAATTGATAGGTTCCAGTTAAAGATGTCTTACTCAAACAGCGTTACCTCATACACAAATCTGTTCACTACTTGTCTTTAGTTCACTGATAATTCATATCCAGGCTTCCCTCTTCTTGAACTTTCAAGATTATATTTTGCTTACATAATTTCTTTCAACATAGTTAGCATATGGCCATAATACATCTCTTCCTACTCCCAACGGGCACTGAAACTACACAAGGATAATGAAGTATGCTTCACCATATGAATGAACTATCATTCACCAATGTTATTTGATGTCTTTATAATAATTTTCTCCCAAACATTCTATAATTTACTTAATGGTTGTTTCATTGTTTAACATTTAGGAATATTTTCATCAATAATCGTGCAAATCTCTGATTATCCCCTTAGCATAAATTCTTCTGTAATTACTTGGTAAGAAGTGAATGTATTAAAATTCTTAATACATACTACTAACTTGCTCTCCACAAAAGATAAACAATTTATACTCCAACTGATGGTTTAAGATAAAAACCATTGCAATATATCCTCAATAACAATACTCAGTTTTGTCACTGAAAAATAAATAATAAACTTTACTATCATCATTTTATGAAAGACCTTATCTGGGTCCCCCAAATATTAAGACAGATAATGATTTTGTAACAATTACAAGATAAATGAGAATTCAGTTTCATATGACTGCTGATGACATTTGCCAAAGCAAAAATTGTTTGTGACAAAGTGAAACAGGCCAGGAAGACTTTATTCCAGGTTATAGATGAGAGATACCATAACAAACTGAGCGCACCTGCATTGAAACAAAGGCAATGTTTGTTGTTGTTGCTTACTTTTTTTTTCTCCCAGCCTAAGCACTGGGTGAGCTAGTAAAAGGTACCAGAGAACATTCTGAGAGAGGTTGATGATGGGATGTGTGGAGCAGAAGGAGTTACTCCTGAGCTTGCAAATATTTTTCTCTGAGATTACTCCATTGTGTTTGCTAATTAGCACCCATTAATTTAAGCCTCTACCTTCTCACAGAGACTAGGAGGTAAGGGTACTATCTCCATTATGTTCACATTTCAGAGGGATGGTTTCCAGATCCTTTGGGAAGACATTTCTGGGTAGTAAACTGACAAGAGGCTTAAAAAAGAGATAACATCAGAAAGGGGCAGAGGAATAATTTAGAATTAGTTTTCTAACATAAATCTAAGGAAAGAGAAGACGGGAGCTTCAAATCAGGAAAAACGTGGTATACAATTTAATCAAGCTAAAGGCCCTGGTGATCACATTCAGTAATAACTTAGGCTACAATATAAAGGTAATACTTAAAAAAAAAAAAAAAAAGAAAAAGAAAAGTAAAGAAAATCTAGGAAAGTGTTTAGCTTTATAGTGAAGGAATGTGCTATGTCCTTAAAATGTAGATTAGGAAAGGATGTAGATCTACTTCTTTATGATTTAGTTTTAAGAATATAAGTGAGGTTCAGTGGGGTGGAGTCTGCAGCTGATGACCAAGAAAGTATTCTTGAGACATCTTTGGTGCAAAATGGTGGTTTATTAAAGCATCCAGACAGGACCCATAGGCAAAAGAGCTGCTGCCCAGGGGTTGTGAGGGGTGACAGGTTATATACTATGGGGTTGGGGGAGGTAAGGAAAAAGGGAGGTTTCAAAAGAACTTTCATTTGCTAAAGAGGACCTACAAGATACCAGAGGCCTTGAGGTTTTGCCTTGTCAAGGTTTGTCCCTTTAGCAAGGTATTAACATTAAGATAGTTGGGAAATTCCTAAAGAATGTCACATTTGTCTCAACCAGGAGTGGGGTTGGGGAAGGTTGCAAGGTGTCAGCTTTTGCTCTGTGCTCAGCCCACCTGCTTTCTGATCCCTCATCATTTAGATATAAATTTTATCTGGGAAGCTCTGAGGTAGGATGGTGCGGAGATCAGACTTTTTGCTTAGACTTTTGATCTGTGTTCCTACTTGAATGGTCACTGGGCTTTGGACTCAGATGTCTGAACACAGAACATGAGAGAAGAAGTACAGAAGCCTTTCCACAACTCAAATTTTTTTTTTAACAGAATTTATTTTTTTTAAAGATTTTATTTATTTATTTGACAGAGAGAGATCACAAGTAGATGGAGAGGCAGGCAGAGAGAGAGAGAGAGGGAAGCAGGCTCCCTGCTGAGCAGAGAGGCTGATGCGGGACTCGATCCCAGGACCCTGAGATCATGACCTGAGCCGAAGGCAGTGGCTTAACCCACTGAGCCACCCAGGTGCCCCTCACAACTCGAATTTTCAATTCAGAGAACTTCTAAGTGACAACTGAGGATTGGTGGAGATAACATTTCAACTCACTTATACTTGTGGGAACCAGATACCCACAAATCTGTATCTTAGCCCCTAACACCATGCTAGGGGCTCACATAGGAAATGCCAGTAATTTAAAAATGAACTTCCTAGATTTATGTAGTTTGCCATCAAGGAGAGGTGATAGAGTATGTCTATAACCTAGTGCACTCAAAAAGCATATAATCTACAAATGCTATATATAGATATGTATTTGTTTATAATCTTAACATCTTAATGAATTTGTCTTGTTGCTGTCTTTCCTTTTTCTGTTTAACTCATTAACTTTCCTTTCACTTTTTCGGCATACCTCACTAAGTTTCTTAGTAATTGCTTTTCTGTGAATATTCTGTTGCTCCTCTCCTCAAGGGAAAACAGGCTATTGTCTATTCCTATATTTTTGTCCCTTCCTTAAGTTAATTTCCTCAGCTCTAGCTACGATTCATTCTCAAGGTGAACTTTCTGCACACAGAATATTTACTCTTTATTATAAGGTGACATCACAGAAGTATTCATGTTCTCTGGGTTATAAAGGACACAGATAACGTGCTGTTACAAGGCACACTGTTTCATGTCCTTTGTTGAACGTTATGCTTTCCTCCTCCCGGAAGATAACTGCTGCGAATTAGAAAAATTAACATATTTATAGTATTCAGTCCTTATTGAAAGATGCACAGGGATAATGTTCTGGCATCTTGCTTTGCATCCTGTTTTTTTTGACATTTCTTAATAACTTCTGACAACATCATGAAGTAGTCCTATTAATTTACACTGAAGCAAAAATAATTGGCACCGTAGGTATGTTTTATTCCTATCATCAATATTCTACTGAATTCATTGTAATGCATGTAACTTGGAACTCTTTTATTAACATAGAGCCTACCTAAGATAATGTACAATTTGCTGGGTTATGTGAGGCATCACAGATTCCTCAGGCAAAGAGGAAACTTTAGCAGTGGCCAGGCATGATGAGGAGAAAAGTGGATTTGAAAAGAGAGTAAAACCAAGCCAAGACAGCCTGCATCTGTGCTGAGCAGGCAAAATTGGCTGTCACTGTACTAAGCCTAAGCCTGGCTAAAGGGGAACCATGGAAATATGTAACAGAGGGGAATTTTTCTCTTTTTCCTGCCAAGTGAAAAAATGTTACTAGCTCCCTTCAAAAAGGAAGAGAAAAGTAAAGTCAAAAAACAAGATGAAATGTTCATGTTTGCAGGTGAAGAACTCCTTTGAAAAATCTCTCCTAAAATGAGGGGGTGGATAAATAAAAGATCACACAGTAATAATTGTTTTATCATTGTTGTAGCTTAATAGACACCCCACCCTCCCCAGCAGCATTTCAGAATTCCAAGAAAAGAAAATCTTGCATTTTCTTCCACAGACCTAGGTTTCTAGTGAGAGCATAAGAAAAGACTCAAAGATAAAAAGGACTTTTTTTTTTTTAAGAATTTTTTTTTTTTAAAGATTTTATTTATTTATTAGTCAGAGAGAGAGAGGGAGAGCGAGCACAGGCAGACAGAGAGGCAGGCAGAGGCAGAGGGAGAAGCAGGCTCCCTGCCGAGCAGGGAGCCCGATGTGGGACTCGATCCCAGGACGCCGGGATCATGACCTGAGCCGAAGGCAGCCGCTTAACCAACTGAGCCACCCAGGCGTCCCAAAAAGGACTTTTTGAAGAAAAGATTTTTCCCACTGAGTTACAGTCAGTTGGTATTTTTTATCAGAAATACTCATTCATAATTTCTTTTTAAAGAATTCTGAAATTCATTTGTTTATGAAATAATTCAACAAAAGTACAACTTAGAATCAGAATGTTATGTTCAGATATCTTAGGTTTAGAATACTTTGTTAGAATTTAGGAATTAAATGTGCAAACCAGTTTCCATCCACCTCAGCTAGGATTTAGGCTGCTTTTGGCTTCTCTATCCCAGTTACATTTCTCCTTGAGAGGAATTAGATTACAAATCTCATACACTTGCCTCATGCATACATTAGGCAGAGAAGCCAACTGCTTATTCCACATGATGTATCCAGAAGAACATTCTTTTACCTTCAGCCTGTTTACAACCCATTATTTGTGTGATAGTACTTGAGGGAAGGAAGAAGTTGCATCATTACTAGTTCATTCTATGCTTCTTTATGCAGAATACCATAAGTACAATAAATAAATAAAACCCCCAAATTTAACATGCATTACAAATACTCTCTCTATAAAATCTATAGTTGGGTCAAATGTGCACAAATCCCCCACCCCAAATAAGAAGAACTTTCAAAATACAAGTCATTTGGATGAGCATATTAAGGGCAAACACAGCAAACTAAGTGAAAGCATCTTAGAAGAAAGGAAGCACTCATAGTTGGAGTGATTTTTGATGACGGTGCCATTAATGATCTTTTAATAAATAACATAATTATTTTGGCACTAAGTTCTTGGCTTCCTAAAATTAAAAGTTATGGTCTCTCAGAAACAGGAACTGGCAGAGAAATGTTCATCTTCACAACAGCTGAGCAGACAAAATATGTCAAAATGTCAGAATGTGAATTTGGAGTAAGAATGTAAGAGAGGGGAACTGCCAGTCCTTGTGATTTTGTGGCCATTAAATCACTTTGGTATGAGAATTGATGTTCAAGTGTTCATAAATCATATATGACACACAGAAATATCTTTATAATGTTTGCCACTCACGGCCAGACCAGTGTTTCTCAATTGTTTATTGTCCCTCTCCCAACAGATTTCTTAAACCTATTTTTCCCCTAAATCATTGTGCCCCACTGAAGTTTAATACTACAAATATACTACATATTCATTATTTACTATATGTATACCTGTGCTTATACATAAAAAGAGTACATCCCCCCAACACACACACTTTCTGCATAGTCAACGTATGGCCCCTTAGGGAAAATATAAACCCTCTTGTAAAAGCATTCCCTAACAAATGGAAAAATTAGTGCCTGAGGAAGAAACTTTTTCTTCAGAGTCTAGATAATTATCCTCTCATTTAGTTTTTGTTAGCTAAGGATATGTTTCATTAAAAATCTATTTCTCTAAAAATTCATTTGTGATTAAATATAAGAAGATACTTCTTCAGTGAATTACTAACTTGTGTCTGGCAGTGTACTGTTTTGAACACTTTCCTAATCCAAATTTCCATATACAGACTATACCATGGACAACTCTACTAGAAATGAGTTCAACACTGAAAATTGCTAATTCTATGGCTATAGCCTTGAACCTTCTAGGACTGCATATCATCTGAAGAAACCACAGGCACCTTCAAGTAAACATATATACAGTATTTCTTTCATTTTTTTTAATCAAAACTACTACCTCTCCTTTATCTGCCACTTCTATTTATTCACTAATATCTATTAACTAAAGGCTTATAATCTTTCATATTTGTTATAATCTCTCATGTTTATTCCTTTTTCATCATTCACACTATTTCTGTGTTAGATCAGCTCTCATCCTTCCACATCTACACTATTGGATAACTTCAATATTGTATCTATGCTTCTAGTTTTTCCTATCTCAACTCAGTCATTTTCATTGTTACTTGGAAAATTTCACTAAAACAGAAATCTGTCAATGATTCCTTTTCTTCAAAGCGACTCTCTATTCCTCAAGAAATAATGTTAAACCTCTTTATTTAAACATATAAGCCTGATACTGGTCTAACATATCTAGCCTTATTTTTAGCCACTTCTGTTCAATGTTTAAGCTGTATTAAGTTAATTAATTTTGCCAGTTTCTGCCTTTACTCCATATGGTTACACTTTTATGAGACTGTGTACATGATTGCCAAGCCCTGCTGGCTTCCTAAAGTCACCCTTTTCAACCTTCAAAATTCACTTCATGCCTGCACTGGTAAAAAGTATTAGTCTACTTTTATTTTTTTTTTTTAAGATTATTTATTTTAGAGAAAGAGAGAGGAAAAAACAGGGGAGGGGTAGTGAGAAAGGAAGAAACAGAATCTCAAGCAGATTTTGCACTGAGAGCAAAGCCAATGCAGGGCTCAATCTCAGAACACTGAGATTATGACCTGAGCCAAAACCAAGAGTCTGACTCAACCCACTGAGCCCACCAGGTGCCCCAAAAAGTCTTTGTCTCCTCTTCAATTGGAGTCTCTCCTTCAAGTTTAATTTGTGCACTTTAATATTTAGTAGTAATGTCTTATAGAACAATGATAACGTTTGTCAAATATTTTATACATGTTTCCTTGATTATGTTTGAAAGCCAGAATAATTTAATTTGTTTTTGAATCTACATCAGTTAATTCAGCTCAGTATACACTTATATATGAATGGTTGGATGGATGAACGGATAGATGGATGGATTAATCATCAATACATGAATGAAAAAAGTTGATGGGAATTTGGCTAGGATGAAAGAATTTACCAAAATTAATCAAATAGCAAAAAGTCAACAAGAGTTTCAAGTAAAACTATCCATATGCCAATAAAATTCAAGTAAAACTATCCATATGCTAATAAAATTCACTTTAGGAAAATGATATAATTTACCATCAATAAATTAATACCATCTCTGGTTTCAAAAAAAAAAAATCCAAAGTATTCTAATCAGTGAATAACTAATCATGTTTTCCTAATGAGAGACATAGCAAACTTATAAATGTTTCAATCTATAAACTAATGAGACATTTCACACATTTTAATACTGTATTTATTGATTTTCTAGATTTTTTAAAAAGATTTTATTTATTTATTTGACACACAGAGAGAGATCACAAGTAGGCAGAAAGGCAGGCAGATAGAGAGGGGAAACAGGCTCCCTGCTATGCAGAGAGCCTGATGTAGGGCTCCTTCCCAGGACCCTGAGATCATGGCCTGAGTCAAAGGCAGAGGCTTAACCCACTGAGCCACATAGGCACCCCTAGATCCTTTTATCATATGCTTAACACTTGTGAAAACAAGTTCCTTAAAAATAGAATTCTCCCAAAGATGCACTTGAAATATTCAAGTAAAATTAAATTATTTTCTATTTTCTAGCTAATTTTAGCATCTTATGTCACACAGAGATAAATGAGCTAATTTTCTGTAAAATCTATTATTAATCCTACCAATTATCTGTAAAATAGCAAAATGTCTGATATCATGCATTATCTATTTAAATTAGAGTAAGTAACTCAGTCAAACAAAAGGACTTTCTTTTTTAGTTGAAATTTGTCATTGGAGTTCTTGGACTTGATGATGTTTTTTTCTTAGTCAAAGTCTGTCTAAAGCATATTCTCTGTAAGCCTCATTTTGATAGTTATGAGACATTTTGATTCTTCTTTTGGAAGTAAAAAAAGTATCTAATGCCTGTCAAATCTCTAGAGCTTTAGGCTGGTGTGAGTTTTGGAAAAGAACAGAATCTCTAGGTGTACAGATGATTAATGAGAGAAATCTGAGCACCGAAACACGGAGGAGAAAGAGGTTAACGGTGTGTATATGTTTTACTGGAATATTATGGAGGAACTGGAAAATGTTGACCATTGTCATATATAAGAATTAATTCAAGTTTCCCTGACAGTATTAGTATGACATCTCTTAGGTAATAAAAGATAGAATGTATAAACTCAAACTAAAAAGATAAAATTTATAAGTAAGATTGGTAACAAAGGGAAAAAGAGAAAATATACATTAACGGTATACATCAGCAGTTTTCTTACCTAGAAAATAAAAATGGCCCAATTAGTATTTCTATCATGTATTCTTTTATCAGCTTTGAATTTAGAATAGGGAGAAATCTGAAGAAAAAAGTGAAAAAAAAAACAATTTAGTGAGCATAACTGTGTGTGTGTGTTCTAATTAGTTTAAATTCTTTTTATTTAAGCTCAGTGTTGAAATCTTTCACTCCACCAAATCTCCAGGTCACATATCAGGCAATGCTATCATTCCCTTTGCTATCAAGTCTTGAAAAACTGCTCTGAGAGATGGAGTCATGAGATGAAAAGTAAGAGAAAATGAGCATTAGGTTTTGACCCAAGCTCATGATTAATTATTTTGTTGAGATTTACTCTCTCCATGCCCAATTAGAGCTCTTATTTTGTGCTTCTGCATTTTTGAAAGAACTTGTGTTCTCTAAATTTGTGTTCTATTTTTATCCTTGTCTTTCTTGTTCTATTTTTAGAAGTGAGTGAAACAGAAGTAAAGATAACTAAATGCCAAGACTATTTTAAAGTACAAAACAAACAAACAAACAAACAAACATCCCAAAAATAAAAACAACCCAGAGAGGTAAAAGCAATTGATTAAGATATAGATATATTTTTCATATATTTTTCTCCTTTCTCTTCCAATTTTCTTTCTGTTACGACTGCATGTAAAACTTTCAAACTATAGTTTATTTTTAAAATGCTGAATCAAATGTACTTTCTTCTGGAAGATGGTGGCTTACTTTATCCGCTTTCAGTATAAAAATGGTTTGACTTAATGTATAGCAAGCTCTGGTTGTAAGTATAGCAGAACTGTACGTAAAAAGGGTTAACAAAAATGCCCAATGTATGTAAGAATGAAAATGTATCCAAGGAAAAACAGGAAGATTGCAAGTAATTAGTCAGTACAGGGTTGATTTCCTTCCTGTACCAAACAATCTAGATGATTTCTAAAATCTCCACAGCAAATGTGAACAAAATTATGAGGCAGAAAAAAAAATAAGAAATAATTAGACAAACACATCTGCTAGTATACTGAAACACAAAGTACCTTAAAGAAGTTTGAAGGAGCTGAAGTTAATATGCACTAGTATGACTAAAAAAGACTTGACAGATGACTGCAATAAGATAGTGGATCGCACACTGATAATTCAACACAGACATTATATGTGTATTTAACTGAAAAATTAGAACAGGATAAGTATGTGGAAAACACGAAATAAAATAAATCATTACATTAACTAATGAGAGTAGACTGGATTGAGTTTTATTTTCTCTATTGATAACCTAATGAGTTAAAATGCTTCCCATTTTATACTAGTTGGTTCTGAAATTCCTTGACTTCTATCTGGAACTATTACATAGAATTGACTTTGAGGAATGGAGACTGATCTTAAAAATAAAGAAACGGTATCATTCATTGGATTTTAAGTCACATAAATAAGCATATACTCAAAAAGTCATTTTGGGAAAAGTGAATTCCACACCAAGAAGAATGAAATTCTATCATCAGTAAGAAAAGGGTGGGTGACTGGGTAGGGGAAGTGAACATTGCAAAATTGATTCACTGACTGGCATAATTGCTGCATTTTTAGTGCAGGAGATCAGTAATTACGTTTTCTTCTAGGAGCTTTTGTGTTAGGAGATTTTTGATGCAATCTCTTTATTCATTATTGGTCAATTCAATTTTTTTTTTCTTTATTAGTCAGTCTTAGTAAGTTGTATGTTTCTGGAAATTTATTCATTTCTTTTGGGTTATTCAATTTATTGATATATAAATTGTCATAGTGTTTTACGATCCTTTGTAGTCCTGGGTGTCAGTTGTAATGTCTCTTCTTTCATTTATAATTCTATAATTCTATTTATTTGAGTCTACTTTTTTTTTTCTTTTCTTACTCTAGCTAAGGGTTCATCAGTTTTGTGTATCTTTATAAAAAACCAACTCTTATTTCTGTTTATTTTTTCTAGTCTTAATTTCATTTATTTCTTCTCTAATCTTTGTTATTTTCTTGCTTCTGCTCATTTTGGGCTTAAAATGTTCTTTTTTTAGTTCCTAGAGGGATAAAGTTAGGTTATTTATTTATGATCTTTCTTTTTTTAAGGTAAGATTTTATCATTATCAACTTCCTTTATAGAACTGTTTGCTGCATACCATAAGTTTTAATATGTTGTGTTTCCATTTCCATTTATCTCAAGATATTTTGTGATTTCCATTTTGATTTCTCTTTTAACTCTTTTTCCTCCCCTTAGGAACATGTTCTTAATATCCACGTGCTTGTGAATTTTCCTTTTATTACTGTTTTTGAGTCTCATAGCACTGTGATCAGAAAAAAAAATTGATATTAGAAATTATTCTAGTTATAGTTACATTAAATATGTTGTTTATTTATAAACAATAACAAATATATTAACTTTATACTACAGTTATAACAGTCAATAATGATAAAAACTTACTGGGACCACTGGTTTCTGGTGCTGAATGTAAGGAGCTTGGAAGTTGCCACTCTGATCTAACAACAATTAAAATACTGAACAGAGTTAAAAGTATCCAATTCTTCTTGGATCCTTAAGAGAGGGGAGGACACAGGACAAACCATTAACCACAAGAGTCAAGAAACAAGTGGATACAAAAAGTTGAGGCTTACTGCAGCAGAGGTTCATGAGCAGAAACTGCCAGGGGAATAAGTGCCAGGGTAAGAAAATCTGAATTTCAACTGACAGATCACTAGAGACTCAGTACAGACAAATCTGAGAGTTAAAAACTCCAAGTGGATTTTATCATAGAAGGTGACTTTTTGTGTGATTTACCTCTAGGGGCTCATCCAATTTTGCACAACAAAATCAGAAAAATCCTCTCTTGCTTCTGGCAGGGAGAGGTGAAAAGGAAACATTTTGAAGTAAGTCAGAGCACTCTGTTCTTCTTAACAAAAACTGCCCTCAGGAGAAACTAGTTAACCAGGGTTTAACCTACTGGGGTATCTTGGGAATCTGAGTTAGAGAAGGGAGATACCCAACTCCAACCAGCACCAGTCATCCTCTTCCACCTAGGGGTGGGGTGGGGGGGGGGAACCTAAAAAGCTAGCAATTCTGGGATTATCTCAAACCCTTTCTGGGAGAGAAGTCCTAGCTTTGTGTCTGTTTTCAATCCTGCAAATCCAGGTTGGATACTGAGAGACCCCCACTTATTTTTCCTGGGACAGAGCTCAGAAGTGTCTATGGTTACATGTCTTCTTCCATTCCAACAGAGCTGAGGCTGATGCTGATATCATGTTCCTATGGGAACTCTCATGTACAGTCTGTGGATGCTTGTGCCATTGTCTGCAGGGGACCCTGAGGCACCAAGTGAGAAGGTGCTGGATAGTGGTGTTGGGAGAGATAGTCAAAAAGATGTGGCTTACCCATGAACTAGACCCAGACATTTGCAAGCTCTTTATCTTCCTTTGAGGGTATATTCCCTCGACTTTGGAATATGTGTTTCACTTGTCTTTTCCCAGAAGCTGCCTCAAAGATACAGCCTTGAGATAGTAATGAAGCATCCCGACCAACTGAATGGTATATGGGACTGGACCCACAAAGGCCTCTATATTAACTTTTAAGATTCTGGTGGGCAGGTGTGGAAATGTATTCTTTTGTAGCTGCCCCCAAGACAAGCTTCTTAACTCAGTTCTTTTTTGTTGTTTTTTTTTTAAAGATTTTATTTATTTATTTGAGAGACTGAGCACAGGCAGGGGGCAGCATAGGGGGAGAGAGAAGCAGACTCCCTGGTGAGCAAAGAGCCTGATGTGGAGCTTGATCCCAGAACCCTGCGATCATGACCAGAACCAAGGGCAGAGGCTTAACCAACTGAGCCACCTAGGTGCCCCAAGTCAGTTCCCTTCTTGATTAAAACTGCCACCTACTGATTGGGAGTGTTCTGCCTTTTTCGTTAGTCTCTCCTTGGTATCCACATAGGGGAGTTTCAATTTACACCTGAGAAATTTCTGAGGAGTTTGTGAAACAACAACTGTGGGTACAAATCAGCTAGTTGAGGGTGAGGCCCCCTTAGAGGTGAGACTCTTGGTGAAATGTGAGACCAGTTAGTTGAATCTGCAGTCCAGTCAGTGCTGAGATCCATGCACAGGTGGCTGAGAGCACTTGCTGCTTTTCCCTGCTTCTAGCTGTCCTCAGGGTATTCAGCCGTCCCAATGCCCACAATATTTTGGTTGGGGTGAAACAGAATTGGGCCTCAAGAGCCGCATTCTACAAGTCTGGGGAAGGCAGGCGGTTGCTTTGCTCTTCCTTTCCTCCATGGGAAAAGTCGTGAGCTGGGGGATTTGTTTTGGTGCTGAGCTGCATGCAACATGGGGAACTGTGTGATGCGCGTAAAATGGCCTTGTTTTTACTTTCTTCCGTGTGGTTATTCTTGGATTTGTGTTTCCACTGGGGTGCTGGAGCCTCTCACCTGGAATCCTAGATTCTTATAAAGGTGTTTTCTTCTGTGGGTGGTTGTTAAAATTGGTGTTTCTGTCAGGGTGTAAGTGCTGGACCTTCACATAACACTATCTTGTTGAAATCACTCTTCCTAAACTTCCTTTTATTGATTCCATATAGATATCGAATGATTTTCTGGCAAGAATGTGGGTCCTCACGTAGCTTTGTCTATATAGAGAGAACGCTTTTGTCAATTTCAAGTGAATATTTCTGTTTCTATGGCAACTATCTTTAACAGGTTTAAATGTCAATCTCAGTGTTAATGTTAGTTTTCCCCTAAACAAACCTGAACAATGCCTAGATATTTGGGCAGGAAATGCTGACACTCAGGACCTATTAGAAGTAAAATAACTAAGAAGATGATTCCTGTGTTTCTTGACAGTCAGGGATCCACAGCTTCTGTTTTCCCAGGCATAATCCTAGCTTCCAAGATTTTGGAGCTATACATCATCATTAAGAGGCTATGTTTATGTGCACAAACTTTAAATATAAAAAGTTTATACTTCTAGTCTTATTTTCTTTTGTGTCATGATCACATTCTAGTTAAAGGGTATTACAATAAAAGCAAAATCTTTTTTAAAAACTTGCATTTTCATTCACAGTTTGCTTTCTTTTCATCAAATTAATATCATGTCATCTAACTTTTATTTAAGGTATGTGGTGTTTCTTTGTATTCATAGCATCATCACTCAAGATGCTAATTACTATGGTGGACATTTGTGTCATTAGAATGTCTTATATTTTAACAAATTGTTATAAAGTTGGATCTTATCCTTAAGCTCTAATGTCTGTATGGCCCTGATAATTTTGAAAATGCAGGCACCATTGTACCTAACCTGAGGAAATGAATAATTGGCTATCTGCTGTCCTGGTTTCATTTGAGCTATTATATTGCTGAGGGCATGGCTTTAGTATAGTCCACAGACTATGTCAAAAACTAATTGTGAAATATTTGGCTGTAAGGTGATTTGGATGTCCCTGATTAAAAAGCATTTGCATGTAAGATAATTGACTATTTTCAGTTATAATTTTGTTTATAAGTTGTCACTATTTAGGATTGACTTTTGACTAGAACTATGTCTATGTGTTGGCTTAATATTATTCTGATTTATTCTTTTATATTTATTCTGCATATTAGAAAAGGATATTGGGTGTCGGTGTCGCTCAGTTGGTTAAGCGACTGTTTTCTGCTCAAGTCATGATCCTTGAGTCCTGCATCAGGCTCCCTGCACAGCAGGGAGTCTGCCTTTCCCTCTCACCCTTCCCCCTCTCATGTTTTCTCTCTCTCTCCCATTCTCTCTCTCAAATAAATAAATAAAACCTTAAAAAATATATATAGAAAAGGATACTAATTAATTGAAAGTTATTGGCTTTTTTGCATGTTTTATATGTTAAAGAAGTTTACTATGAAATTTTACTTATAAATATGCTACATAGTTATTAATCAATTTTAAAGTGTGATATTCCTTTATTTTATCTATGTCTACAGAGTGGTAAAGATTATTTAATATTGATGTTCCTATAAAGTAGCAGTACCTATTCACTTAAAAGAAATACTTCAGTTAAAATTTCAGTAAAAAACCGTACATACATGACTATATGATTCTGTATATGCATGAGTGTTTTTGTTTTTTCAGAGTAGAGTAGAGAAGTAGTTGACATGAAGGGACGTCTGCCTTGCTCATCGAAATCTGCCCATGAAAAGATTATGTCTTTGATAGCTTTTCATTGGAGTTACTCTTTGCTCATTCCAACCTTGAGATGCTAATGTCAGAAGATTCTAGTATCTGTTTCCATGTGCAGCAATTTCTTGATCTGAGGATAGTCAATCAAAGTGTATCTCTTAGATTTTTTCAAAGGAGCGGGAGGTGTTTAGTTCTGATGGTAAAGATGGGAAGAATGAGTCTATATAATAGCACGTTCCACAGAAATAGACTGGAATGACAATAAAATGGATTTTTAGAGAGGCAAGAGATGAGAGCTAAAGATACTATTGACTTCCTTGAGTATTTGCTTCAAATCTTTCCTGAGGTCAAATCTCTGAATGTCTTCTCTGCTATTTGATTTTCTATACTGATAAAACCTTACCTTTTTGCTTAGTATAAATTAGGCCTCTGAACTCTCAGCTGAAAAAAATGCTAATCATTTATCAATAAAAGAATAAAATTAAATATAATTGAATGATCACAAAACTATCTGCTTGTCCTTCCAAATGTATCACTCTGAAGCTAGACTGATATTTAGAACATCACAGATCAACCCCAAATCGTATCATTTCACCCATAGTTCTTGTTTTAAATCATTTCCTCCTGGCT
This sequence comes from Lontra canadensis, assembly GCF_010015895.1. Classification (NCBI taxonomy): domain Eukaryota; kingdom Metazoa; phylum Chordata; class Mammalia; order Carnivora; family Mustelidae; genus Lontra; species Lontra canadensis. Next base: position 39,804,980 of record NW_022630995.1, on the reverse strand, counting down.
TTTACAAGTGGAAAAAACATCCATAATGGAGATGTTACCTTTTTAAGATTGCTTTTATTCTTGATAAATATCTGGAGTGGGGAGTAAGGAGGAAAGACACATTGGAAAAACTAAAAGTAGTAGTTTCTAAGAAGGCATTTTAACATTTAGAGGCTTAACTTCAGTGTAACCATAATAAAAAAAAAATAACGTTATGTTACTTAAGTTTAGGACAATGACTTAAGAATCATTGCACCAATTATAAAGAGTGGGAAAATAGAAAAACTTCACAAGGCTCTACAGAGTTAACTCATTAGCGTCTAATAAAGGTAAAGTACATGGTGCACCATGAACACCTATTAGAAATCATGGAGGTTCCAACTCTTTCAGGCACAATACTGCCTTTCCTCCAGGATTCCAGTCTCACAAGACTTCACAGAACTGGCAAGATTTCAGCTAGAAACTGTGATTTCAGGGAAGCATAGGCAGGTACTTACAGAAGAGTATTTAATGCACAGCTCATTACATAAGTCCCGTCGTGAAAACCATCAAACTGAGCATCCTCCAACAATGCAGAACAAGCTGTCACCAAACTTCAAATAGTGTATTATGAATCACATGTGATTCTTCTTTTTTTTAAAGATTTTATTTATTTATTTGAGAGAGAGAAAAACAGAGAGAGAACTCAAGCAGGGGGAGTGGGGGAGGGAAAAGCAGTCTCCCCACTGAGCAGGGAGCCTGAAGCAGGCTGGATCCCAGGACCCTGGGATCATGACCAGAGTCAAAGGCAGACACAAGTGAGCCACCCAGGAACCCCTGAATCACATGTGATTCTGATTTTGCTCAGAGGGCAGTACATTTCTTCCAGTGCATCTCTAAGATAAACATCGGGCTGTTCCAGTCTGGCTTTCTTATATAACCCTTTCTTACACAGCCATAAATTTAAAATATGAGAATATTAGGTGTGTAGAGGAAGAAATTTAAAAGAAATTAGAAGTCTATATAATTAAAGACAGAATGAAGAGAAGACCCAAGTTATGCTTGATGTCATCAAAGACAGTTCTCATGGACTGACATTAATTTCCTTTAACTTTATTTTCTTTTCCTTTTGACTATTTCTCCCCCAATCCAATAATTTTTTATCAATATTATTGAGGGATAATTTACATGTAACAAATTCACACATTTTAAATGGTCAGTTTGATGAAATTTTTTTTCTGATTCAGTTTTTTAAATGGAAGTATATATGACATATAACATTGGGTAAATTTAAGGTATACAGCAAGTTAATTTATACATCTATATATTGCTATACAATTGCACTTAAAAACTTAGCTAACACCTCCTTCACATCAAATAATTACTGTTTCTTTTTTGTGGTGGGAAGAATTAAGATCTAGTCTCTTAACACATTTCATGTTTATAATACAGTGTTGTCTGTAATCACTATACTGTGCATTAAATATCCAGGACTTATTTACATTAGTTCCAGGTTTGCCCCTTAAGCAAAAACTCTGCCATTTTTCCATCACCAGCTCTTGTACTATTGTACTCTCTGATTTTATGAGTTTAACAATTTTTAGATTGCACATATAAATGATATCATACAGTATTTGTCTTTCTTTGACTACTTTCACTTAGCATCTTTACGGTCCATCTGTGTTGCACATGGCAGGATTTCCTTCTTTCTCATGCCTGAATTTGTGTGCGTGTGTGTATATATATACATGGTCTTTATTATGTTAAGGTATGTTCCCTCTATACCCAATCTATTGAAGGTTTTTATCATGAAAGGATGGTGTATTTTTTCAAATGCTTTTCTGGGTGGATCAAGATGATCATAATTTTTATCTTTCTTTTTGCTAATGTGATATATCACATTTATTGACTTGCATATATTGAACCATACATGCATCCCGGGGATAAATTCCATTTTGTCATGGTGTATATTCCTTTTAATAGGTTGTTGAATTCAATACCTTAGTACTTTGTTAAGTATATTCCATCAAACATTCATAAAAATTATTGGTCTGTGTGTTTTTTTTTTTTCCTAGTAGTTTCACTTTCTGACTTTGTTATTAAGATTTTCTAGCCTCATAGAATGGAAGAGTTCATTCTTTAATTCTTTGGGAAAGTTTGAGAAGGATTGATTTTAGTTCTTCTTTAAATGTTGTGTAGAATTCCTAGTGAAGCCATCAGGTCCAGGGCTTTTTATTGTCAGATTTCTGACAACGGGTTAAATTAGTTCACTCGTTATAGGTTTATTTAGATTTTCTATTTATTCATGATTCAGTGCTAGTTGGGTCGTATTTCTACAAATTCGTCCATTTGTCCATTTGATCTAGGTTATTCTATTTGTTTGTTTATAATACCCTTTTGTAATCTTTTTATTTCTATAAGATCAATAGTTATATCTCCACTTTTATTTCTGATTTTAGTAATTTGAGGAATCTCTTTTTTTTTTCATCCATCTATGTAAAGGTGTGTTAACTTTGTTATTATTTTTGAAGATCCAACTTTCAGTTTTGTTCACTTTCTCTCTTGTTTTCTAGTATTTATTTGATTTATTTCTGCTCTAAACTTTATTATTTCCTTCTGTCTGCTGGGTTTAGGTTTAATTTGTTCCTTTATTTCCAGTTCTTTAAGTTACAAAGTGAGGTTGTTGATTTCAGATTTTTCTTGTTTGTTAACATAAGCATTTATAGTTATAAATTACCCTTTTAGCACAACACGCACACACACACCCATGTACATATACACTTTACCAACATTAGTCACATGAATAACAAAGTTTAATTTACTAACAGAGATGAGATTTTTATATAAAAATGTGTTATTTTTAAATGTAGTAATATATAATGGTTTATGTTGGTCTTTACCTAGTTTCAGAGTGTTTTAAATTTTTAAAAAGTCTCCACAATAATCTATTTTATCTATATATATATTTAAATAAAATTTTGCACTTAAAGTTTTAAATCAATATAGAATGTATTTTGAAATATAGAAACCAATATTATTTTGTTATGTATATATGTACATATATGTTATGCATATATGTAACATATACATAACATACATAACATATATATGTATACATATACATATGTGTTCCAGATAGATAGACAATTGTATCTTCTTTATTACTGAATTATAATTATAATTATATGTTATAAATGCTACTGGATACACTGAAGGAATGAAGGAATGCAATGTATATGGTATACTGCTTAAGGTCATTATGATTATTAGATATGTGAAGGAAAAAGAAGAAAGGAAAACCATGTATAATATCACTCCATTAGAATCAATTTGTGTGTGTCAGCATGTGTATATGTATGCATAATGAGATACATCAAATATAGTCATTGAAAATTTACTGTTGTTTGTATTATAGACTGGGATTTTAAGTGACTTCCCCTTTCTTTGGTATATATTTTTGGTATATATATATATATATATATATACACACACATACACACATATATATGTGCATAATATATATGTGCATATATATTATGCACATATATACACACACACATATACAAATATATATATATATATATATTTTTTTTTTAAGATTTTATTTATTTACTTGACAGAGAGAGAGGGATCACAAGTAGGCAGAGAGGCAGGCAGAGAGAGAGGGAGAAGCAGGCTCCCTGCTGAGTAGAGAGCCCGATGCAGGGCTCGATCTCAGGACCCTGAGATCATGACCTGAGCCAAAGGCAGAGGCTTAACCCACTGAGCCATCCAGGCACCCCATATTATTGGTATATATTTTGATATATATTTTTAACATATTTTTAAGGTTTCTTAATAAATCAATTTCCATATCTTAAAAACCCCACTCTTGTTTGAGAAAAGGAAAGTAAATATGTCACTTAATGGCTGGATACACATTTAAATCTGGTACTCTATGAAAACAGACATTCTAAAAAGTGACTTAAATTTCTTATTACTTCTGTTTCCCTTTATGCACATCAATAATGATTACTACTTTCAGACATCAGAAATTATGACATAGACTTTATATTTTATTTATTTTTTTAAAGATTTTATTTATTTATTTTAGAGAGAAAGAGAATGAGAGAAAAGAGAGAGCATGAGAAGGGGGAGGGTCAGCGGGACAAGGAGACTCCCTGCAGAGCAGGGAGTTTCTCCTGATTGATACTGGTTTTCATCTAATACATGATAGTGCATACTGATATTATTTTCAGATTACATTTAACATATTTTTATCAGTATTTTAAGAAAGAACAAATTGGCTGTCATAAAATAATAATACTGTAAATAACTTGGAGTATTAGTAGTATATAACATATAGAATAATTATATTAGCTATATATTAATTATTATATATTATATAATATAGTATATAGTATAATATATAATGAATATTATATTATATATTGTTATATTATATTATATAATTATTATATAATCATTATATATTATATAAATATTATATTATATATTTGTATATTTTATATATCAATATATATTAGTTATATTAGTAAGTCAAGAAGATAAACAATTAGTAGCAATAATTTAGCATATTTATAATAAGCAATTGTAATTGATCTCCTCAGCACCATAAGGACTTAGGTCCTATTAACCACCCCAGTTTATAGATGAAGAGATAATCTATCCAAAGTTACAAAGTTAAAATTCAAACCTTGGTTCAGTATGACAAGAAAGTCTATACTTTCATACCATGCTGCACTAACTTTTAAAACCACATCTTTTATAGCTTCTTTTTTTTTTCATATGCAGTCTAATTTATACAATATAGCTCATATGGAATCTAAATAATGAAAATTTTAATTATATGTTTGCAGATCATTACTAGAAGGAATGTTTCTTGAAGCTTGACTTTTTATAAATGACTACAACTATAATTATGGCATTATTTAGTCCCTTTAGGTTTGGGAGAACACAAGTTATGTGATCTTAGGCTTAATTTATCTTTATTATATAAATATATATATAAATATATATATAAATATAAATATAAATATTGCATACAGAAAGACACATTTATCTATGAGTCTGAGTTATTGAATTGAACATCTTATTTACTTTATTTCCTACTAAGGGTTAACATAGTGACTAGCAGTCAACATTCAATAACTGGTTCAACTGAGTTGTTAAAAATAAAAGAAAAAAAATAAAGGGTAAGTGTGACTTGCACTATTAACCAGGTACTTATATTTACAATGACATCTCTACCTACCTGTTTATTGGACAAAGAGAAAGCAGTAGGCTCAGGCTGTCTGAAACTTCCAAATGTGTAATCTTCTTCTCGTCTTTTCTAGATTAGTCTTAGGAGATTCTTATTGACTAAATAAACAAGTCTAATTGCTGCATAATATATCTCCCTCTGGAATACTCACAATAACCATGAAGTGCTCAGAGAAGTCCTTTCACAAATTCAGTTCAATGCAGTGTTTCCCTTACCCAAGTTAAATACAGCACAAACTCCTTCTCTTTCATGCTGTAGGGGAGATAATAAGTGCCATACAAAGATTTTCAGTAAAAATGATTTTATATACTAGTTATATTTGTTTATCATGGTAACTAACATAGGTGGCTATTAGCTGAATGAGTAATGATTTGTCTTTCACACCTTTGTTTATCTTAGATAAGAATGCCCTTTTTTTTTTTTTTTTTTTTTAGTTTTGAATTACTGGATTAGATATTACTGGTGTAAAGTTTTTAAGAAGTGCCTTAGGCATATCATCAGTGATGGTCTTCTGAAGTACTGAATTGGAAAATGCATGTGTATATGTAGCAATTGACATTCAAAGAAATTTAACAAATATCTTTGAAACTTAAGCTTTTAAGCTTTCTGCCTTACTTAAAGTATTATTAAAATGTGTGAAGTTGAAAGAATATGAAGATCTCTGTCATAATATCATGCTTATTTTTATTTCCCAGTGAATTGTATAGATTCATATTGTGGAATTAGGACATACTGAAATGTTCTCTGATGACCAGTGCTGAGAGACACACTCTCTTCCTTACTTTCTAGTAATGGGCTCTGCAGATCACAGAGCACCTTATTGAAGTGGTTTTACCTCTGGAGTTAATTTAGAGGCAGAATTTTGATATTAGAATTTTAACAACAGTGTGACTTGTTTTTGAAGCTTTGTAAATAGTAACATTTTTTTAACTAGGTAATGTTTTTCTTTTCATTTTTAAATTTATGTATTTTCACAATTATTAAAAAACTGTTATCTGATACATATCTTCATTAATCAATAGGAACATAAGACAAGGTCATTCCAAGGGTCATGAGAAAGCTACCTGGAGTCAATCAGTACAACATGGCAACAGCTGGTGCAAGAACAGAAGTCATTAGCATTTACTCATTGCTCTCAGGAATTAACTCTGAAACATCTGGGTTTTGTTTTGTTGTTGTTGTTGTTGTTTTGTTTTGTTTTTGCTTGCTTGTTTTTGTTTTATGTTTTTGAAAAAGCACACTGTAACAGCAGAGCCTTTCTGAGAGTCCACGAATGATGGCCCTCACTTTAAAGATTCTGTTTGTGATTGTGCCACATCAATGATTCATAGCAAGAAATTTTCTTAGTATATCTTCCATGTCTTGAGCACTGGCCATGAACTAGAACCAGCTATAAATACTTCTCTTGTATCAGTGAATTTAATTCTGAAAAGATACTATAAGGCAGATAGTATGATTGTCCAAATTTTACAGATAAGGAAAACTGAGACCTGCAAGTAGGGGTTAAAAAATTTGTTCACATAAACAAACTAGTAAGTAAACAAAAGTGGCAGGATTTAATGTATCAGGCTTTTAACCATTCACTATTCTAATACAAATATAGATTTAGTTAAAGTTACAGACATCGGGTATGAGGAAGAGATGTTCATTTCCATCTTTTCTAAAACAATACTTGCTAACATTTTATGGTTCAAATCAAGAGCTAACTCTCCTGGGAAGTTTCTTTGGCACTATCTTCCAAAAATCACAATTAACGTACCCTTCATTTTTAGATCACAGCGCTTGCATTGAATGATTATGTTATTTATTAAATAGCCATTTTTAGCTACTTTTATATATGTGTTACTATGGTAGGTTCTAGCTTTGGTGAAAGAACTATAGTTAGTGCCAAATGAGAAGTTTGTCTTTTTCCTCCACGAGAATGTGAGTCTCATATTTTACTTCATAATCTTTTTTTTTAAGAGATTTTATTTATTTATGTAAACAAGAATGAAATAGTGAGAGAGGGAACACAAGCAGGGGGGCTGGGAGAGGAAGAAGCAGACTTCCCATAGAGCAGGGAGCCCGATTCAGGGCTTGATCCCAGTACCCTGGGATCATGACCTAAGCTGAAGGCAGATGCTTAATGACTGAGCCACCCAGGCACTCCTATAATCTTTTAAGTAAGAGAGACTAATGCACAAGAATAAATGTATGTATAATAAGTTTTATTAAATAAGCACATTCACTAAAATCCATTACCCAGTGCAACATTGAAGGAGTATGACCTTAAAATGACCTTAGACAGACTTGTAATAGGTGGTGTTGCATCCCCTTATCAGACTTTCAAAGGAGAAAAACATAGCAGAGATTGTAGTTACTTGGCTATACCAACCTTCTCATAAAATACTGATTTGTTTCTTAAACTTATTCCTATTTTATCAATAATATAGGAGGAATTTTATATTTGTATGAATTTCTTCAGTTGTCTTTTCATGTCATGGTGAATAATGAGGTACTATCTTGTATCAAAATCATGTCTAACAGAATTTTTCAAGCAGGGTCCAGCATATATACTCTACTATTTCCAACCATTGTATCATAATATTATCAGACTATTTAAATTACTGGAATTCAATGTAAAATTTTCTTGGACTTGTCTCCTCAAGAAAACTTGCAGAATATAGAGAACATACATGGGTTTGTCTTTTTTTTTTTTTTTTAACCTCCCAACAGGGAAACTTACCTGGATAACGAATGTGTAAAATTATCACAGTAACTTTATTCATATACCTGATACAAATATTTTTTTATTCCTACACATGTATACTTAAAGATTAATAGCTTAGAATAGTAATAAGATGAGGAGATTAAATTATTTGACCTAAAATTTTTCAGTGGTTAGTGAATCAGTCCTGTGAGCACATATGTATACATGGTAGGGTGAGAAGGAAAAGCTGTGAGCTTCTTTAGGCTAGTGAAAAATTTGTCTCAGTTGCATTAAGGATTAGGACTTGGTATAAAAATAAATAAATAAATAAAAATGCCAAACAATTTTAAGTCCCAGCTGTTTCAGATACAAAGTACATATGACCCATCCATTGCATACAATTTCATCACCTTCTTCTAGTTAAAGAAGACCAGTTGGTCATTAAAAAGATAATAATAAATAAAAGAAAAAAGACAACTCTCCCTTTCAGCTAGCTGTACTACAACACAGGGAAAAACAGAATAGCATCTGGAATTTTATGGTGACATCAATCTGAAGGAAATAAAGAGCAAATGAAATTTGATGCATTGGGAGAGAGGATAGTAGTGCATGGCTTCATCACAATCAAAAGAGGGAAAGATATAAGTACACTAAGATGATCATGACAAATATTCAGTTATTTGTTATGAATTTTGAGAAACTACAATATTGTCAAATAGTCTGATAAGTCTTGTGATGTATAAAAAATAAGACATGGTCATGGCAATCATAGTGTGTTTTTATTAGAAGTGAGGTAATATTAATGACTGGGAGTCAGGGCTGAAAGAAATAAATTTTAATCTTCCATTAAATTTTGAAGTCACAAGATACGAGACTTAGATGAGTAGTTTACATATATATCTTTCAGGAAATCTTCCTTGAGTGTTATTCATTCACTTGTCATGCATTTTAAGCATCTGTAATATTACTGAAAAATACTGTGATAGGTTTTGTTGACATATAAAAGTTGTAAAAGTTTGAAGGAAGTGGTGAATTATTTAGACTAGAAGAGATGTAAAAAATTCAAGAAGTAGGGCATTTCAGCTCAGCCTTGAAAGATGAGCCTTGAAAGTTCATGCCGTGTTCAATGTGATGGAATCAGAGGCTATATGACTGAAAGTGTTATAGATGAAACTGAAAAGGAAGTCTGGGTCCAAATCATGGAAAGCTTTGTATGACATGGAAATAATTTTGGACTTAATTTTGTAGATAAAAATAAGCCTAATAAGATTTTTCTTGAAATCAATGTAATATTTATTAAGTACTTTCTGTGGACCAAAGCACATCGGATTAACAAGTAAATATAAGGACAGTTAGCACTACAAATTATAGCGACATCAGAAAATTGGTTGTGGTACTAAAAGATGCTGTCCTAAATTTACGTACCAATATGGCAGCCAAGTCTTTCATAGATCTGAACACAGACAAACAGAATACCATGGTTTAGTACAGGGATTGGCAAGCTTTTATATGTAAGGGGTTAGGTATTGTATATTTTAAGCTTTGAAAATGAAAAGTTTTCTTCATTACCTCTCTTGTTACTGTAGTGCAAAAACAAACATAATCAATATGTAAGTGAATGGGTGTGGATTTTATCAATAAAATTGTATTATCAAAAATAATCAAAAGGTCTTATTTGACCTGTAGGCTATATTCAGCTCTTTCCTGATTTAGACCAATGAGAGAATCCTCTGGAATTTTCCTTTTCCTTTTTTTTTTTCTTTTAAGATTTTATTTACTTGAGAGTGAAGGAGAGAGGAACAGAGCATGAGTCAGGGGGAGAAGTGGAGGGAGAAGCAGAGAAAGAAGCAAAAGGAGACTCCCTGCTAAACAGGGATCCCCAAGCAGGGCTTGATCTAAGAACCCTGCAATCATGACCTGAGCTGAAGGCAGATGCTTACCAACTGAGCCTCAGGTGCCCCTGGAATTTTCCTTCACCAAATATTACAGAAAGGTCAACACACCTACCCATAGATTTTAGGAAATCTCTAAGACCAGCCTCACTTCTAAAACTACTGTAAGTTTGGGGGTTCCCAAGACTACCTCCTGGCTCAAAAGCTTACTAGTAAGATGAACAGAACTCACTAGAAACTGTTATACTCACATTTTTATTTATTTATTTATTTATTTATTTATTTATTTATTTTCCCAGCAAAAGGATACAGATTTACATCAACTAGTAGAAGGCACATATGGCAGAGTCTGGAGAAGTCCCAAGTATGAAGCTTCCTGTTATTCTCAATAGAATCATAGATAGCACTAACTCCTTCCAGACCTGATGTGTGACAATATGCTTGGAGTATTGGCAATACCCTCAGGGAAGCCCATCTGAGTCTTGATATCCGGAGTTTTTACTAGGACTCAGTTTAACATAGACATGGTTGACTGCTCACATAAGCTAACTTTTAGTTTCTAGGCCTTCCAGAGGTTGAGTTGATATTATGGGGCCCACAGGTCCCCAGATAAATCACACTATTGGCATAAATTATCTGTCATGAGCCAAGGCCCCTGAATAAGGAAAGATATTTTATATCAGATAGGATATTCCAGGAGTTTAGAGATCACCTTCCAGGAGTTGAAGGAAAAGGACAGACCTTTCCTTGGACAAGATTAATTCTTTACTATATCAACTACCTTTTATTTGCTTACTAGCGTGGCCATAACAAAGTAGTACCACAAATTGAATGGCTTAGAACAACGGACATATTTTGCATACAGTTTTGGAGGCCAGAAGTCTGAGATCATGATGTTGGCAGGACCACGGTCCCTCTGAAGGCACTGAAGAAGGATTAGTTCCATGCCTCTCCCATAGATTCTAGTAGCCTCAGGCACTCTCTTGTTTGTAAATGACCATGTTCTCCCTGTGTCTCTTCATATTGTCTTCCCTCTGTGCATGTATCTGTATCCAAATTTCTCCTTTTTATAAGGATACCGTACACACTGGGTTATGGACCACCCTAATGTCCTTATTTTATCTTGGTAGACTCTGTAAAGACCCTGTTTTCAAATAAAATTATTTTTAAGGTATTGGGGATAAGGATTTTAACATATCTTTATGAGTACACACAATTCAATCTATAACAAACTCACTGGAGTCTTATGAGGTTTACATAAATTAAAATATGTAAAATGCAAAGCAAATAGGATACAATTTATAATTGAAATCTCAGGATGAAAACAAATCCAAGAGTACTTAAGGCCTTATACATGTTTGTCAGAGAACCAACTGTAACACAGATCAAGATAATAGTCTTTGGTACTGATATATCTAGCCACTAAACAGAAAGTCATGACTGATAAAGTAAATTATAAGTCTTTTAATCTTAGAAGATGGTATAAGTGCCCTGGAAAGCTGTGGATAATAATAAGAATATAGAGAGAATGTCACAGATGGTATTGACTTAAAAAAAAAAAAAAAGCCAGATTGTTTTTTTGTGGCCCTTAGTTATTCACTTCTATAAATACTTATCATGTTTTGTTGCAATGCTTTATTTACTTCTTTACCTGGGATAGGCTATGTTTCCATAGTAGAAAATATCATAGAGAATCATACAAAGAGAAATAATTTTGTCAGCCAGGTCAGTTTTTAAAAATTTTATGGATGTTGAAATTTAGAAGAGATGATTTAAATAATTTGTTCATCTTTATGCAACTGGTTGGAGTTCCCATGATTCCCTACTTAATTTTAAATAAAAAAAAAATATAAAAGAAAAAATGCATGCCAACATAGTTCATTTTTGCTTTGTGGTATGCACCTCCTATTTAATTTTGACCGTATGCTTTGTTTACATGGATTATGATCATCATTTTAATTGAGTAGCTTGGAGCAAGATTTCCTAGTTGACAATTATCTTTCAGCCTATAACTTTAAAATCAAGATTACTAAAACAAGTAATTCAATATTTATTAAATATCTATTATTTGCAAACCACTGTACTAAGCAATTTGATGAGACATTCAGAAGGAAAAAACACCTAATCCTTCACTTAAAGAAACTTAAATAGTTATATAAAATATACCCAAAGTAGACAATTTGTTCAGTGTTAGTTTAGACAGAGTGACCTAGAGAGGAACCGTATACATTGAATGTATCTTAACGTCCCTGAAGATCACATGTACCCAGATATTCTTTTTGCATCATGAATGATACATGGCAAAATTTTAAAACCTAAATTTGAGAGCCTACAGGTCCTGCCACTTTCTAACTCTGTGATGGTAGTGACCCACTGGATTTTTGAAAAAGGAAACAGTGGTTTATAGAAAATAAATAATATGCATATGATAAAGTCAGATGAGGAGAATTTCAAGAAGAAAAAACAATACAAGAACTAATTTTGCAGACTGTAAAGGGACACACCATTTTTGCGGCAGGTAATTCATTGATACTTAGTGTTAGTTTCTTATCTAAAAGTAGAGGAGTCTGATTACATGCTGTCCCAAGCAAGTCTTCAAAGTCAAACTGGGGTGTGTATACTCCTGTGAAAACTTAATGTCTTTCTAGGAGATACACAAGCATATATAATTTCTAGGAAATTATTTTTCAGATATCCAACTTCCTACCTCAAAAAAACCTGGGGTGTCTTGGCTCTCTGTTGCAATATTTCTTTTTACAATCACCTGTCTGCTTTCATTTCACAACTTTAAGGCAAATTTTCCATTTTGAATCCCATTACAGAGCTATTCTAGTGATGGCAAAACCTTGAGGACTGATGAAAAAAAAAAGCACGATTTGAGAATATCTTGCATATGATTGAGGGTCTAGTAAGAGCAAACAAGACATATTTTAGGGGGCAGTACATTATTTCAGCCCAAAAATAAACTCAGCAAATTTCCCCATCAAACCTATCTAATGTTCTATTACAGAAATTCATTCAGAAGATGTGAGATGGTTGTCATGGGAGCATGTATTAATAGGTTCTTTAGAAATAAAAAAAAATCAAATCAAACTTTTTCTTTTCTGACAAAGTTTTTTGGCCAACTGACCTTAAGAATTGATTTTTCTAATTAGGTTATAGTGGTCATTGTCTATAAAAAGAATCAGCTAAATTTGTAGTTCTAAGATTTGATAAAAAATATATTTAAAGCACATAAAATATAACGCTATTTGTCAATATCTGAGCTTATGATAAAAATTTAGATTTCCATTTAAAATGTGCTATGGCTACATATTTTCCCAGAATTATTTCTAGGGGTACAAAAACAAAAATGTTTGAGAACCACAACATCCAGTTCTTTGTAATATTAATGCAACTGCTATTGTGTTAGGCAGAGAAGGAGTGGATACAAACATACTAATTTATTTTGTAGCGAAAAGAGGAGACAGATATAAAGCAAACATTTTGAAATCTGAGATTCTGCTTTGTCTCTCTCAATGCATGTGATTCTTTTCAAGTTTAGGAACCATAGTGAAATATTCATTTCCTAGGTATCTTTATGTTTTATATATTCATATTTTTCCTTTACAAAAAGATTAAAACTAGTTTTGAGGTGAGCATCCCATCAAGCACAGGCAGACAGTTGTGGTTCATAAGGCAAGACAAGCCCGCTTGTGATTTACAATCAAGTGTATCAAGAATAATCAAACATCAGACAGAAACCTTCTTTTAAGGGAGAGGGAGAATGATTCAAAAAGTTTTTGTGAAGCAAAACTCAGACCTATCCACCTATTAATAGACCTAATCTAAATTAACTCTTCTATTTCTTTCTGAAGTACATTGACAATGTTCATTCAGTGATGTGGACTTAGAATAACAGTGATTATATAAAATTTCTTTTGGAAGATTTTGAACTATGCCATGCAAGCTGTGTTAATAATGAAGCCGTAGCTACAGAGGTGAATTCATCTAACTTATATGAGAGCCTTAATGTAAACAGCATACCAAGAGAGATACACAGACATGCAAATATTTGCAGGAGAATTTATTACATTCTCTATGGGAAAACAGATTAAAGTGGAGGAAAATGTACATAAGGCTTTCAACAGTGAAAATATTAACTAAAAAACAAAGCTGTCAAAAACCATATTCCCAAGAACTTGGAGGATGATTGCAGCTTCCTAGAGCTGCAAAGTGAATCAAATAAATTTCATTTTGTTATTTAGTTGCTGAGAATGAAGTCCTTTTAGAAGAGCAGGAAGTATTTCCTTCCCTTTATAAATGTTACCTTCTTTTTTTATTTATTTGAAGCAGCTGTTGGGAAACAATGAAATTTGGAGCCTAGTTGAAGATAATAGATGTTATTAACCACAAATTTATTTGCATATACTAGCATAACAGACCCACAAGGAAAATTAGTGAACTAGAAAAGCTTGAACAAAAAAAGTGTATATGTAGAACATTTGGTCTTGAAGTAGTTCATATCTAGGCATGATACTTAGCTTTGTCATTATTAAATTTCTTTCTAATATAATGATCCGATTTAATTCTGAATTTTCAAGTTAGACAGATAATTTAACTGAGCTGATTATTCCCCTAATTTCTCCGAAAGATAGCCTGCTTCTTGTGGTGATCAATTTGGCTAGTTTTTTTTTTTTTTTTAAATTCACATTTTCATGTAACATTGAATGCTAAGACATGTCTGTACCAGTTGGATCATTCTAGAACAATAGACAGTATTTCAGTGCCTAAGTAAAACAGATTTAATTGCTAAACAAGATTTCAAGGAACTGAACTTCATTTTAATCACAAACAAGCTGCAAGGCAATTTTCAATTACAGCAAGCTTTTTATTTTTCTCCAGCTGTGTGTCCCTGCTGATTCCAGAAATTACATGTAAGTTGTCCCAGATTTTGAAGTGGTGTACCTACTGAGGTTTTTCTTTTGTCAGCTGATGAAGTATGTGTGATTAGAACCTAAATAAATTGGCATTTATAAGATGCATTACCCCACCCTGTATATTTTGGTACATGATGATTGAGTTTGAAGAAGGTCTGAGATATCCCCTAGTGACAAGAATATTCCTAATTAGGCTGCTGGTGTTGCAAATACTCACCTCTTCCACAGGAACATCAAAAGATAATGTGGAAACTAAGCCCTAGAAAAAGTAATCTGTTGGGTGTTAGACAATCAGGTCAATAACGCACTGTATTTTCTAAGTTCCACGAAGTTCCAACTTTTAGGGAAGTTTGCCATGTGAGGCCCAAAGTTTGTATCACAGAAGGATCATCTTAGTACAAAGACTGAGTATATGGGAAGTGGAGACAGATGCCTTAACTTTTGAGGGTTAAAAGAAAATCTGGCTCTAAAAACAAATCAAAGATGGCCTCATTTAACAATACAAGGGAATGATGTTAATGGAACACAGAAAAGGGGAAAAAATGTTTAATTCAACTTGCAGGATTGATTTGTTTTCCTTACTGACTTATTAAAATTTTTTGTTGCTTCTTCTTTGTTCCTTTATTTATTCAATAATCACTAGTGAAATGTATAATTGGAAGCTACTGTAAGAAAAGATTTTATTACTTTTGCTGGGTATGGATCCACAAAAAGATACTTACAGAGACCTCGAGGGATCTCAACAGAAGGTGAGCAGATCAAGAATTCCCAGACAAGGGGCACCTGGGTGGCTCAGTGGGTTAAAGCCTCTCCCTTCCGCCCAGGTCATGATCTCAGGTTCTGGGATCGAGCCCTGCATTGGGCTCTCTACTCAGCAGGGAGCCTGTTTCCCCTTCTCTCTCTGCCTGTGTCTCTGCCTACTTGTGATCTCTGTCAAATAAATAAATAAAATCTTAAAAAAAAAAAAAAAAGAATTCCCAGACAAGGCAAAATATACTAAAGATTTCAAGTAGACACAAAAAAATGTCATTAGATCACCCCAAGCTAAATTTCTGTGTTTCTAAACACTATTTGGGGAGGGGGGGTGCTTATCCTAGGAATGAGTGAACAGCAAAAGACACAAAAGAAAAAGAAAATAACAACTGGGTTTTGGTATTATAAATATAACTTTTGGATTCATTTTGGAATGAGAATGGGTGGATATAAAATTGTGAAAGACATTTTTCTCTTGGCCATGGAAGCCATTGGAAAGGCCTAACAAGAGCACTTCAGGTTTGAGAAAATTAATGTGGATGCAGTATATGGAACTATTATAGAAGCTGGAAAATGAGAGAAAGAAAATCACTTGAGGGAGATTTTACTAAAATTCAGAGTAGTTGAATGGCTGAGGGGGCACTAGAGTACTCGAGTAATACTCTACGACGTACTGGATGCTGTTGCATTGTCTATAAGACATGAGGCTAAGGACTGAAAATTGGAATGTGTGTAGAGTAAAAAGGAACTGGGAAGATATGTTGATGGGTTGGAAAACAAGGCATTAAATGAAATTAAATATTAAATTAGATATGGCATTGGCTTAAATTTAAAAATCCAGAAACCTAATTATTTTCTTTTGAATAAACTGCTTTGATTGAAGATTATGGTTTGATGATTAATGAAATATATACAAAATTGTATATAACATTTATGATCTTTCACATGTCATAAATTTGGAGATGCAAAAGAAAGTAATCATTTTTCCAATAATTTTCTCTGTCAAGTTTTCCCACTCATTAACATACCATCACCACCCTCACCAATAATAGCTTAAGACCTACCTGTATCAGAACACGAATATCAAGATTGTGTGAAGACTTACATGTTCTAAAGAAGATTTCTTAACATTGAATCCAGCTCAACTAACTTTGCAGAAGTGCTTAACATGGCTGTGAATTTTAGAGATCTCCAAAATGACCGCCCATCCTGTTGCACTATTGCTTTTTGTATAACTTTATTTTAATTTCCATTTGACTTTAAATCTTATTCCTTTTTAATTAAGAATTATGACTTATAATATGATATCTCACATTTATTGAATGTGTGTTTCCCAATCACCATTTCTAATTTTGTTTGATAATCTCATTGGGGTCAAAGTATATAAAGAATTATACTTCTAAAAATATATTTTATTTGTTTGTTTGTTTATTTATTTATTTATGAGAGAGAGAAAGAGAGGGAGGGAGTGGGGAAAGGGGGAGAGGGAGAGAGAAAATCTCCAGTAGACTCCCTGCTGAGTGAGGAGCACAATGTAGGGTTATATCTCAGGACCCTGAGATCATGACCTGGGCTGAAATCCAGAGTCAGATGCTTAACTGAATGAGCCATCCAGGTGCCCCTGTAAGGAATTACACTTTTAAAACTGGAATACCTGCATATATACATATATAAATGTAGTATACAGCTGTATCACATGTATATGTGGGTATGTTTGCAATTAAAATCAAAGTGGTTTGGCATAGTAAAGAGTGCCTTAAGAAACCGAAGAAATCATTCATCACTTAGCACACATTTGACTATTTCAGTTCAACAGAATACCTATAACAAAATGCTTTTTTTTCCATACAGCCCTAGTTAGTTTCTCACTATCTCCCTAGAGCTTTTCAAGTAATCTCAGTTACTGTGAGTTAATTCAGCTCACAGGCAACTTTAAGCTGAATGTAAAACCTAATAATTAATAAATTGTGATTTGTAAAATAGTGTTCGTGGATATTTTATTTTAAAAAACGTTGCCCTTTGACATTACTTCATGATTTTTATTTCCTTATTTTTATGCTAAACATCACCAAGTGTTTAATATATATCCCGCTCACTCAGATTGAGGAAAAAAATAATAAAAATAATGTAAAGGTTTAGTAGAATAAATATATTTTAACTGAAGTGAAAGGATCTTTATTCAAGATGTTTTCTTTCTTAATTAACTTCTGCTTTCTCTGAAACTGTCAGTTAGGTATTTTACATTTGTATAATATAGAAGAATCAATCTTTGTGTTCCTAGGTTGTATATATGAAATTAACCTTATGAGGAATAGCTTTGCCTTGAAATGAATATAAATTTACTATATTTTAGAAGATCATATTTTTCTGATGGATTTATTATGTTTGTGAATATTTTAATAACTAATTCTAGTTATAACTTCCACTATAGTACTTATTTTTAGTAGTAAAAACCTTTCTTACTAGAGATATTGTTAATAATGAATTACCTAAATTGTAAATTAACTTTCATTATAAAGTGCTCAGTAAATACTAGATTTTAGGTATTGTAATTATATTATTCCTATCAGAAAAGTAAAAGGTTTAGGAAAACAACTTTGATGTCATAATGAAAATATTATTGTCATGAGTTTTATGTTTTCAATAGACAAATACAAATAAATAATTTTAATGTTCTGAATACAGGTTTATTATGTCAGTCAATTCTCATGGTTGTGTGTAAGAAAAACTGACCCTGGTTTGCTTAAGAAGACAATGAATTTATATTTATAGATATATTTATAGATATATATTTATAAATATATCTATTTATAGATATATTTATATCTAGATACAGGCTAGATTGAACATTCACAGGCTTGAAAAATAGTCAAGAGCTTAGAGAAAGTGAGTGCGGTAAAACAAAGAGGAGGTCAGATATGAGTAACTGGTAAGACCTCTGCCTGTAGCACAGACATCATTAATTACTCTTCATTTCACTTCAAACAGGAGCCTTCTACAATAGCCATGCAATTTCTCTGCTGTTCCCTGGGTATTTGAACCACTGCCTCAAGACTTGTAATATCTAATAGGAACGTCTTATTGGTCAAACCTAGAACATATACTTGTAACCAGCTTGTGTGGGGAAAGGTAGTACTTACCATCTTTCATTTGAGAAATCTGGTCTAAAAGAACACCATATCTGAAAATTTATGCCTAAGTGGTATATAGGGATGTTACATAATGGGACAATGATGAGTGCAGAGAAGATGAGTGTAATTAAAGAAAAAGGAAAAACTTATCAATATCACTTTAGCTCTTGACTAGAGCATTATTTTTCAAAGACTTATTTATTTATGTGAGAGAAAGAGAGAGAAAGAAAGCTGGGGGTGGAGCATGGAAGAGGAAGAGAGAGAGAGAGAGTCTCAAGCAGACTTCCCACTGAGTGAGGAGCCTGGTGTGGGGGCTTGATCTCACTACCCTGAGATCATGAAATGAGCTGAAATCAAGAGTTGGTCACTTAACCAACTGTGCCACCCAGATGTCCCCAGAGCGTTGGTGGCATGAAATGACTCCTAATTTCATCTCCAATGTGTAAAACGTTTAGTAATCATCAGTCTCATATTTATGATAAATAAATGCATGAACAAACTCAAAATCAATGGCTCTTTAACCCTTCAGAGAAAAGGTCACAGGGCAAAATGCCACTTCAAAATCTATAGGGAGGAGTGACTCCAGTCACAGATAAGATCTGTTTACCAGAAAAAGCTGTTGAACATTAACTGGTTGGGACAATTAAATGGTAATCTGGATGAATTGCTGAAGGCAGAGTGGGGACTAATATGAGAGTAAGAAACTTCTGGGGCTCAAGTCTTAGAGGGCTTCCCACACTTTTGTGGGGTTTATGTCTAGAAACCCCAGCAAGTTCTCACAGTGAAGAGCCAAGAAAGAACAGCTCTTGGCTCTTCCAGGGGAAGGATAGAGCAAGAGTTGTGAAATAAAGTCAGAACATTTTCCATAACAAAGGCCAACTTTCCAGGAAAAATGTTACTGGAGATTAAATCCTACCTGAGGGAAAGGTATTTCTCATACTCCAGCCCTATCTGGCCTTTCTATCTTACCTAAAGGAATGAAGGGGAGAAAGAAAGCTAAGACCATTGTGCAGTTCACATCTCAGGGACTCAGACTCACTAACTAAAATACCCACATTTCATCACAAGATTAAAGAAGGTTTCAATTTCTTCAAACCTTAACAATGAAACAATGGGACTCTGGTAAAATATCAGTGAATTACAACATAAATAGGGAAAGATGCAAAAATCTCTCAGTGGAGTGGGATATACAGAAGCACGAAGTCAGCTTAGCCTGGGCACTAAAGGAAATTGAAATTTCTGTCACCTACAGCTACAGCAAACAATAAACACAATGGAACTCCTATTCCTATTAATATAAAACCTCACATTACATATCTATTTACCTCCAGTGATACTGCAATTTTAATAAGAAATATATGTATTTGGTCATTGCTTCCATTTCTGGCACAGAGCTCCTAAAACACTTGGAGTTTCCCAAGTGATTAAAAACAATGGGAGGATCTTCTGTGTGTGTGCTTGTATATACATATACAAACCCAGTCATCTCTTCCTCAAATAGTTCCAGAGCCATAACGATGAAATAGGTCTCTTGTTATTCCTACAAGCCCCTTTCCACCACACCTGAGTTTATGTTAATGGGATGACTTTTGGAAAGTCCCTAAGGATGGGGGCTTGATGCCAGGAGAAGCAATCAAAATTGGAGAGTTGGAACTTGCAGTCCTAATCCCTGACCTCAGAGGAGGGGAGAATGGTTGGAGGTTGAATTAATCACTAATGACCAATGAATTAATCGAGGATGCTAGCAGTGAAGCCTCCATAAAATTGCAAAAGGAGAGGTTCATAGAGCTTCTGGATTGGTGAATGTGTGGAAATGAGGAGAGGGTGGCATGCCTGAAAAGACCATGGAAGTTGTGTGTTCCTTAACCCATAACTTGTTTTATGCATCTCTTCATATGGCTACTATTTTTTTTTTTTATCCTCTAAGATCTTTTGTAATACACCAGTGATCCAGTAAATAAATTTTTTTCTGAGTTCTGTGACCCACTATACAAATTAATCAGACCCAAAGATGGGGTTGTAGGAAACTCAGGTTAGTCAGAAACACAGGTAACAACCTGTATTTGCAACTGGAATCTGCAGTGTGGGGTTGGAAGGGGGAAGTCCTATGGGACTGGCACTACTCCAGATAATGTCAGAATTAGTTAAGATAAATTGTAGGACATCCCTGTGGTGCTACAGAATATTTTTGGTTGGGAAAACCTGCACATCCAATGTCAGAAGTATAGTACAATAGTATTAAGAGTAGGGGAGACAGACAGAAGCACATGTTTCCTTTAGTCTTCCATTCCCACCACCCAATACATCATGAGGGTTTTCAACAAAAAAATTGCAAGTAATACTAAAAAGCAAGGAAGAAAATTAATCTGAAGAAGCAAAGTAAGCATCAGAATTGGATTTAACATATGATAGATTTGGGAATTATCAGACATATAATTATGACCTATGCTAAGGGCTCTAAAGGAAAAAAGTAGACAACATACAAGAACAGACTGGTAATATAAGTAAAGAGAGAGTGTAAGTAAAATTTCAAAAGGAAATGATAAAAATTTAAAAAAATAACCTTAACAGAAAGGAAAAATGCTTTTGATATGTCTATTAGTAGACTGCACATAGAAAAAGAAAGCATTAATGAGCCTAAAGATAGATCAATAGAAACCCCCCAAACCAAAATACAAAGAGAGAAAAATAAAAATTAAAAAAAAGTATCCAGGAACTATGGAACAATTTCAAAATGGGTAATAAAGATATAAGAGAGGCTAAGTCTCTTCAACACTGCATCCTCTTTGCTTTAGTGAACAGGATATCTTCTGTGTCTTCCTATCAGAAAGAGTAGGAGGAGGGGTTTTGTTAATATATTTATTCTAATAACCCTACTTATCTGAGTCTTATGATCCTTTATTCTACCATCTGCCATGCATTTCTGGCTTACGGGTTTTACTGCGTAATACTGTTTTTCCAAGCTTTGAAAGTCATCCTAGCAGGATGTTAGCATATCTCCCAGAATCCTTGTTGGAGTGTTAAATCCTGTGTTGTAAGAGAGTGCTGCCATATAAAGTACTTCTCCAATTTTGTACTGTTTCCCACCATCCTCAAGATCCAATCTGATACATGATCCTCTAAAGCTCTTGCCAGAACATTTTGGCTATGTCCTGCAGCTTCTTCAGTGAATAGTCTCAGTCCTTTTCTTCTTTGATCAGACAGAGCACTTTTTCAGATTCTGTAGTGTCTTGATCTCAGATCCTTCCCTGGTGGCCAGGAAGGCAGGTAGAAGTGGAGTAGTACATGTTTTATTTTAAAATAGAAACTTTGTATTGTCTTTAACCAGGGATGGGGCGTGGTTACTAATATAGAGTACTTGGCCACTTTGGTAGATGCACAGTATTCCCAGGGAATCTAAAGATTCATGATTTTTCAGTGCATCAGTCCTCACACCCCTATTCCGACTCTGACGGTTTCCACTTTGTCCTATAAAGCATTAATCTTGGCCTTAACAGATTTGTTGGATTTGAGAATTTAAACTGCTTTGACACTCTGCTATCCTTTTAGCTAAATCCTAGGACTGCTTCTCATTTTTGTTCTGCCCTCTTGCTGAAGGAGAGGCTTATCTCTTTATATGCTGCCAGTTGGTCCCTCTGTTTTTTGCATTTTGCCATAAACCGGTAATTATTTAGCTTCAACCTTTCATTATCTTGAATGAATCTACCAACAACAGCCAAATTATTACATAATCCTTACAATCACTAATTCTCTTGCACCTCTCAATGTCCTGAGATACTACAGCTGACAGTTCATACACTTGCACTGATATGTCACCTTACTTCATCCCCAGTTGCAATTTCAACATCTGCACCATGACCACACACCTGGAGCTACCCATATTCCATACACCATCAAGGACACTGTCCTCATTGTCAGCATGCTGCAAAATCCCATTTTATAATTTGCTTCCTCAAATCACTCCAGACACCAACTGTCTCAGTTTGAGTTTCTCAGGAAACAGATTCTTAGACATCTGTATATAGTATGTTTATTTGGAAATACTCTTGGGAACATCTCTAAAAGAGTGAGAGAAGCAGGTATTAACAGGACAAGTTGAATTGTGATGATTTTGCAATAGAATCTTTAACAATTCTTATAGGTAGCCATGGGACAGGAATGACATTTCAGAGTTACATGCAGATGAAGGCTTGAAGCTAAGTTTTATAGGATTCTGTATTGACCCGTTATTGTAGAAGGAATGGATTCATAATGTTAATGGTCAAAGATGCAATACTCATTTTTTTTCTGCATTATTAACAGTCCTAATTTTTTAAGTCTACACAATTAAAAAACAAAAACAAGTCCTGATCTGCAGTGTTTGTAGATTTCCTTGGTGTATCTATTCCTATTATAGCCAATTTTAAGCTTCCAGTGAAATGTGGCCTACCACAGTGTTGGGAAAAGATGGGCAGTAACACAGTTACAGAAATGTAGGAGATGTAAATATAAGAGCCCAAGTAAGAGAAAAATGTAGTAAAATAATTGGGTTGTGTGGCTTTTAAGTATTTAAAACACTTAAAATATAATTTATAGAACTGCAATGCATATTTTCATTTTTGAACATAACTATGTCTAAAAACTGGCTCACACATTTTCTGAATATTTACAGATTGGCTCTTGCAAGCTACACAAGCTGGTTTGAGCACACTGCTGCATACCATAATTGCACTCTGTGACTGTATGACCCATATTAAACTTAAATGCAACATATTAATTTGCACTTTCCTCAATTGGCCACTCATGTTAGAAAACTAACAAGCTATAAAGCCATCCTCAAGGCACTTTTTTAACTCCTCTATGTAACTAAGTGCCTAAGCTTCTTCCTCTAGAATAGAAATGGCCTGGAAGAGAGTCTGCACTGAACACTAAAACTTTTGTTTAAAAAAAAAAATACATATTTGGGGGTGCCTAGTGGTTCAGTCGTTAAGCATCTGGCTTCAGCTCAGGTAATGATCCTAGGTCCTAGGATTGAGCCCCACATTGGGCTCCCTTTTCAGCAGGAAGCCTGCTTCTCCCACTTCCACTCCTACAGCTTGTGTTCCCTCTGTCTCTGTGTCTCTCTCTGTCAAATAAATAAAATCTTAAAAATACATATTTGATTGCCTCTTCATTCTATTTCAAGGAGACCCATGTATGACTATCCTAAATTTTTAACCTTGTACGCTTTCTACCTATATCTGAGCAGTAAAGGAGGACACTTGGCAACTGTGGGCCAGAGTAAAAGGCCACCAGGGATGTGGCCTGGGAAATGGGCATGAAAAATAAGTGTCAGTCCTCTTGTCTGATTTCCCTGACATTGTAAGAGCTCATATTAATTAAGGAACTCTGAAGAATTACATAAAGCATGTTGCATATATTATTATAGTGAATATTATTATTATCTACCTTAATTTATGAGGAAATAGAGGGACTAAAATGTTAAGCCATTAGCCCAAAGGCACACTTCTTCTTATCAAGCAGTGAAACCAAGATTAAGCCCAAATTCCATGAATTCAGATGCTTACCAATTTCATATATTAATCACTTTACCTAAATACGTCATTCACATAGGACTTAATCATGGAAATAAATATATTTTTAAAAATTGACTTTGCATAAGTAACATCAACACTGAGTTCAGTGGTTATGCTTCAAATACAAGCCATTATTAGTGTATTACAGCTGCCTTAACATTTGGTTGACAGAAGTAACAGCAAAGATAGTGAACGTTTGTGCTTCTAAGTATATACAAATAAAGCAAACAGAATAAATAACATTTCTATAGCTGCTATCATGGGAACCAGAGAAGAGACACCAAAGTCAGTACTAGTAAGCTATTTACTAACTAATGGCTGGGACATTTTAAATAGGTAGCCTAAATAAATTTTGATTGATTCAGTAGTTTAGGCAGTATTCTTGAAAAGTTAGATTAATATTATTGTTGATTTGTTCAATCACACAAGTTGTGGTGAATAATCTTGTTTTAAGAAAATGTGATGATGCTGGTAGAAAGAAGAGGCATATTCTTTTTATGAAGTTGAGTAAGACAGACAACACTTAATACAGAATTGCAAAGAATTCATTTTGCCCTTGATAGTGTATTTTTAGGTACTCGTAGAAATGGAAACTTTAATTTAAAAAGCACTATATTATCCTTTGGCACAGTAAGCACCACAAAATTTCACCCCAGTGACTGATCAATGTGGTGATGACTTTTGAAATGTTAGTAAGTAAATGAAATTAAAGTTACACCCTCAGGAAAAGAAAAAAGTACCCCAAGTTCAGCTTTCCGAGAATTATCTGGTGAAGATAATTAAGTGTATGTGAGTAAAGAAAATTAAATAACATTGGAAATTTTCAAAGTAAGAACACTACTATCTTATCCCTTGTTCGTTTTATCTGCCCAATTATCTGTGTTTACTAATAAAATGCATAGTATTTTCAATGAATGAAATGCAAAAACATGTCATCAACAATCGTCATCACATCAAATATGTAAATAAATGTCCATAGTATATCTGTTTGTATGTGTGTTGTATGTATGTTCACATATGTATTTTAAAAGTAATTATTAGTACTTATCAAAAAATAGATTCTATATGAGTACCATATGATGAAAGATCCTCTGCATCCTTGTTGCACCTACGGCTCCCATTTAAGTCAAATGCTTAGCTGCACTTCTTTGTATGTGGGAAGCTGTACCTTAGGTTTGATGTCCAGAAGAATTTCCTCCAACCTGATGTGCCATAGACTGTTGACTGACCAAAAGTTACATTTAATATGAGGAAGGCCAGTGGCTTTATGAGAAAGGCTGGTTTAGAATATCTGTTAACTGACCCAAATAAATCTCTCTTTTGGGGGTTAATTAACATAAGAAACAGAAAGAATTTTTGTAGGCAGTTGAGTGAAGCAAAACCCAGATCATATACATGAAGAACTCAGAACAAGCTGTTTCACAGTAGAAACCAAAAATAAAGAGAAGTTTTCTCACATTTATGAAAGGTAAGATAAAAAAAAAAAAAAAGGTAGGAACATGAGAAACAGATGGAATAGATAATACAGCAGCCAAAAGACATGAGTTGAGTCGTGAGTTATTTTGGTGTCATTAGACCTGACACGGTATCATAAATTTCTCACTTAATCTTGATGCTTTCATTTTATTTGTTGAAGAATTTTTGTGTATTTTTTCTTCACTGCGCAGTTTATGATAAAAGGCCTATACCAGTAAGAGTAAGCTAAACATATTCCTGTTGCTTCATATCAGAGTCAAACTAACACAATATGAACATATATATACTTTAAAAAACAGAAATGTACATAGGTACACAAAATTTTATTTAGCAATTTATATCCCTTTCTTTTCATCCTAAATTGCTTGTAGAACACCTGTCTTATGTTGCTCATTCTTTTTGTTTTTGGAAACAGCTTTGAGGCTCTTTGAGAAGTTAGAGACCACAGTTTTTATTTATTTATTTATTTATTACAAAGAAAAGGGTAAACAATTGTTTCTCCCTACCAGATATTTCTGTTTATAGAAACAGTATAGAAGTTTATATCCATCCATTCCATACATCTCCTAGAACGTGGTATTCTTCCTGAAATTTTAGGACTGTTTCTGCTGGAGAAAGGAAAGCCATTTAGGGGAATATTATGGAGCTTCATCTCTTCTTCATGGCAAAGAAGAACAGATCTTTTGATGGGAGAAGCAAAAAGCAATGTGAAAGCAAAGAGCAGAATGAACCTGACCAATGCGAACTGGCCCAGGGAATTCAGACATACGGATGCTCTGACAAGTTCTCAGGAGACTTAGAATTCTGCTTGTGTTCTCACCTACTCACAATCTAACACATCAAGGACACCCCTCTTGGATTTGTGGAACTAGCACAATCCTGCAATTGTATAAAGTGACATCATGGGAAAATGTTCTAAGAACAGTGTTTATAAAGCCTACTATTTGGAAAGTATTTATGTCCTCAGAAGTCATCTAGACCAATCTTCTCAGTTTCAACTGGAGAAACATAAGGCCCAGAAACATTCAGTCATTAGCTCAAGGTCACAGAGTTAGTTAGAATCAGATCTAGGACCACAACTGATTTTTTGATTCCCATTTTAGTTTTCATTTCACTTCCCATATTTTCTTCCACGATGGCATAGATTCAATCTTTCCTGCCTGATGATGGAAATCTTCAACTGATGTTCACAAGGTTTATGTTTGTACTTGATTTAAAATTCGGCCTACAAAGAGACTTACTGCAATACTAATGATTTTATTTAATAAATGCTATTTCAGTAATGAATACTAGGTTATAATGCATCACTTAATGCAATTCCATAAAGGAAATAAAAGCAAATAACAACCCCTAAGAAGCAACTACTACTATTTATCCCATTTTACAGAAGAAATTGCATTTCAGGGAATTTAAATAAATTACCTTTAGTAACAGAGCTTAACAAGGTAGAAAATTGCAGCTTGTCTGTCTATCTGATTCGTGAGAACAGCCTCAGTTTATGGTCAGTTTCTCCTTAGTTTACATTTCTGCATGTAATCCAATTTTACTGGTTTAGACTCAAAATATTGCCGTCTTGGTAGATTGGCCATTACTCCTTATACTGAATGTTACTGCCCTTTGTACTTTTCCACTGCTTGAATTTGAGAGTAGTTTAGAGAAATAGAACAAAAAAAAAAAAAATAGAGTCTCTGCCAGAACTAATCCTTATTAGCCTGAAGCTTCCGTATCTCTCAGTGTGATCTTTCCTCTGCCTTAAAAGATTTGGTGCATCAATAGTATTCAAGGGGGTTATAGAATCTTTTATATAATTAATAGTATATCTTCTGAGGAATAAATATAGAGTTTAAAATACAAATTCACACAATACTCTGGAGAAGTGATAACTTGATATGTTCCAATGCATAAATCCTCCAAAAGGATTGAAGGATTAAATTAGTGACAAAAAGGAGAAAAGGTTTCTTTTTAGAGTTTGTAGTATTGTTTTTCTCTATCTGCAGAAGCAAGTACATGAATAAATAAATAAAAACAACAAATCAACCAAAATATGGCAAAACCAGTTTCAATTATTTCATATTGTCAATCATGCATTCAATTAATATTTTCTGAGCTCCGATATATTAAGAACATTAGGCTAAATGCTGTGGACTATCTGAGGGCTTGGTGTTCTGTGCAACTCACTTCAGAGACTATATATGTCAATTATAGCACAGGCCATGGTGATATGTGTAACAAGAGGAATGTAATGTTTACCGTGCCCCACTAGAGAAACATTACTGTAGATAGAGCAGATAGTCAACTATTATAATCAACCACAATTTGAAGCATTCTTCCATAGTGAACATAGCCATTTAAAGTCCAAAGCTAAGGATAGTAAAAAGTAAAACAAAATGAAATTACATATAACCATGATTTGTTAAGGTATGTGGAATGATTTTTTCCCCTCAGTGTTCTACTATTTTACTTTCTAAAATAATGCATTTCACTTCTAAATGATGTTAAAATGAATAACTACTAATCATAACTCAAGAAGTATTAGGGACACTTTAACAATAATGTAGCTAAACATTCTGGATTTATTAATGCAGTTAGGTAACTATGATTTGTATGGCCTATAACTTTGAGGTGATTTGCACACTAACAATAGAAATAAAACAATTGTCTGCGTAAATAGTGAAAATGAGGTATATTGGTGAAATGTAGATTACTATGTATTGATAATATAATTTCTTCTTACCATCATACAGTATTTCAGACATTCTTGAAATACAGAAAAACTGTGAATTCTAGAAATAGAAGGAATAAAAGTTGCTTGTATTTTTATTCGACTTATTAAAATTATCACATGATTTTTATAAATTAACTGATGGTGTCTACATAGGATACTTATAGATTCAAATATTTTGTTCCAAATATTGCTTGCAGTGATAAACATATTTAACCAAAATTTGTGTGGGTGAGCTTTTCTAAATTCAAAAATAACTAATTTTCTGATAATAGTACAAAACAACATTCAATTGATGCCTTTCTATTTATTTTTCAATTCACATCAACCAGTTAGCAAGTAGGATTTTCTAAAGCAAGGAAAAATTGTAATCAATCAAAGCGAACATATTAACACAACTTGAAATGCATTCTACATGTTCTAAGAATCATTATTTTTTCAGTTATTTTTTCTCATTTGGAAATACATTTCACTTGTTATTTTGCCTCAGATAAGATTTTTTCTTTCATAATTGCCCTTAGGGATTCTAATCAAAGGGGGGATATCATGAGAAATACAGCACGCATTGGAACCACACACATTCAGTGTTCAGACCATTGAATAAGGAACGCTGAGCAGATATATAATTAAATACAATAACAGCTGTGTTTATGACATAAGAAGAAAGATGAAAAAGTAATCCTGCTTACTCATTTAATTTTCATTTTCTTAGACCAAATATAAATGTAATTAGAATTCTGTAATGTAGTTTTAGAAATACCATGAAATTCGATGTCAGAGTAACACCTAAACTAGTTATAGACATCAAAAACAAACCTGAATATATGATATACTACATAGTTTTGAATATCCATCCACTCATTTATTCATTCATTTTTCTTATTTACTCAATTTTTCAATATTTACCTGATCCTTTATTGAAAAACATTATACTAGCTATTATGATAAACAGGTCCAAAGCAGGAACAAGACATGCCCTCTGAAATGAAATAAATCCATTAGCCAAAAATGCTATTGACAGGCTACAAAATGGGGTGCCTGGGTGACTCAGTCAGTTAAATATCTGCCTTCAGCTCAGGTCATGATCCTAGGGTCCTGGGATTGAGCCCTGAGCAGAGAGTCTGCTTCTCCCTTCCCATTTGCTGGTCCCCCACTTGTGCTCTCTCTGTGTCTGTCCTTTTCTCTCTCTCTGTCGAATAAATAAATACAATTTTTTAAAAAAGAAAGTCTACAAAAATGGACATGACTTTCAAATATATTTTGTTAATTAATATTTTATAGTTTGGCCCTGAATTAATTAAACAATTTTATGTTGTTAACCTCTAGATTTACTATCTTGTAACATCTTATATTTGGGGTGCCAGATGAAATGTATATTTTAGTATTGGCAATAAATACTTTGAATGGAAAATCTGCTTTTTGCTAGCACTACATGAATAAATAATATAATTTCTTTGACACTCTACTTTTCTGTAAAAAAATAAAGACCACCACGTAGTTTTAAAGAATAGTCTCACTTTTTCTGGAATAAAGGATTCAGCAACTTTCCAATTTCCTTTTTCAGAGATGATAATAATAGTGAAAGCCACAGGAGTAAATATTCTCAAATTTACCATGAATGATTTGATGTGTAGTTTCTTATATACTTTGAACAATGGAAGAGGCCTGGCTGGAGTGCTTTAAAGAATTACAGTTTTAGGGGCGACTGGTGGATCAGTCGGTTAAGCATCTTCCTTTGGTTCAGGACATGATCCCAGGGATCTGGAATTGAGCCCTGTGTCAGGCTCCCAGCTCTGTAAGGAGCCTGCTTCTCCCTCTGGCCCTCTTCCCTGCTACTTCTCTCTCTCTCTCTCTCACTGCTTCTCTCTTTCCGAAAGAAGTAAATAAAATCTTTAAAAAAAGAGAATTGCAGTTTTATATGGATTAAATATGGGAGGGTAAAGAAAAGGGCTTAATCAGCTCTGATAAGGGGTTTATATGAAGGAACAGGAGATGATCAATTAGAGTGGATTGGAGGCTTAGAGGATGAATGTATGCAGCTTTTAGAAAACAGTTAAAGAACTTTAGAAGAAGTCTATAAGAACGCTAATGAAGTCAGTGACAGAGAACAAGAGGTGATAACGGTTTAGTCAATAAAACGAATTTAAATACATTATTTCATTTAAATTCAATAACTTCTAAAAATACAAAAGTCATATTTTATCATCTAAGAAAACTCTTAGGTAAAAGGCATGAAGACAAGAATTGAAAAACAGCTGTAATCTCATCCTTGAAATATGTCCTTCATTAGTATTTTGATGTTTGCTTCTTCTTAGATATTTTTATTCAGCAGAAAAATGTGAGCATGTTCTCCTATGTTTTATAAAAAATGGCATCAGTCTTTAGCTACAGTTTGAATTCAGATTGTTTAACTTATTTTTTTACCAACCATTTTTTTTTGTTTCTTTTCTTTTTTTAAGAGGCTTAACTTTACTGTGACTGTCCCTTATAATCTTTATTGGAAGGTGGCAATACAGAGGCTTGTGATTTCTGCAGTGTGTATAATGGAAGTTCTAATATCAATTCTTATATTAACCAAAAAAAAAAAACAAAACACACCTCTTCATTTTAGTATTCTAACTCAGTTTGTTAAAGTTCCGAATTGTTAGTTTGCACTACAAATTGGCCTAAACTAATTTGGTTTTCAGATTTATGAGACTTTTTGAGTAACCATTAGTAGCTTCCAGTAAGTTTGAGCTGAACATTTTCTCTTCAAAAACTTACCCCTACAAGGGATGTTACAATAAAAAGTCTTAGATCAAATTTTGTCACATTTAGAAGCAAGCAATCATGTATGAACACATGAACACCTACACACATGAATGCAACCTTTTCTGCAAAACTTTTTTAGGCAATCAGCTAAGTTCCTTGCCTGGTAAGTCTTTTTTCAGGATTACTTATCCTTTGGAGAGAATCAGATTATAAAATTATCTATTCTAACAAGAGATAGGATTAGAAGGCTTGTATTCCATTCCAAACTGGACTGTTAAGTACACTAGATTCTTTCACTTTTCTTATCAGAATGGAAATTTCTACTAATATTTCTTCATTATCTGAATAGTTTTACCACTGCTTATTTTACCAGTGAAAGATCATTTCTAATAATCATTGTGCTAATTTATGAGCCCTTTAATATTGAGTGGATATAAAGGTAGTTCTAATATTTACAGTTTATAATTTGTTTTTTTAAATGCCATATCAGACCAGTATGGCAATAATCTGTATCTGTATTTATCATTATTTATATCTTTATATTTATATATAGACATATGCCCTTAATATTGAAATATTTTATATTGAATTATAGATAACATAAGACTTATTGTTCAGTTTTGGTCCTTTAGGCTAGTTGACACTTTCACTTCAAATAGTCATTGTTGTCATATACAAAGTTATACTCTTCCTGTGACTTCCCAAGAATATTTTAGTTTGTACCAAGACAAATTCTACTCCCTAAGATTTTTATTAATGTGGCATCTTATATCCACCTTTCCATGAACATTGTTCAGCAAACCAAGAACCTTATTTAGAAGAACTCTTGTCTAGCTGCTGGGCATACTCTTGTTGGACAGCCCCCAGTCGTAAGCTATTTTAAGAGGCACCTGAGGACAGCCACCTTAGCCAATGGCACACTGCCTTCCTGGGGTGCACATTCTAACTAGAGAGCAAACCTAGGGGTTGGCTGACACAGTCATTGCACCTCACTGCTGTTCGATTTCCCCATCTAGACAAATTCTGCTTCTTTCTTCTCTCTTCTATAGGTGTTGATCCCATGGACAATCCATATTTTTATCTTTCCATGTAACTTTCCATGTAAATATATGATCTGCTACTTTGCCATCATTGCATGTTCATAAACCAATGCATGAAGTTAAAACTGTCATTTCAATTATAGTATATTAACATCTGGTTTCCCTATAGTGTTCCATGTCCTTCTCCTGTAAGCTTCCATATTTTTCTACTGGGATCAACACAGAGGTTTATTTTTATAGATTTATTTATTTATTTTAGAGGAGGGGGAGAGGCAGAGGGAGAGGAAGAGACAATCCCAAGCAGAGTCCTCACTGAGCCCCACACAGGCTCCTTTCCACTACTTCAAGATCATGACCCTCAATGAAACCAAGAGTCTGACTCTCAACCAAATGTGCCACCCAGATGCCCCTCAACACAGAGCTTTTTGGAAGCTGGGATAATTTTTTTTTTCCCTTCCCTGATGGCTTACTGTAAGCTTCTGTTATAGCCAGTTATGTACTTTTTAAATTTAATTCTAACATTATTATTATTATTTCTATTTTGGAGATATGTAAAGAAGTTAAAATTTTTTTTGCAGATCATCCAGTAAGTTAATATCTGACCTGGAATAATTTTGTATAGAATATATGTTAATGATTAAGAAGTCATAAAATCAATTCAAATATTTTTGTGCATGTGCACACACATATATTCACACCACACAACCACAATACACAAAATATAATATAATGCACATGCATATACATATACATGTACAGGTACACATACAGGTGTACATTTGTATGTGTTCAAGATACAGGAGTTTTCAGGAATGTCAATTTTTTCCACATAATTTTAGAATTAACTGATAGATACAAAAACAGAGATAATATTAGAATATCGACTTTATTAGTGATACATGTTAGATTGAAATATATGTCTCAGATATATTTTGGATATATAAATGGATTTTCTAACCCATTAAAAAATGATGGACAGCAGACTAGGCTGTCTATTCCACACAGGTCAACTTTCTTAAAAGAAAATGAGAACAGAGCTGAACTGATCTGAGTATGCTGACTCTCAGAGTTTGAGTCCAAGGAAGTTTCTTTACATGGAACATAAGGAGTCAAGTATAATTGTATGTTTTTGTGTATGTACATGCATGTATTTTTATAGACATAAAACTCCTCCCAATGTTTTCAGCATTCTCCATTTTGTTTCAAGATTTCTTATTAATATACTTTGATGTAGCCTAACTAAAAGGGTTTTGTTAGCATAAGAATATATATATTACTTTATGAAACATCTAAATCTTGTCTTTTTTTTAGTGTTAATTATGTGAATTCACAGTATTCTTAAAAGATGTTACAAACCACTTCTCTCGGTTATAAACAGATTAAAAGTTAAAAGAATTTCAGTGAACAACATGATGGCTGTTGTTCATGACCACAGGTTTTAAAAAGCAAAATGATCTTTGAACAAAAGTAATTGAAAAGATAAAACCTGATTAATTCACACAGTGGGTTTCGGTGAACTGTGACTATATTAACATCAACATATATATTTATTCCTCAACAATTATTGATTCTCCACTATATGCCAGATACTTTAGTAATTACTAAGGAGACAAGAGTAAAGCATATAATGAGCTATGTTACATAAATAAAGGATTATAATATAATCTGGTAAATGCTGAGAAGATTCGTCTCAACAATGCTTATTTCCTATTATGTTATAAAAGGAAAGTAGTCTACATCTTTCTGAACAAGGGGAGTTTTGAAATGAACATGACCATAATCTTTCCACCCCTCACTCTTCCAGAAAGTAGTAGCAATACTAATCTGAATGATTAGAATCTAGGATGCTCACTGGGACATGTTTTTATCAGGAGATAGGACCACTGACTTGTAAGGTCATGGGATCTATTACATTAACTCTTCTGCCAGAAACTGGATATTAATCAAATGTTCAATACTCTAAGGCACTGGATAGTAGCTAATTGGACTGAATCAACCACACAGAGTGACCTCATCCCACTCCTTATGGTCTACTTTAGGCACAGAGTAATATGCTGTGGTTTTTGACCTGTTTTATTAAGAAGCACTGTAGGCTTAGGGTTTATTGAAAATTTTCCTGTGTGATAATAGAGCCAATAGTTTGGGTTATTGGATTTCATCTTTTTCTTTTCTCTTTATATTTTATTAGTTAGAAGGGGTCATAATTTCCAAGGGAAAAAAATGTGTAGTGATGAATGTTAAGTAGACTTATTGTGATGATTATTTTACTATATAGAAAAATATTAAATTATGTTGTACACCTGAAACTAATAAAATGTTATATGTCAGTTATATCTCAAAAGAAAAGAAGAGAGCATGGATGATTTGTATCTCAAATTACAACATATTAGGGGACAGCAGGTACTCAGTGGGTACCCCAGTGTGTCTCTTATTTTAAGTAAGGTCCCCCACACCCCGAAGAATCTCAGCTTTGAGAGCCAGAAGTATCTGGAAATGATTACAGACCTTAAATGACAGGCAAGTTATTTTTAATTTCAATGATAAGAATTAACATTCATCAAATGCTTACCATTGGCCAGGTTTTATGCTAAATACTTTGCATAGAATATATCATTTACTTCTCATAGTACCTGAATAAGGATAATAATATTAACAGTAACATTTTAACAAATATTTCAAATGTCCTAAGGCTATTCCAAGTGATATACATAAACTATCACATTTACATCCCAGAAGAACTCTATGATGTACCTGAACACTATTATTATTTCCATCTAACAGATGAGATACTGGAGGCATAAGATATTAAATAAATTGCCAAAAATCACACAGATATTACTTCTAATATATTCTGATACCAAAGACTCTATTATAGAATATGATTCATTATAAACTCTCATGAACAGAAAACTGTAGTGTGATAGTTAATCTTAGCTTTTGAAATGTCAGTGAGAAAACCAGGAAGTATCAGAGAATGGAGAAAAGCAGGAAACTACTTGGAGAACTGGAAGGCCAAACTAGTCTTATGTGAAAGGAAACAGAAATGGAACCAGAATAATATATCTGGAACTAACAGCTTTCAAATGTGGAACGAGGAAAGAGGAAGATATTTTATTCATGACAAAATCAGTGAGGATTACTCGGGCTCAGAGAACTCTAACAGAGGGAAAAAGGAAGATCTCAGAGGGTAAACAAAACTGTTTCCCAGAGGGAAGTCCTCTCCAAAAAGTTTTTGAGAAACTATTTCTTAAAGCTAAGATAGGAAGTCAGCAATAGAAAAACAAAGAAATTCTATTACATGACTAAGATAGTTACATTTGGTATTTATATCAGATTCAAGTGGATCTGTGAAGGAAAGACTGGGAATTCCAGGTAGACTTTCTCAAACAATGATCAGTAAGTATAGAAGTTGTTGATAGAAACACACATTTAAAAAGCACAAGGTGGGGGCGCCTGGGTGGCTCAGTGGGCTGGGGCCTCTGCCTTCGGTTTGGGTCGTGATTTCGGGTCCTGGGATCGAGCCTGTGTCGGGCTCTCTGCTCCACAGGGAGCCTGCTTCCTCCTGCCTCTGCCTAGTTGTGATTTCTCTCTGTCAAATAAATAAAATATTAAAAAAAAAAAAAAGCACAAGGTGAACAGACAACTATGTAACAAGTTCCAAAACTAAGTTAAAATTTGGACTGATGGAAGTGTTCCCAGTGTAGACATATACTACAAAGTCAGGTATTAATGTTGGGATTTTTTTCACTAATAGACACTTTGTGTTGGCTTTGATATCATATTTTATGTTACAGAAAATTTATTGAGCTATTTTTGAATTAATGTGTTATCAAAGCTTGTGTTTTTCTCCTAAATAATTAAGAAGAAATATCCTCACCTTCAAGAGTTCTGTATAGTTAACAAATGTATAGATTAAAGTGGGTTTAAGGGAGA
Source organism: Lontra canadensis (assembly GCF_010015895.1). NCBI lineage: Eukaryota > Metazoa > Chordata > Mammalia > Carnivora > Mustelidae > Lontra > Lontra canadensis. The sequence goes on along the minus strand of NW_022630995.1, from coordinate 39,768,898 downwards.
GGAGAGGGCAGTACTCAAAGTGTAAGAGCAGATGAAATGAGCCTGATAAAGCAATAGAGATAATAGAGGCTACAAACCTATTAGATATAGAACCTATCAGGTGTAGAACATCTGTTCTATATTTGGACAGGCGGTCCCCAGAGAAACAGAATTAGTAAGTATTTTTATATAATACATATATAAATACATATAATAAATGTTTATATTAAAATGACATATTTATTTGTAATATGTTTATATAAATATTTATAATACTTAATATACATTAAAAGAAATTTATTATGACAAATTAGCTCATGCATTTATGGAGACAGAAGTCCCATAGTGTTCCAAGCAAGCTAGAGACCCAGGAAAGCTAGTGGTATAATTCAGTTCAAGTCCAAAGCCCTAAGAATTAGGGAACCTGAGGATTTAAATCCCAGTTGAAAGACGAGAAGATGAGTTGAGACGTACTCATTCAAGTAGGTAAGTAGGAAGGAAAAAATAAATGAGTAAATTCCTCCCTCCTCTGCTTTTGTTCTGTTCAGGCTCTCAAAAGATTTTATAATGCCCACCGAATTGGAGAGGGTGTTCTATTTTGCTGTTACCAATTCAAATGCTAATATTAAGAAATGAGCTCAGAATCACTCAAAACTGATCTGGGCACCTCATGTGCAGTGAAGTTGACACATAAAATTCACTAGTGTTATCAGTATTAGTATTAGTTGTTGCTACAGCAATATTGTTTAGCAAGCTATTCCAAATCTCAGCGGCTTACAATACAATCATCCATTCTATGGGTTAATTGTGGTTCCCCTGACATAGGATTGTTTTGACTGGATAATCTTACTTTAGATTGTGGATCCATTGCCTTGCACTAGACTACAACTTGTTTTGCCCTGAGCCTAGACTGAAGTGGCTATCTTGGACATATGCTTCTCATAGCATAAAACTGGATCACAAACCTATTCAAGGACTTTATTTGGAAAACCTGTATTAACATTGCATTAGTCAAAGCAAGACAAATATCCAAGCCCAATATCAATGGGATAAGGGTATACCCTCTACTGAGTGGGAGAAAGAAAAACAACTTATTTACTAAGCAATGATCTAATAGGTTAAAAATGATTATATATAAAGAAGATATGATATTATAATTATATATATATGTCAATTAATATGAAATATCACTCAGCCATCAAAAAAAATGACATCTTGCCACTTGCAATGATGTGGATAGAGCTAGAGTGTATTATGATAAGCGAAACAACTCAGAGAAAGACAAATACCATATGATGTCACTCATATGTGGAATTTAAGAAACAAGATAGATGAACATAGGGGATGGAAAGAAAAATAAAATAGAGAGGAAACAAGCTATAAGAGACTCTTACCTATAGAGAACAAACTGAGGGCTGTTGGAGGGAGGGGGATGGGCTAAATGGGTGATGGGTATTAAGGAGGACACTTGTTTTTTTGAGCACTGGGTGTTGTATATAAGTGATAAATTATTAAATTCTACTCCTGAAACCAAAATTACACTATATGTTAACTAACTATAATTTAAATAAAAATTTGAAAAAAATAATGATTATATTTCAAGGGTTCTGAGATCATGACTTTTTTCGGTTGAATAAATGTTCTTGATTAGAGGGGCCCACTCTTAGAAGACAGAGTCAGTGGAGCTAGTACAAATCATATTAACTTGAAAATAGAGTTACAGAGAAAAGCAATAGACCTACTAATAATATTAATAAATTAATGTGGGCAAGACTAGTTAATTCTCAGGTTTCTTAGTTCTAGTAAATCCCTGTTGCATGGAAATCATACAGTATTTGGAGTGTGTTAATAACTTCATTCTGTGGGCTTTAAATTTTACCCATTTCTTCAGTTAGTTTAACAGACCATACCCTGCAGAAAATGAGGATATTGTTTGAATGACAGCGGAAAACACAAGAAATAAATGAGGATGCAATTAATGGAAGGCAGTTTATATGAGAAATAAGCTGGGTTGTGATGGCATTGACTAGGTTTCTGGGAACCTAGAATCAATACAAATTGATAAGTTTTAGAGATCTGAAGAAATGCAATACAAACACCTATTTAGTAAGTGCTAATTTATATACTTGCTTACATTAAAACTAACTTTCCTTCATTAAATACACATATGAAAATGGGAAGAGAATTCAAAGAGAAGAAGAAAATGGTATTTGTAGCATATATTTGAAAGAAAGAGAAAGAAAGAAAGAAGGAAAATTAATATCTAGAATATATCAGAACATCTTCATTATGGAGGAAAAAAAAGTTAGACAACCAAAGTCAAAGATTTAAAAAAAAAAACTTAATATGCAACCTGTGTTGTATATACACACATGAGTACGTGCTCACACACAAACATACACAGTTAAGAAAGTGAATAACAATTTGAAAATATATCAATTCATTAGTAATTTTAAAGTTGCAAACTAAACCTTAGTGAAATATCATTTTATACTGGTCAGATTGAGAAAAATATAAAAGCCCAAGACTGCAAAGTGTTGGCAAAGATGTTAACTAATAGGAAATTTGCTACATTATTGTGGAAATTTTTACAACCATTTTTAGAAAATTATGTGGCATTATCTAGAAAATTTGAAAGTGAATATAATATATAGCCCAGAAATTCCACTCTTAGGTATATGCCATAGACATGTACTGTCTAATACAATAGCCAGAGTTACACATGGTGATTTAAATTTAAATTTAAATAAAATCAAACTAAAAATTCAGTTATTTTAACTATATTTTCAGTGTTATATGTCCATATATGACTAGCAGTTACTATTTTGGACTTAGCAGATGAGAACATTTATGTCATATGAACACTAAGAAAACATTTACAAAGGTAAACTTTGTGATAGCCATAAACTGGAAATAACTCATAGGTCCATCAATTTTAAAATGACTAAGATAGTTGTGCTATAGGCATACAATTCAATGGCACAAAGAATATAAAAGAATTAAAGCTATACCCACACAGTGTATAAATATTAAATGAAAACACTTGATAATGTTTCTGCTTGTGTAAAAGTCAACCAAAACCCAAAAAGTAAGAACTAAAATTATATTATACTGATTGTGGTGGCACACATAGAAAATCATAATGAAAGTCAAGGAAATTACACACCTAGATATGTACACACATGCACACATACACACACACAGAGGGTGGGGGACAGAGAATGAGTGAATGAATATGAAAGGGGTCTATATTATCCTAAATATTTCCTAAATTTCCAGAACTATAAGGCAACATTTGGGATAAGGAAGGAGGGAAAAATGAAAAGTTTCATCAGATATATAACATTTAAGAAAAGGTAAAAATATTCAAGTAAACACATCTATTAGGAAGTTGTAAATTTCAGGCTGAAAACACAAAGATGGGTTTGGGTTAAAATCATAAATTTAAGAATCAGCCATGTGGGGATAACAGTTGAAGCTGAGAGTTTAGGTGAGAGTCTTGGGAACGAGGCTACAGGGAGAATGAAAAGTAAAAGAAGAGAAAAGGAGAAGGCAGAAGAAAGTCAAAAGAAGAAAGGCAAAAGAAAAGAAGAAGAAAGAAAGAAGAAATAAATAAAAAGAAAGAAAGAAAGAAAGAAAGAAAGAAAGAAAGAAAGAAAGAAAGAAAGAGAGAGAAAGGAAAGGGAAGGGAAGGGAGGGGAAATGAAGAGAAGGAAAGGGAAGGAAAGGAAGATCTTCTCTATTGGCCTTGTAGCAGTTTGCCCAAAGCAATTTACCCTGCATGCATTCTGTTGTGTAGGGCCGTAGATTTCCCATATTGCAGTGGAATAAATTAATCTGAATTTCCCCTGATTCTGAAAAGAAATCCTGGCATTAAACCTCTGCATGTTCAACTTTTACCTATTTTATAGACAACAAAACAAAACAATAAAACTTCCTTGTCTTTCAAATGCCCGTTGAAACTTTTTTACCACTCCTTGGCCTAAATCAGGCACGTTGATAAGCTCATTCTCTACTTTCTCTTTGTAGCAATGGGTACAGACTGGAATCCTAAATCTATTGTGTGCATATGGCTGTTTTATTCTCCATTAAATTCTACAAAAGTAAGAAACATGTCATTTTAACTCACCATTCAATTTCTAATTCATATGCAGAGGAGGCAAAACCATGTATTTATTGAGGATGACTGACTGACTGCCTGAATGGATGAATGAATGAATGAATTGAAACTGTATTCATTTGTACTTAACACGTGCCTCTGCATCAGGTGTATAAATTAAGGCCAGGGATGGAATGAAGTAGACATTTCCTTTACTTCTGAGATCTTCTAGACATTTTCCATTATCACATACATGAAACAAAAATCCTCCTTCTACAGGATAGAACAAGGATCATAAATGCACAAATATCAAAAAGAAAAAGACCAAGTCTGGCTAAACATGTAAACTATCAATAAATTCAAGTCAGCAACCCTTGTTTCTTGTTTCTTCATCCCTTCTCCACATTTTAATGGTGAAATATTCAGTCTCCAGTTTTCTTGAATTTAATTCTACCCATTGGTTCTCATAAAATACCTGACAGTAACTTCAAGTGAATTTATTTCAAAGTGCTATCATTCTTAAAGACATATTACCTTGTATCTTTAATTGTAGGATAGATGATACTAAAACTATCAAGCATCTATATGTAGGTTTCAAGTTCACACAAAGGATTCTTTCTCTAGAAATTAGGAAAGATGGTGTAGATACTCTTGAATTCATTCATTCATTATGTTGTCAAAATAGATTCTGAAACGAATAGATATGGGTCTTAGAATTTTGGAAATTTCTTTTTTTTCTTCCCTTTGTATTTTGAGGGTAAATGTTGTTAAATGCTGTCCTAAGCTCTAATCATTAAAGATTTTTACACAGTTAAATGTGAGGATTAGGTATTTACCAATTCCCAGATTTAGATATTAATCCAGGATGTACATGAATTGAAATTGGCATATACATGCTTTCAACTTTACCAGATGTTCTGAGAAATCTTTGGAAACTTAGGGATTACTACCAGCATATTGATTTGATGGAACTCATTTGGCTTGCTCTGTCAGACTGAATGATTTACTCAGCATTACTTGACACAAAGAAATACAGAAAAAATTATATCGGTATACATTGCATGTCTTTACTTTGTGTTCAATTCTTCTAAGATCAGATGATTTTTGAGTAGTGCATTTCTGACTTCAATTTTGGGAAAAATATAGAATTCAAAATAAGATTTTTTTCTTTGAGATTATAAATTCACTTAAAGTTTTCAGAACTCTATTACCAATTTGATGAAAAGACATTTAGAATTTTATACAAGTTTGAGTAAGATTATGACTGGATGGGTAGGCTTTTTATTATTATTATTTTATTTTTCAGGAACATTCCAGAAACATTTCCACAAATGCTAGTAAACGTTGAGCAGTCAGATAAAGTTGACTAGTAAGAGAATCAATTAAGTTATGTAAATAAAAAAAACAAGATAGACAAATCAATTGCTGTATTTGTCTGTTGTGAAGTTTCAGAAAGATATGTAGATATTTTCTTAGATACTGGGTAAGACAGTGAGGGTAAGTCATGAACTGCAATGTTACATCCTAAAGAGGAATCATATCACTTGGTGACATTTCGGAGTCATTGGCCTTTGAGTGTCGGGGAGGCTTGAGCTGGGGGTCCTGTGCCGAGATGCTTCAAAGCCTTGTTAAAAATATTTGGGTCCCCATGAAGTCCTACTATGCCCAAGCGTACTGGCAGATTCAAGTAGGAATGGGGTAATGGGCTTTATCGTTTATAAAATCAAGAGTGCTGATAAAAGAAGTAAAGCCTTGAAAGGTTTGAATTCTGCACCTGATCATGGTCATCATTAATCAGCCTTACTCGGTGTACACATCAGATGGAATGTCAGTCTGCATGCAAATCTCAACAAGCTCCATTAGAGCTTGTTCCCATCATGAAGCATTGCTGTATACTTGATGTGTTGTTTTCTTTGTGGCATGGATAAATGTACCTTGAGGTGAAAAAAAAAAAAAAAAAAAGGAAAAGAGAGAAAGACAGAAAAAAAGGAAAAAAAAAAGAGGAATCATACCAATATTGTGGGCAATAGCCTGGAAGTTTGCTTCTAGGAGACCTTTGTAAACTATTGGATCAAGTTTTAGGTTCCTTTAATACTGAAATTTCTCATTGCATGGTTATCAGTGGCAACAGGAAATTTCAAGAGAATCAGAGATATGTTTTTTTACTAAGTATTTTGACCCTTTCTTAATCACAGATAATTGACCTAAAGTGTTATGCCAGCACCAGAAGTGAATAGAATACAGGATTTTCTAGTAATCCTGCTGTTTGATAATTGTTTGTTTATGCATTTTGTTTGTATATTTCTTTCTAATTTATCTTTTTGTTTCTGAAAATGATTTGAGGTAACATAAACTTAAAAAAGCAACTTTATAAAAAAGAAGTCTGGAGGAGAGAATAGAAAATTGAGGTAAAAGGTGTATTCTGAGATTGCTGGTATACAAATTAGGATGGAAAAAAATGATGGGTTTATATAACATAAAGAAGTCTGTCAGCTACTTAAATGAGATCATTATTTTCCAGAAATGTCAAGGAAAAAGGTTTCAAATAAAAGTTTACATACAAATTTTACTAACAGTGTTTTTAATAATGTTGTTATATAAGATGAAATTTTTAAGTGGTCTCAGTATGTTAAATTCAATGCAACTGATCTTCAATTTATTGTGGATGTCTCTGTATATTTGCAATGCCTTTTTTTTTTCTTTCAAGATTTTATTTATTTATTTGACAGAGAGAGAGTAATACAAGCCAGGGGAGCCATAGAGGGGAAGGGAGAAGCGGGCTCCCCCTAGGTAGGGAGTCTGATGTGGGGCTCCATCCCAGAGCCCTGGGATCATGACCAGAGCTGAAGTCAGATGCTTAACCAACTGAGCCACCCAGGTGCCCCTACTATGTCTTTTTTTCTTATTGTAAGTTAGTTGGGTGGAAGGAAAATAGGTATTATTTCCCTTCATTCTGTCTCCAGACCACAAAATATATTGGAGAATATTAAATACATTCCTAGAGCCTAAAATTATAGAGTGAAGGAGGTGATAAAAGACTGGAAGTGTTCATTTCCTTTTTATGCCAGTTGTTGAAAACTCTTTACATAATGCTTGGGAGTGCTTCCGTACGGATATGTTAAATTATTGGTTATGTAGGAAATTTTCATCGGGTCTACTAGGAGGTACCTATTACCAGAAAGTAAATCATGGTTGCAATAATAGTAAGTTTTCTTGACTTTATTTATAAGAAGTGATAAAAAAGAAAGTTCCATTTGGAATTGTTAACAGCAAATCCCATAGTAATCTTCTGAAAATTGCAAGTAATTTCCTTTTTAATGATAGTAACTGAACTGGAACACTCATCAGTTTAGTTTCTTTAGGTACATCTAAATCAATTTTTAATATTATAGTCAATTATGTGATTTTGCCAGTTATGTGTTTTTTTTTGAAACATGTATAAAGTTTATTTTTAGTACAGGTTTAGATTTACAGAAAAACTGAGCTGATACTAAAGGGTGTCGATACAACTCCCATCTCCCCTAGTATAGTTTCTACTATCATGAACATTTTAGTATGGCATATATGTGATAAATAATGAACCAAAGTTGATACATTATTTAAAAAATAGTCTATTCAGAATCCCTTAGTTTTTATCTAACATCCTTTTTTGTTCTGTGGTCCCATCCATATTATCATATTCCATTCAGTTGACATGTGTCCTGAAGCTCGCTGGCCTGTGGCAGTTGCTCAGACTTTCCTTGTTGATGACCTTAAAAGTTTTGATTAATATTTGGTAGATATATATAGGATACCCCTCTATTGGAATTTGGCTGATAATTTTTGCACTATTAGTTTGGAGTAATGGGTTTTTAGGAGGAAAAATACAAGGAAAAAAAGTGTTATTCTCATTACATCATATCAAGTGTACATTGTCACTGATGAAGTTGACTTTGATCATATGACTGAGGTAGTGTTTGTCAAGTTTTTCCACTGTATAGTAGTTTTATTCCCCCTTTCCAAACTTTTTGGAGGAGAATCAGTATACATAGCCCAGGCTTAAGAAGTGGGAGTTATGTTCCTCCTCTTATAGAGTAGAATGTCTACATAATTTATATGGAATTTGTCTGTACAAGAGATTTTTGTCTTTTCCTCCATTTATTTTTTATTTACTTATTCATTTATTCATGTAAATGTTGATTCGTGATTTTTATTTTATTCTTTGGGTTGTAACCCAACATTTTATTTATATGATTAGTTTTAAAGTTCTATTTTACCACTGGGAGGTCTTTTAGTTGTCTCCTGTGCTCCATTGACATACCCCAACAAAGTTTTGCTTTGCTTTTTGTTTGTTTGTTTTTGAGAATTTCCTTTCTTTCTGACATTACAAGATACCTCAGGCTCATCTTGTATAGTTCTTGCCAGTCATAGTATCATCCATTTCCCAAGGAATCCTGAGTGTCTTAATGGAAAATTGAAACCATATCAGAGTGCTAAATGTGCCTATTGCTACTACAGTGTCATTTATTTTAGGCACTCTCAACTGAAAAAGCAAAGAAATATATGTAATTATACTAACATGTGTATATACACATATCTATAATTATTTCTCTATATACACATTTGTATTCACGTTAAACATTAGTTCTTACTAATGTCTATAATTCTAATCCATTATCACTTCTATCATTTGGTCTACTTTTGCAGAGCTAGAAATTTCCTTGCCAACAATAAAACACCCGGCTCCCATTTATACACTATCCATTTACTTAATACTCAATTCCTGTTTACTTGCATAACAGTATCAGAATTTTTAACCTGTACTATCATAAGAATCAATTTTTTCTTATTTTTCTTTTCTCAGCAATATTAATCAATTAGATCTAATTGACATTTATAAAACATTTAATCCAATAATAGGAGAATATGCCATCTTCTCAACCTCATATATAATATTCACCAAGATAAAATACATTCCAAGCTATAAAACACACTGAAATTTTTAAAGTTTTTAGTTTTAATCATCGAGTGCTCATCATGACAAATGCACTCCTTAATTCACATCATCATTTTTACCCAGTCCCCCCACCTACCTCCCATCTGGTAACCATAATTTTGTTCTCTGTTATTAAGAATCTGTTTCTTGGTCTCTCTCTCTCTTTTTATTTCCCCCTTGATCCTTTTTTTTCCCCTTAAATTCCATATATTAGGGGCGCCTGGGGGGCTCAGTGGGTTAAAGCCGCTGCCTTCTGCTCGGGTCATGATCCCAGGGTCCTGGGATGGAGCCCCGCATCAGGCTCTCTGCTCAGCAGGGAGCCTGCTTCCTCCTCTCTCTCTGCCTGCGTCTCTGCCTACTTGTGATCTCTGTCTGTCAAATAAATAAATAAATAAAATCTTTTAAAATAAATAAATAAATTCCATATATGAGTGAAATCATATGGTATTTATCTTTCTCTGACTGACTTATTTCACTTAGTATTATACTCTCTAACCCCCGTCCATGTTGTTGCAAATGGCAATATTTGATTATTTTTATGCCTGAATAATACTCCATTATCTGTCTATATCTATATCTATATCTATATCTATATCTATATCTATCTATCTATATCCATACCTATCTATATCATATCTATCTATCTATATATCTCAGAACTTCTTTATCCATTCATCAATCTATGGACACTTGGCCTGCTTCCGTATCTTGGCTATTGTAAATAATGCTGCTATAGATACAGGGGTTCATGTATCTCTTTGAATTAATGTTTTTGTATTTTTTGGGTAAATACCCATTTAGTGTGATTACTGGATTGTAGGATGATATATTTTTAGATTTTTGAGGCACTTTCTTGCTGCTTTCCAGAGTGACTGCACCAGTTTGCATTCTCACAAATAGTGCAAAGATGGTTCCCCTTTCTCCAGATCCTCACCACTGCCCTGTTTCTTGTGCTAATTTTAGCCTTTCTGACAGGTGTGAGGTGATATTGTAGTTTTGACTACATATCAACACATGATAAGCATCTGTTGATATGTCTGTTGACCATCTAGATGTCTTTGCTGGAGAAATGTCTGTCAGGTTGTCTGCCCATTTTTAATTATATTATTAGTTTTTTGGGTGTTGATTTTTGTAAGTTTTTTTTTTTTTAAGATTTTATTTATTTGGCAGAGAAAGACAGTGAGAGAGGAAATACAAGCAGAGGGAGTGGGAGAGGGAGATGTAGGTTTCCCGCTGAGCCGGGAGCCCGATGTGGGTCTCTATCCCAGGACCCTGGGATCATGACCTGAGCTGAAGGCAGACACTTAATGACTGAGCCACCCAGGTGCATCAAGTTTTATAAGTTCTTTGTAGCTTTTAGATACTAATTCTTTTTTCAGACATATCACTTGCAAGTATCTTCTCCTATTCCATGGGTTGGTTTTAGCTCTCTTGATTAGCTTCTTCCTGTGCAGAAGCTTTTTATTTTAAGGCAGACTCAACAGTTTAATTTTGCTTTGGTTTACCTTGCCTCAAGGGACCTATCTGGAAAATGAAATTTCTATGATTGATGCCAGAGAAATGGCTTCTCGTTCTCTCTTCTAGAGATTTTATGGTTTCAGGTCTTACATTTAGATCTTTAATCCATTTTGAATTTATTTTTGTATATGGTATAAAAAAGTAGCCCAGTTTCATTCTTTTGCATGTTGCTGTCCAGTTTTCCCAGAGCTATTTGTTGAAGAGATATCTTTTTCCCATTGTGTATTCTTTCCTGCTTTGTTGAAGACTCGTTGATTATATAGTTGCGGGTCCATTTCTGGGTTTTCTAGTCTGTTTCATTGTTCTGTATATTTGTTTTTGTGCCAGTACCATACAGTCTTGATGACTACAGCTTCATAATATAGCTTGGAATGCAGATTTGTGATGCCTCCAACTTTTTCTTTTTCAGAATTGCTTTGGCTATTTGTGGTTCCATACAAATTTTAGAATTGTTTGTTCTAGCTCTATGAACCATATGAACATATGGTATTTTAATAGGGATTGCATTAGATGTATAAATTGTTTTGGGTAGTGTCACATTTTAACAATATTTGTTCTTCTAATCCATGAGCATGGAAAGTCTTTCCATTTCTTTGTATCATCTTCAATTTCTTTCATCAGTATTTTAGTTTTCAAAGTACATATCTCTTACCTCTTTGTTTAAGTTTATTCCTAAGTATCTTACTGCTTTTGGTAAAATTATAAATGGGATTATTTCCTTAATTTCTATTTTTGCTGCTTTGCTATTGGTGTATAGAAATGCACCAGATTTCTGTAGATTCATTTGGTATCCTGTGACTTACTGAATTTATTTATAAATTCTAGCAGTTTTTCATGGACACTTTCAGGTTTTCTCTATATAATATCATGGCACCTGCAAATAATGAAATTTTTACTTCTTTCTTATGGATTTGGAGCCCATTATTTTGTTGTTGTTTGATTGCTGTGGCTAGGATTTCCACTACTATGTTGAATAAAACTGGTGATACTGTTTAGACATCGTTGTCGGGAATTAGAGAAAAGGGTCTCAGTCCCTCCCCCCATTGAAAATTATATTAGATGTGGATTTTTCATGTATGGGCTTTATTATATTGAGGTATGTTCCCTCTAAACCTCATTGTTGAGGGGTTTTATCATGAATGGTTGTTATGCATTGTCAAATCCTTTTTCTTCATCTATTAAAATAAATGGTCATATGGTTTTTATCCTTTCTCTTATTGATGTGATGTATCATATTGATTGATTTGTGAATATTAAACTACCCTTGCCACCCAGCAATAAGTCCCACTTGATCATGGTGAATGATTTCTTAAATGTATTTATGGATTTGGTTTGTTAGTATTTTTTGAGGATTTTTGCATGTATGTTCATCAGAGATACTGGGCCGTACTCTTTTTTTTGTGTAGTATTTTTCTTCAGTTTTGGTATCAAGGTTATACTAGCTTCATAGAATGAATTGGGGAGTTTTCTTTCCTTTTCCATTCTTTAGAATAGTTGAAGAAAAATAGGTATTAATTCTTCTTTTAAGTATTTGTTAGAACTTTCCTGTGAAGCCATCTGGTCTTGGACTTCTGTCTGTTGGGAGGTCTTTGATTACTGATTGAATTTCTTTGCTGGTAATCAGTCCAAATTTTCTATTAGTTTCTAGGAATTTATCCATTTCTTCTAGGTTGTCCAATAGGTTGGCATATTGTTTTTCATAGTATTCTCTTATAATTGTTTGCATTTCTGTGGTATTTGTTGTTATTTCTCTTCTCTCATTTGTGGTTTTATTTATTTGAGTCCTTTCTCCTTTTTTCTTGCTGTGTCTGGCTAGAGGTTTATCACTTGTACTGATTTTATTTTCAAAGAACCAACTTACGACTTCATTGATCCATTCTATTATTTTAGTTTCTATATCATTTATTCCTACTCTAATGTTTATTACTTCCTTCCTTCTGCTGGTTTGGGGCTTTGTTTATTGGTCTTTCTCTTGCTGCTTTCGGTATAAGGTGAGGTTGTTTATTTGAGTTTTTTCATGCTTCTTGGGGTAGGCCTGTATTGCTATTAAGTTCCCTCTTAGAACCACTTTTGTTCCATCCCAAAAGTTTTGGACTGTCATGTTTTCATTTTCATTTGTTTCCATGTACTTTTTATTTCTTTAATTTCCTAGTTAACTTGGTCTTTGCTTTGTAGCATGTTATTTAACCTTCGTGTATTTGTGGTCTTTCCAGATTTTTTTTTCCCCCCTTATGGTGACATCTAGTTTTAATTCCATTGTGGTCAGAAAAGATGCATGATATGACTTCAATATTTTTCAATTTGTTGAGACCTATTTAGTGGCCTAATATGTGATCTGTTCTGGAGAATGTTCCATAGTCACTTGAAAAGAATGTGCATTCTGCTCTTTTAGGGTGGACTATTCTGAATATATCTGTTAAATCCATCTGCTTCACTGTGTCATTTAAAACCATGTTTCCTTGTTGATTTTCTGTTTAGATGATCTGTCCATTGATGTAAATGAGGTGTTAAAGAACCCTACTATTATTGTATTATTATTGATTAGTTCCTTTATGTTTGCTTATTTTCTATTTTTTAAGTTCATATTTAAATTCCAGTCAGTTAACATACAGTGTAATATTAGTTTCATCTTTACAATGTAGTGATTTAGCACTTTCATATAACATGCAGTGCTCATTATAAGAGCATTCTTTAATCCCCATCACCTACTTAACCCATCCCCCTACCTCCATTAAGGTAAACTTTGTTTCCATTAACTGCACACTGAAACTTTTTTTTAAAATAGAAATTTTACAGAGTATGTTCATAGACCACAGTAAAATAAAAGCAGAAGACCATAACAGAAATACAGAGGAAATATCATCAATCATTTAGAAATTAAAGAAGAAAACACTCATTGTCTTCTTTTTGTTAGAGATTTCATCTCTGATATTATCTATTGTATTACCTTCAAGCACATTAAGTGGGGTGTTTCATGCATTCTTAATACAGTTAGATTCATGTGGTATAGTTAACATTTTTGGGGGGATCCCCTGAGCACTGGAAAGATTTATTGTTATGTGTACATAAAAGTTCAATTTTTATGTTATAATGTTCTGTATCCTTGACAAGTGCATAATGTTATGTATCCACCATTTCAGTATCATACAGAATATGTCCCTAATATTTCCATACTTCATCTGGTCACCTTCCTTCCCCCTAAACCCATGGCAACCATTGCACTGATCTTTTTACTGTCTTTATAGTATTGCCTTTTCTAGCACATCATATAATTTTTTAGACTGCCTTCTTGCCTTTGATAATATAAATGTAAGTTTCCTCAGTCAGTTTGTGACTTGATAGCTCATTTTATTTTATTGCTGGATAATATTCCATTGTATGAATGTACTGCAGTTTGTTTATCCATTCAGGAAGGACAATGTGGTTGGTTCCAGTTTTTGTTGATTATAAATAAAACTACTCTAAACAATTTGTGTGCAGGTTCCTAAGTAGATTTCTGTTTCAGCTCAGTTGGGTAAATATCTAAGACTGCAATGGCAGGATGATATCTTAACACAATATTTAACTTTATAAGAAATTGTCAAACAATCTTCCAAAATCGCTGTATCATTTTGCTTTCCCACTTGCATTGTATGTAGGTTCCTGTTGTTTTGCAACCTAAACATCTTAAACATATGGTATTGTTAGGTTTTTGAATTTTAGCCACACTCTAGTGAATGTGTGGTGCTATCTCACTGTTTTAATTTAAAATTTCCTAATGACAAATGATTTTAAGTATCTTTCATATGATATTTTTTAAGGTGGATATCCTTGTAATTACTAACAAATAAGAAATAAAACATTGCTGGCCACCCCACAATGAGTTCTCTCAACCCCATTAGTGATTGTTATCCTGTATTATTACGTATTACTTTCTTTTATTTAAAAGATTATCTTGGGGTGTCTGGGTGGTTTAGTGGTTTGGGCCTCTGCCTCTGGCTTGGGTCGTGATCTCGGTGTCCTGGGATCCGGCCCTGCGTCGGGGTCTTTGCTCAGTGGGGAGCTTGCTTCCACCTCTCTCTCTGCCTGCTTGTGATCTGTCAGATAAATAGATAAAATCTTTGAAAAAAATTTTAAAGAAATTAAAAGATTATCTTATTTTCCAAATGTGCATGCAGGTACATGCTATTTTTAAAAATGACTTGTCTTTAAGCCACTTTATTTTATGTATTTTCCTCCTCATTTCATTAATTTTCTTAAAATTTGTCTGTTGCATAACACATTTGACCTGGAAAGTTTTCTCCCTAGGTCAGATATTGCTGAGTGCAAAGGCACTCAAACTTGCTCCTCTGTCCTCTGTGCATCCTGTAAATCAATAGCTACATCCAAATTATTTGTCAGGTTTATGTCCAGTCTCTTTGTCAAAACTTTTGGGAAACGCTGTCTTCATCAGGAACATATTTCTGATTGTCCTCATTTTTGTGGTTAGCAAATTGATGAAGCTCAAGGTCTGAATTTATTAATTTATTAGGGATCACAAAATAGTGATGTTGTAACTGAATTATTTGGAATCGTCTTATAAATAGCTACAATTCTTCCTATACCCTATGATTACAGATATTAAAAATATAGACTAAATCTTGGTTGACTGTCTTTATTCTCCAGCTTTTAAGATAATAATTGTCCCTTAAATTTAATTACACATGATTTTTAAATATCAGTGTGAAGTAAATGACTTAAGTTTATTAGATTGATCTTAGTTGAGTGTAACCATTATTCTTATTGTGGGTTTTTAGTCAGAGGGAGGCTCTTAAAAAGGAAGTCTTTGGATATGACCCTAGCTTCCACTATAGTTTCTTTGCCATCTATTATGACATCAGTTTCAGATTCATCTTATACATTTTCTACCTCCAACTTGAGGTCGGATATTTTTCCAAGAATTCCTGGTTTATTGTGATGTGAAATAATTTTTAAATTCACAGTGTGGGTGGTAGAATTATTTATTTCTGTTGGATAGATCTTGTTTATAGAACTGCATAGTGGACAGATCAAAAAATACCTAAATATTTCTATTTATATATAAATACTTATATTTATAAATTTATATTATATTAATTCACATATAAAATATGTGAATATAATTTACCACCAATTAAAATACAGAACTAAAGGATTTTACTAACCACTTCTATAATTCCATAATCTGTACACTTAGAAAAATTATAATTATAAATCTATAACTTATTATAAGTTTATAATCTATTCTTCCTTCTATTTTGAAATGTTGGTTCTCCAGTACACAAAAAATGGCAGAATAGTGTCTTGTAATTACTCATTTGCTTTAATAATGATAGACACATATTTGTCTCAGAAAACTAGTAGTATATTATTGCCTCAATAAATGTACTGAAAATAGTTAAAAGCATTTTTCACATATGTTCTCCTAATCTCTCTCCATATTTTGGTAGTTTTACTCTAGCTACA
Organism: Lontra canadensis; assembly: GCF_010015895.1. NCBI lineage: Eukaryota > Metazoa > Chordata > Mammalia > Carnivora > Mustelidae > Lontra > Lontra canadensis. Next base: position 39,752,864 of record NW_022630995.1, on the reverse strand, counting down.
TCAATAGAGCATAGCCATTCCTATAATATGTTATCATTTTAAACCTTCTTTAGATTTATTTCAGTTTCTTTGTGTCCATATTTCTTTAGTGTTTAGATTGATGTACTTGTAGGATTCTCAGAAATGATTCATAAGAATAGTTCTTACTAAGTTGTTATATGTATTATTCTATAATTATCTTGAATATGTGCTTCATTTAATTTTAGCATAAAATATATTGTATTTTAAGTCGGAGGATAATCTCATATTCATTTTGTAAGTCACTTGTTCTTTTGTATCTGGGTTTTTTCTGTTTGTTTGCTTTTTGTTTTTCAGTAATGTCCACTAATTTTACCTGACTACATCTTAACATTGGTAATTTAGGTACATGGTGAGCTATTACAAAATATAAGTTCAAATATTTTTCTAATTTCAGGAAGTTTTTAGGTATTATTTTTTATTTGTTCTCTTTTAAATTTTTTTCAGGAATTTTTTTACCTGCATATCAAGTATTCTTTGACTTTTTTCAATATGAGTTTCTCTGGACTACTTATTTCTTATTCTTTTTTATTTTAAACTGTTGCTCTTTTAAAAAAAAACTTGCTCTTTCATTAGCTTTTATTTAAGGATTATCTGACATATTTATTCATTCTTATATTGTTTCTTATTACACTTCATTTCTGCTTTGTAAAAATATAAGTAATTCTTATTTAATATATGGGACTGTGTGAATATTTGAGTATGTCTCACTTGTATTTGTGCTATTTTTTCCCTCTCTTGTATTAGTTAATTAAGAATCATTAATTATGGTGAAATAGTAGATGATGGTTTTAATATGTTATGTGCATTTATCTTTCTGATGTGCTTTCATTATTGGGATTCTCCTCTCTTTGTTCTCTTTTGGCAATATTTTGTATGTTGTTTAACATCAATATATTTCTGCTCTTCATTTTTTTACGTGAAAATAGTTTTTCCAAAATTATGAAGGTGCCACAAATTCAGGATAGCTGCTTCTTTCTCTGAGTCCTTCTTCCTCCTGCTTCTGTTCCTCTTCATTCTTCTTCTTTTCATAGCTTTCTCTTTTGTTGTTTTCAAAAATATGACAATTTGCTTTCTGAGGTTTCTTGATTAAATTTCCTTCCTTACTTCTTTCTTTCTTCCTTTTCCCCTTCTTTTCTTTTATTTTCTTTTATTTGAACCTTAAAATTTCTCCATCTCTATTATCCTTGTCTTGATTAGTTTTTAGTTTTTTACCAGATGTTTCTTTTCAGTGTGATGCCATTAGAAAAACTTTAAACTAAGAAAATCAATACTGCCAACTGGTTGGTTGATTGATTTTGAGGATTCACAGATGCTAGACTAAATATTTTTTGGAGGTTCTGATGAAAGCAAAATAATAAGAATATCAATAGCAATAAAGTCCTTCAAAACTAGAAATAGATCATAAATAGAATCTCATTCTTTTGACTCTACGAATTAAGAAATTTTAGCAAGTTGTGTATTAGATAAGATTAAGAAATAAGATTTACTTAAAATCTTCTACACATGACAGGACAAAGAATTCTGTTAATAGTGTCAACACAATCTATTAAATTATTAGTAACAAGTTTAACATAAAGATCACCACAACTAAATGATAAAACATAATCTTACTATAGAATATAAAGTGATCTAAACAAATGGGAAGTAGAAATCTGTTCTTGAATGGGTAGAATAGATAGCATACAAATTTTAAAAATATGTAAATTTAGTTTAACTGCAGTTAAATTCCAATAAACATAATTAGATAAAATATCCTAAATTATTCATGCATGCAAGAAATAAATCAAAAGTTGCAGAATAGCCATTAAAAATGTTAAAACAGATAGACTAGTCAAAGGTTATAAGATTTACCACAAATTAAAATATAATATAAAGTCACTGCAAAGAAAACAATGCAGTACTCTTATAGAAATGGACAAAAATACTTAAGAAACAGATATTTTTACAACTTCTTTATAGAATTTCTGCAAAAAAGATAAAATATATTAAGTTGATATTTTCAGGTATTATCAAGAAATTTTGGCTTTGGCCATAAGTAACTTAAAAGAGGGGCAACCGGGTCATTAGGCTCAGTCATTAGGCATCTTCCTTCAGTTCAGGTCATGATCCCAGGGTCCTGGGTTTGAGCTCCACATTGGGCACCCTACTCGGCAGGAAGCCTGCTTCTCCCTATCCCATTCCCCAGCTTGTGCTCCTGCTCTTGCTGTGTCTGTCCTTGTCAAATAAATAAAATCTTAAAAAAAAAAAAAGGTACATTTTTACTTTATTTGGTTGTATGTAAAATTATTTTAAATACTTTTTTAAAAATTAATTTATCTATACTTGGCATGCTTTCTGATTTCTCATCTAATATATTTCTTCATTTCTGACATATTGGAAATTTTTCATTTTAAATGGGACATTCAAATTTGATAGATAATTATTTTTATTTTTATAGTAAATAGTTAGAAAATATAAAAAAATAATGCTTATTCTAATCTAAGTTTTAGTTTTTCTTACATAATTTCAAAAATCAATCAACTTTCCCTTGAACAAATGAAATTAACTATTGTAATGTGAAAAGAATTCAATTAGCTTAACTGTCATTTTTTTTTTTTTAATAGATCTTGGGCTAGTAAAGCGTCTGTTCTTTCTAGATAAGTTTCAAGGGAAACTAAGAAAATCAATACTGCCAACTGGGCACTCTGTTGCTGCCCAAAATATTGGAGGAGTATTATATAGATTGGAGAAGATAATGGATATTTCTTTGTAAAAAATCAGTCTCCTTGTATTATTTTAAATTATCAGTTTTACTCATATATTTTCCAAAAATAAGTTCTAGATCTTACATAGCATATTTCAAACTAAGCAGTGAACATTTAAAATTCTATGGTGGAATTTGAAACATGATAGTTATAGACATTCGTATATGTGGTTCAGACATTTCCAGTGAAACAAAACCTATCACCTAATATATGGGAGATGAATGTTCATCCACTATAACATTAAGAAGGAAGATGCATTAACATTGATAGATAAGTTATTTGATGAATACAGACAACACTAAAAAATGTAATTTTGGAGAAATAAAGATTTGTTATGCGTTCTGAGTATAAATTTATAATACATAAATATTGCATATTTGAAAAACAACAGTGAGCCTGGTGGTGGATATTAAGGAGGGCGCATATTGCATGGAACACTGGGTGTGGTGCATAAACAATGAATTTTGGAACACTGAAAAAATAAAATTAAATTAAATTAAAAAAAAAGAAAAACAACAAAATACCGTGTTCAGAAAACTATGGGCCTTTTCTATTATTTAATCATGGTAGTATTAAAACTAAGTGCTCTTATCTGAAATAATATTATCCATAATTCTTAGTAATAATAAGGTAATGAATGATCAGCAAAAATGGACCAAATACCTTTTGGAGAAAGTAATTCAAAAAACAGGGAGAAAAAGATATTTCTTTAATCATTTAGCTGAATACAGCTATAAGCTAAACAGTAACTCACATATTCTATTAGAGTGTCTATAAAGAATAGATTCACACATAGGGAAGCAGAAGATGACTTTGGTTCATCCAGTTTGCCTTTACACTTCATGTCAAATACTCATTTGCTAGAAGCACACATGGCATTATCTTGGTAAGGTCTTCCACAGAATTCTAAAGTAGATGATCTAGTTCTTGGGACATACCCACCCTCCATTTTGTTACTCTTTTTCCCTCACAGGCATTATAACAGAAAGTAGAGATAAAAACTCTATCATAGTTACATGGAAATTTATCAGAAATCTTTATTCCTCTATCTTTTTACTGCCAAATCTGGAAGTAAAAGGACACTAACTGGCATTAACTTATGTTAACTCATTAACTTGGGAAGCTTAGCAAATAGCCGTAAGTTCTTAATGTATGGAAAGAGGAATGCCGATTTCAGCCATTCCAAATTCTATATTCTCTGCACTCCACAGGTACTGAACTACAAAAACAAAAAACTATAACATATTGCAGATGGTGCCTTTCTTCAGAGCACAGAAAAATAACAAAGATCTTTTCTGTTCCCACATTTCTACTTGCAAAATAATGGGTAAGGAAAGCTTTTGTGTTATTTTGTTATAATCTATGACTCTGGGATAACTGGGATTGTATTAACTATTCTTTGCTTTACTCTTGCTCAAAGGCCATTAGTTAGCAGAATTTATTTGAGCTGTAGGGCCTTAGCAATAAAATGTCTTTGGCTGATGCCCCTTTTGACATTTATGACATGCCAAATCAAACTAGAGTTTTATTAAAGCCTTTATGCTCACTGCTTTTATTTTATTCATTTTCTCCATTTTTATAATTTTGGTATTTACACAAGGCACTTATTCAGTAGAGTTTCTTGATCCATTTATCAACTGCTCAATTTTGTTTTTAAACTTCTAACTTTATGTGTTTTTATGACCTAGGCTCAGGTACAAGTCACACGGGGCTTGCCACCCCCACTAGGATTTTCAATTTTATGTAACTTTTATAAACCAGAATTGCCTTCTGTTATTCTGAAAATGTCCAGTCATTCAACCTCCCAAGGATTTTGCCAAGGAAAACAGTCACTGGGCAGCTTTCTGTTCTTGTAACCAGGGAGAATGATTTTAACACAACAGGAATATATGCTACTATTGTGTGTTTGACCAGTGTCTTGCAAATCAGCTCTTTATCCTTTCTTCCTTCCCTCCCTCTTTCACTCTTTCATTCCATGAATTATAGTTTCAAATTAAAGTTGTATGCAAACTGAGGCTTGTGGAAAAAGGATGGGGGTGGGGGGATGGGGTAACTGTATGATGGGCTTTAAGGATGGCACCTGATATGATGAGCACTGGGTGTTATATACAACTATTGAATCATTGAACATTTTATCAAAACTAATAATGAGCTATATGTTGGCTAATTGAATTTAAGTTAAAAAATAGAATTTTCTAACAGGATTCCCTATAAACCTGACACATCCTTCTCCAAAAAAATCTAAATTGAAATGTATGTAAAATATTCCTGAGTATATTCCTAATCTTGTGCCTTTTTCTTTCCTTTTGATGGAAACCATGTTTCGTGGATAAAAATCTCAGTGTTAACCCTGACTCTTTCCTTTACAGAGACTTTGAAAAATCATCTCTGACTTTATCTTCCACCATCATCACATCCCTACTTCTCACAGCATGAGTTTTACCCAAGTAAACCCTGCTATATGTGATTTACAAATTGTGAATCCTTAGGGAGGCAGGTTTGAATATAAATTCTGTTTTTTATTACCTTTATGATAAATAAGCTTACTTTGATTCTATATGGAAAAATGTCCCCATTTCTTTTATTTATTCATGTGAGAAATATTATTTAGTAGATTGCTATATGCTAAATTCATTTATCCTGAGACAATCAATGTCTCAGAAGATTACTGCCTACATGGATTTTACAGATAATGAGTGGAAAGATTTTAAATAACAAATTACATAATTGCAAAAGAATAGTAATTGCTGTAAAGTAACAGTGTAGGATGTGACACATGAGATATTTACATTGGTCCTTGTTTTAGAAAAAATGGTTAAATTAAGACCTGTGTGATTAGAATGAAATGTTAATCAGGCATAACCATATATATGAAGGCCTCAAGGCAAGAAAATTCTTGGCATGTTAATGGCTGTGCCTGAAACAAAGTGAATGTGAATCTGGGGTTTTTTTCTTTCTTTTTTTATTTTATTTCTTTGGATTTTGAATGTACCTGTGGTTAGTACAAATCCTTTTAGATGATCTTATCTTAAAGAAGAAACTGTAGACCACCATAACAAAGCAATTTATTAATCTAAAAACAAACAAACAAACAAACAACAAAAACAACAAAAAACAAGTCTTAGTTGATAATACTTGGGGGGAAAGTCTTATTTGAAAATACATTGGTACCTATACTTTAAATTTTTAAATTTCACTGAAAAATTCTACATAAACTCATAAAATTTTGCTAAATATAAACCTATCTGAATCCTGACATTATTTCAGAGATTCTCCTGGAGTACCTAAACATATGTAAAATTATTGTAGTTTGTAGCACCTGAAGACATATTACAAAAATAAATTTGAAAATGATATTTTATGTAACTGTGATTACAAATTTATTAGTTTTATGTGTTTAACTTTACAAAACAACTGATGGTTCAGTACTAAATATGAATCTCTGGTTATTTGAATTTGCTTTGTCAGAATAGCTAGTGTAAATGATCAGTAAACAAGAACTGGAAAAAATTAATACATTGCATATTGACATTGGTAAGCATTGTTTATTTAGTAATGGAGTCCTGATAATTAATTATTAATGACTAATATTTTTGGAAATTAAATTGTTCAAGTAGGGGGGCATCTCAGTGGTGCAGTCAGATAAGCAGCCAACTCTTGGTTTCTGCTCAAGTCCTGATTTCAAGGTCATGAGATCAAGCCCTGTGTGAGATCCACGCTCAGAGAAGAATCTGCTTGAGTTCCTTTCTCCATTTCCCTCTGCCCCTCTCATTCATGCAGTCACTCTCTCTCTCTCTGATAAATAAATAAATAAATATTTTTAACAAATTGTTCAAAAATAAATAAAAAATTCAATTTATTGTTCAAGAGGATCACTGGGTTCTCTGCATTGTAAAATTCAGATCCAGGCAAATGAAACTCTTGCTCTTCCCTTTAGTTTCCTTTTTTGCCTAAAAGTGATTATTATAATAATGACTCTCAAACTTCTGTAAAATTGATATGAATTTATATATCAATAATTTTAATATTTTGGTATTTAAATATAATATTTTTGATTTTCCTAATTCTACTGAATCTCAGGACCATTTACATCTGTTTTCTAAAAATCTATAAACTATTTTTAGTCATATGAATTTCATCTATGATTCCATACTATTAGTCTCTTTTCATACATATCAAAATTTTCCTATTTCTATCTCTACTTATGAATGTCTTTATCTCCTTAAATATGATTGCATTTTACACACACTCTTTGTAAAAAAAAGAGAGATAAAAGAAGCTATCAACATTTTATTTCCAAACACAATGTTCTTATTATACTTTAGGAGTATATAGATTCCATTAGATGTCAGAAAGAATTGAATGCAAAGAACAGCAAAGACATACAGAATAAATTCCAGATCTTGTATTATGCAGTTGGGTGTTTTTTTTTCAGGAGCTGAATATAGTTAATTACTCAAATGCAACCAGTTCTCATTTTTTTAAATGCAGTAATTTAATTTAATATGTTTATCTGAATGCATAATGCCAGTTATATGATTAAGTTATAAAAGTGAACTTGAAAAATGCTGTTCTTTTGTTATATCTTTATTTTATTTATCAAAAGACTGGAATTCCTTTGTGTGTTTTTTTGTTTGTTTGTTTAATGTTTAAAGGAAAGAGTGAGTAGGAAGCTATGTCTTTTTTTCTTTGCTCATGCAATTATCCAGGAGGATACAACACCCACAGATATGTGGAGTGCTGAGCCATCAGTATTTTTGTCTTTTATGCAGGATCAATTACAGAAGCTAGCATAACATAAGCTCCTATGGAATTAGCAAGGTTCTTCAAAAGTCACATGATTCACTATACAGAGTAGTGGATTAAGTTTGAAGCTGGTCTGGCCTTCAACCTGGATTTGTCATTCTTGTTCTTTGTATAATCTAGGTCAGCTCACAACATACACTTATTTGAACATTCACAGCTGTAAAAAGGAGCTATTCTTATGGATGCTTTATATATTATATGAAACTTCATAACGTAAATCTAGATTTGCAAGCTCTAACTCATAATTTAATAATTATGTATAGTTTTCATGTTCACTATTAACTTCATTTTTGTGATCATGAATATGCATTTCAGTAACACAGCCTAAATTTTCAGAATTTCTTCTCTTCTAATATATTGTGCCTATTGATTCTCATTCTCATTATGAGGGCTATAGGTTACCAAAACTACTTTTAATATAAAATTGAACATGTACACTGCTTTCACACTTATTAATATCAAGTGTCACCAAGACCATAGTTAAGGAATATTAATTACTACTCTCCTCTCTCTTCTCCTTTTTTGTGTTTCCCATTATTCCTATTGACTGCAGCAATAAAGTCTTCCTTCCTTATGTGACTATAAAGCCATTCATTATCTGGTCTTCTCCTTCCTTTCCATCTTATATTTGCCACCTTCTACCTTACATTAGAATCTAATTAAGCCTAAACTATAAATATTTTCCCAAAGATTCCATCATAGTTCCTATTTGTTGATCCATTTTGCTTCCACTAGAATGTCCTTTCCTTCCCACATTATTTTCTGCATCATTTGTCAGATGTCATCTTCTCCAGGATTTTTACTTGACCTCTTAGCTTGAGTCAAATGCACTTTCTCTATCCTCTTTTTATAGGAGTTTTACCACATTGTATTAAATTCATTTCCTATGTGTCTCTAATTATAGACGTCATTTGGATGGGGAGCATTCCTTATTTATTCTAACACAATCTTATATGGAATAGCTACCTAATAAGTTACTTTGAATGGAAATGAATTGACTGGTTGTAAGATATTAATCTCACCATTGCACGTGGAAGAAATAAATACACTGTTACAAACCCATAATTAAACAAAATGTTTAACTAATTGAGTTGTCTGTTAAACTGAAGTTAAGTAAACAACTCATTGTTTTGGTCATTTTAATGAAATATTTCTAAAATATATGTAATTCATTTGGATGTTTTAGTGTGGGTGCATTATGGCCATAATAATCCATTTCTGATGATGTACTATTGATGTTTGGTCATTCAATACATACATGTCTATGCAATTTTGAATACATGCCAGCTTCAGTTGTTTGTTTTGTTCTTAATTTTATCCGTCCAGCAGATTGTGAAGTATTTGAAGGAAGGAAATGTGTCCTCTATTAATCCTTCTTCGAGTCCGCAATCTCAGTCAAGAATAGCTCCCTAGAGTGTCCATGTTTTATTTATTTATTTATTTACTCAGCTCCATATTTTACTTTAATTTATTTTTTAAAGCTTTTTTATTTACTTATTTGACAGAGATCACGAGTAGGCACTGAGGCAGGCAGAGAGAGGGTTGGGGGGAAAGGCTCCCTGCTGAACAGAAAGCCCGATGCGAGGCTCAATTCCAGGACTCTGGGATCATGACCTGAGCCAAAGACAGAGGCTTTAACTCACTGAGCCACCCATGTGCCCCTCCACTAATGCTTCTTATATCTCTTCGGAATCACCTGGTTAAGTCAGGCCCATTCAGAATAATCCCTTTTTTTGATTAACTCATTGATTAATTCAAAGTCAGCTGATTAGGAACAAAATCAGAGTGTTATCCTATCATGATTACTGCTCTGCTCATACTTTACAGGAGGGAATTGTCCAGGATGCATACACCAGAGGGTGGGAATATTCATAGCCATGTTAGAATCCTTCCTACCTCACTTCTCTTAAAGTATTACCATTATTATAGGGCACCTGGGTGGCTCAGTGAGTTAAAGCTTCTGCCTTTGGCTCAGGTTGTGATCCCAGGGTCCTGGGATCATGCCTCACATCGGACTCTCTGCTCGGCGGGGAGCCTGCTTCCTCCTCTCTCTCTCTCTCTCTCTGCCCGCCTCTCTGCCTACTTGTGATCTCTGTCAAATAAATAAATAAAATCTTAAAAAAAAAAGTAATACCATTATTATAGACTATATAGGAGATGAAACCAAGTATTGATTCCATTTAAGGCAAAAATCTTAGGTATTCATTTTAATATATGCTTATCCAACTACCTTTTTGCAATGGTCAGATTTCTTTTAAATTTGGTATCTCATACATAAATTCAATCATTTATTTATTTTTATAAAAAAGTTTGCAGAGTTCTTGGAATTCCAATTACTTGGATTTTCTTAAAAGAAACTGAAGGTACTAGTGACTTTGGTGACATTTAATTTAATATTGAAAGAAAGGTAGGTTTTTTCCTACTCACTGTTTCTTTCAAAAGGGCAAAATCACCTGAGAAATATCTAATTTTCAATTTAAAATATCATTCTTACCAAACGGATCTGAGCTTTCACTGGGTAGGATGTTTTATTGTATCACCTGAATCATTAATAAAATCTCACCAAGTCCTGACAGTCCTCTTTAATGTGCTATTCTCAAGTAATACACTTATTTTCAAGTACTTTAAATGGCTCTGAAGCTAATAATCATGTAGAATGCCTTTTTTTTTAACATAAAGAAGTATTTTGAAAAGAATAACACAGGTCATGTGTACTTAAATCTCTTGCTGTGCATGTATGTTTTCTAACTCTAAAGCAAATGCTAACATTTTATTTATTTTGCTATATCAACTGAGTATTTATAGAGTGTCAATGTCTGATTTCAAAGTCAAATGGAAACTTATTAAACATTTTAAGATTAGAACCTCTATATTTGTTATTAATTCTATAAATAGTTTTATTTTTATCTCTTTTCCCCAGAAATCTTCAAGAGATATGGCAGTGTTAAGACATAAAATACATGTCACTGTTCAAGTACCCAACTAAGCAGGAGAGAACTCTTCTGAAATTTGAATTACAATAATTTTAACTCAAATATTGTAAAGAGTAAAAACACAAAGTAAACACAGCATTTTGCCATTCAGAAAGAGCAACCAGCAATGTCTGCCTGGAACTGGGATCACTATATTTTACCAGATAATGTCCAGGGAAAAGCACATGCCTTCTTAAAAAAAGGAAACTGGATGGTCATAAGGATATTTTCTGAGACCACATGCACAGTTGGCCTGCATCCGGTTGGTTTTTAATGCAATCAGCAGTCACTTTATTTTCTTATTTTATTTTATTTTTAAGATTTTATTTATTTATTTGACAGAGAAGGACATAGTGAAAGAGGGAACACAAGAAGGGGGAGGGAGAGAGGGAGAAGCAGGCTTACCGCAGAGCATGGAGAATGATGCCAGGCCCTGAGCCAAAAGCAAAAGCTTAAGGACTGAACCACCCATGTGACCCAAGCACAGTCATTTTAAACCTGGCTGGAATTTGATGGTTCTGCATATGTTAAATTTAGCCGGTTAAATGAGACTTATGGGCTAGATAGTTTAAGCACATGGACTAGGTATTCTTAGAATTAACTTAATGCTGAATTACTTTTGTCTAGTCAAATTTCAAGGGGAATATTTAAAGTCTGTGACTAGAAATATCAAAAAAGCCCACAATTATTAACACCTATAAGGCAGCACCGTATTAATGCTTTCGAATGCATTGTCTCATTAATGCACAAAACTCCACGAGGAAAGTAGTGTTATTATTCTCATTTTATAGGTAAGAACTATAATGTAACAAAATATCATTTAGCTGGTATTATAGGTAGAATTTGAACACTGAATCATCTCCCTTCTAAGAACATCCCTACACTTATTACAATTGGCACATTTGTAAGAGGCAACAAATAAGAGAAAATGTAGAGATAAATTTTTATTCTATTTACCAAAATCAATCCTGAAGCAAATATTCCCTATAGGGATCAATTTTCTTTCTGCAGGATACAGAGGAAGAATCAGGCATCACAGGGACCCTACAATTTCTCCCAATTAAAACACAGAATAAAGATCATTCCATATTTTCTTTCAGCTGGACCAGAATATGTCTTTGAATCTTACAAAGATTTATACCTTCAAGAGGAATAAAGCCATGTGTTTGGTTTTTTCTGAATTACCTATCCAATATTGGGTCTAAGTTTTTGGATTTTTGTTCAATTAGGTTGGAGTTGCTTACTAACATTTTCATACCTTCAATCCATATTAGGGCTGCCTCAAATAACAATCCAGTATTATTTGGAGTACTCACTGACCTGAAAGACTCCATAAAGTATGTTCATATGTAGATTTTATTTAAATGTAAAACATACAGAACAACAATAGAAATAGAATTCAGACAAACATCAAAGATCTGAGAAATAGTCTATGTGCACCTGAATTTTAGAATCTCTGGCTGAACTGCCAAGTTTGTGCTAGTTTATGAGGAATCTTAGCTTTTAGGGGAGCAGCCTGGAAAAACAAACAAACAAACAAAAACTTTAAATAGTTCCTCACATGTTCAAGCCAGGCTCCTTAAACTGAGCTGGTTGAGCTACCAGTAAAGAAGCTAATCCTGTGTGGGACAGAATCATTAGGAAAATTTCAGGCTTTAAACAGCACATCATAAAACCTATTCTCTTTATCTTAGGCAAGAGTCAAGAAGCCAGGCATCAGGGCGCCTGGGTGGCTCAGTGTGTTAAATCCTATGTCTTCAGCTCAGGTCAAGATCCCAGGGTCCTGGGATTGAGCCCCGCATTGGGCTCTCTGCTCAGTGGGAAGCCTGCTCCCTCCTCTTTCTCTGCCTTCTTGTGATCTCTGTATGTCAAATAAATAAATTAAATCTTAAAAAAATAAAAAATCCAGGAATGTCCGGAGGGGGAAAAAAAATAGACCTTTGCCATTCCAGCCATAAATCTGTTCTCCTCAGGTGCCCAGCCCTATATTCTGGAACCATTTGGTAAATCCAATTAGTTAAGGTTGGACCATATCTGCAGTTGTTTAAATTTAATAATCTCTACATTTAAGACCCTTGAGAACCAGGCTTTAATTGGAGAAACCTTTCATCACACAGTTAACAAAGGGACATATGTGAGTGGTTCATATGTATCTGATGGTCCTAATTTATATTGTCTCATGGTATCTCAAACATGGACCACACATGTGTGTGCTACTATGATTCCCAGAGGCAATATATAGGCTTCAGGTCTAATAAACCTACTAGACATTTATCTGATACTAATGAAGCATTAGTATTAGGAATAAGGTATTTAAAGATATGTTGAAAAATACATTTGAATCACCCAATTGTACAACTGTAACTAATATTATAGTGTGTATTAACTAACTGTAATTTAAATTTAAAAAAATTTAAAAAGGAAAATACATTTGTCGGTAATCTGCAACACTGATTTTCTCCTTCCACTTCGCAAGAAAAATTCTAAAATTAAGATCAAATACTTAACATGCCCTCAAACTCTTGCTTTGTGTATATTATTCTTGCGTTTTCAACTTTAATTTAAATCTAATAATAGTTAAATTATCATGTGGTCATGTTCACCAAAAACTAGCACAAATTTAAAATTCAGCAGGAAATACTCAAAAACATTCTAAAAGATTACCTTTCCACAAATGTGAAGTTAATCATACCAGGTCAAAACAGATAATGATATCATTACTATTTGAATAAAATTTAACCATACATCAGTCTTTACAAACGATTAATAGGCTAACATACACTTAAATTGGGGTTCACAAACATTGCAGAAAGGAGTTACAAAAATGGAACTAACTCTGGTGTGTGACACACAGTGAAGGGATCAGTACAAACTTGTAGACTGTAATATAATCATTACGTATAGAAGCAGATACAGATGTATGTGTGTGTGCTATTTTCTAGCTCTATCTGCTAAGAACACTTAGAAGTAAAGAAACTTTGTTACTCTGAACCTACCTAGACCACAAAACCTACATTTTATAAACCATATTCTAGTGGTTCTTTGAGAATGGCCAACATGCAACATGCACATAGCAAATACAAATTCACATTAAAAAGGAAGAAATAAAGAATCAGAGAGGTTATGTCACTTATATGAAGTCCAAGCATATGAGTGTCAAGAAAAGCATAGATATCTGGTTCAAAGAGTAGACACTGGATCAGGCTGTCTGGGTTAAGATCCCAGCATCCTTCACTTACCAGATTTATGACCTTGGGCAAGTCCATCAACCACTAGGTCTTAATTTCTTGGGACATAAATCTGTATAATAATAGTAATATGTACTTCATAATAGCATTGTTATGAGGAACTAAATGAGATAATGCACAAATACACTACACACCATAATTACTATATGTTTACTTTCTATTGCTTTCATAATTTTTTATTACAATGACTGTTTTTCTTACTGAAACCATGTCTGTCTGACTTCATAGAGCATGTACTTTCTGAGGATAGACACAGAATTGAAACAAGTATACTACTGATGATAAAAGCTATATCAGAACATAGATTTTAAAACTCCATGGTATATTTGTGAGAAAGTGGGGAAAACGATCTAAATAGCACAGAGTATAGACATTGGAAAAGAGGGGGGAGTATGGTTTGACAGAAATGTTGGGACCAGATTATGCTGATTTGTAAGATTGAAATGTATATAACTTTTTTTTACCCGTTATTTTTTGAGTATGGTAGACACATGATGTTATACTAGTTTCAGGTATACAACATAGTGATTGCATAAGACTTCTGAAAAAACATTTTTGGGGGAAATTCGGCTTTGCATCAGTATGCTGTATGTTTTGGTGTAGAAGAGAAAAGGAATTGTCTTTATGCTATACATAGATAAAGGATAGTTTCTGAATAGTTAATGTGCTTAAATTGTATTGGAAAAAATAAAAGAACACATCATAAATTCAAAATAATTGGAGATGAATTTAAATATAAAATAGGAACATGTCATAATTATAGAATATGTAAATTTAATTGATTTTAGCTTTGAATATTAACCTAAATTAGTCTAATAAATGATCTCACATAGAGACTCTATAGGGAGTGACTTTAATTGATACCTATCTAACTTGTAATTATTATAAATCCATTGTTTCATAGATACAATATAAATAATTGGTGTGCTAAAATTATGATAACTTTATCCTACTAGATATTTTTAATTGTTTCCTTTGGAATCACCATCCTGTTAATTTACTTAGGCATTTCTTTTGATGACAATGCAAGGAAAAATCCACAAAGACAAGCAAAGTGACCAGAAATTGATGTAATTATTTTTAAAAAGATAGAAATGACAACAAAATATTCATTTATGTTCTGTATTTCCTCATTTTTCCTCTTAATTTTCTATTGGCACAATGCAAAGTCCAAAAATATTAGGACAGGGGAAAAGGAAAAAGTAAAGGTTAGAAATAATGAGCAAAATGGACAATCACTCCTAGATAATTGAGAGTGAACTTCATATCACTGGAAGTAAGGGGCAACATCATTATCCCTATATCCCTGCAAAAATATGTGTGGGTCACTAAGCAGAATCGCTACCCTTACTTATTAAAGCATAAGCCACTGATACCTAGAAGAGCATAGCTAACTTTGGGGGTTTAGTGAAGGTTTAAATGGGAATGAAACTTGCTAAACCTTGCATTTGAAACTTCAGTTGACCCAGAAGCACTGTTCTTCATTCTGCAAAGTCAATGAAAGGCATAAGAAAGGCAAAGAATGCATTACTCTCCATAATTTGGTCCATTAGTTTTTTTTTGCAATTCCTGTTATCATATTTCAATCTTCTTTTTACAATAGATGTAATGTCAAAAGCATTACTAATTTAAAGATACTGTAGTAGTCAGATCCCCAAAAAAGACCACCATAAAGTTGGGAGAAAAAATCCCAAAAGAATGAGACCAAGCTGTTACAATACTAACAGAACATACTTAAAAAAACTTTTTCTCCATTGCAAACAAATACTAATTGAATAACATTTTTTAAGGATGATGGTGATTCCTTAATGTTGAGATACTGATAAAGCTTCTGTATCTTACTCTCCTATTGTCACTCTATTGCAGTCCTCAGAAAATTTCACAGTTCCAAATACAAGCATGAATGAAATGTAAGAAATTACAGATCTGCTGGAATTTTTCAGTTGCCTTTATAACTCTACATAAAATGTGAACTTTAATCACCAATGACATTATCACCTGTGGGGTGTGTCTGTGTGTACTTCCAGCTAGGAAGACATAATTTATATAAAGCACTAAGTCACTTCCAGAAGTCTTCTGACTTTTAAATATTTTTGTCATGTTTATTAAAAAAAACATTCAAAAATCACCTGCACAATAAACATACTTTGAAAGAAGGTCATTAGAGATAAAAAGGGGAATTTGCCTAAATCTGTGTTGAGCTACTAAGCCAAACAATAGAAATAATTTCAAAGTAGTGTTGAGAAATTCAATCTAGGGAAAATTAGTTTTGATAATTTTGGTAGAAAACTGAGATAAATTTCTATTTCTAAAATAGAAATGAGTATTTTCTAGTTATTTCAAATCATTCCCAAGATCTAACTGTGGAAGATTCAGTTCAGTACATACCCCTTCCACCCCATCCTGTTCCATCCTGTCCTGCTCCACTCATTAGTAAAAGATCCAGATGCTGGGATAGGTTTGGGAACACCAGAACAATGAATATAGACTTCCTTTACAAGAACAATCTTGTCAAGTACACTAAAAGACAATAATAAAAAACTTCTAACAAAAAGGACATTTACAAAAAAAGGTGGGATGAAAGTGATGCTATTGTTAGCTATAGGTGTCACAGAAGCTCTGTGGTACCAAGAAATCTTTATAGGGAAGAAAGAACTTGAAGCTGAATAGGCAAGTAGAAGTAAAAACATGGGAGAGAGACAAGGAAAAATTCTAGGCAGAACAGTCTGGGACATGGGAAAGCATGGCATATTAGGAACATCCAAATTAAATTTCTTGGCTGCAGGATAGAGTGTTTTCACATATGTTATCTTACATGGTTTTCAAAATAAACTCATCAGGTAGAAAAGGTGTTCTCCACCTGGCCCCACCCCGATTTTTTATGTAACAAAGTAATTCTGGGAGATTTGAATGTTATAAAACTCAATGATAATGGTGGAGTTTGAATTCATTTTATTCTATTATAATAAAACACACAAAATTGGATAATAAATAGAGTCATGCATATATAAATAAAATAGTAATAAAAGCTGACACATAGTGATTCTTTTTTTGTCAGGTGCTGGTAAGAGCTTTCCACATGTTATTCAGTTCATCAAATCCTCACCACCTATGAAGCAGTACTATTATCACCACTTTGTGGAATAGGAAACCAAGACACAGAGAGATAAACTTTCACTAGTTTCTCATGGCTGATAATTGGTGGAACTAAGGCATGGATCCAAATAGTTTAGATCCATATACCACACTCGTAACTGCTCACAGCCCCGTTTCTCTATTTTGTTATATTTATGCAAGAAGTCAATGATTACAAAGCAGTTTCAAATAATCACAATAGAGGAGGACAATTTTTGTACAGATGTGATCTGTAAGATTTAGAGAGGAGAAGCTTATAATTTTGGGGTGAAATAGTTGATTCTGGAAATAGAGAATTAACAAAATAATTGGCAATTGTGGGGTGAAATAGTTGATTCTGGAAATAGAGAATTAACAAAATAATTGGCAATTGTATTGCTGTGGTACTTTGTTCATATCTTCCATCAGAACAGAGTTTCATTCCACTTGCCACACTGATTACTGCCTGCTAGAGTTTGGGGATCACCTCCTTCCTCAGAAATTGCCCACATCTGAAGGGAGCTGCCTTAACTGCCTTACCTGAAAGTATATCCTCTTCTGAACCTACAAACAATAACTGATTGATGAGTCATATAGACAGGTTAAGTAACTTACCTAACGTCGCAAATATTCCAAATGGAGAATATGATTCCATACTTGCCTGATTCAAAGTCCAAGACATTTCCCTTTTACCACATTTCATCTTATATCTATACTTTACAGATCAAAGTAAGTATTTTATAGGGGCTGAGATATTTATGTATGTCTACTTCATGCAATCTTTAGACCTCATCATTGCAATGTGCCTTCATAAATAAGTTTGCTTTACTATTTTTAACATAGACCAAAACATAAAAGAAACCAGGATCAATATAAAAAGAGTAAACTACTTGACACTGAAACATGGTATTATAAATGGTATCCCATATTGTATATTAAATATAAGTACATAAAAGTTACAAATATTTTATAGCTTAAGAATATGTGTTTCTTACTATGGAATATAAAATACAGTAAATCTCTGTGTCCCAGAGATGAGCATCATTCTTGTTGATTCTAAGCATCTAAAATGCACTTTGTAAATAGTAAGAATCAGTGACATTGCAATCTAGGTTTTTATGTGTCATCGGATCTTTTATGGCTGCTGAAAGAGCTTGAATGTCTGTTATCTGAAATACTGTGTATGTAATGGAAAGTATATCAGTTGCGCTTCAACTGGCTCTAATAGAAAATCTTTAGAATATTTCTAAATTAAACCAAGTTCCACCCCCACCCCTCAGAATTTTACCTATAGTTAATTCAAGGCATTTCCATCTTATATTCAACAACAACTAGTTAAGCTCAATAAGATAATAGAGTAATTGAAACCCCATATATTGTGTTTCTTTGCTGACAGTATGAATTCTGGTTTGAGGGAAAATATCTCTTAAGCCACATATTCTGATCAAAGTGGCATTCACTGGCCATCATAATGGGCACACCTGTTTATATAATGGCTGCCTTGTGCAATAGTTGCTTAGGTCAAAGATGATTAAAAGAGCTTATGTCCATGAGGACATAGGTCCACTTAAATACAACTGTGCATGTGGCCATGCTTGCCCCCACCCCCATCAAGACACTGAAACACTGGGCTGCAAATCTATACCTAGAGGCATAAGTCATAAAATAGCCAATCTCTCTGATTCAAGTTTGGCTTCAAAGGAACATCTTTATCAGTCAAATATTACAGTGAACACAACTTCTAAAATGCTTATTACCTGCCCCCAATATCAATCAATCTTGGAAACTTAAAACATATTTATCTGACATATTTGTTACATTAAAAAGTGAACAAATAACAACCCTCCAAAATTCTTAAAATCTTTAGATACTCTCTAGTGGTAAAAGTTATGTTTAAGATCATGTCATATTTACTATACAACCTAGAAAATACTGTGTGTACCATTGTCCTTGGAATGAAATTATGCTGTTGAAAGCTTAACTCTTCTTATTTATAGAGATGATAAAACAAATGTCTGTACTATCATTGTTCCTTTAAACAATACTTATATAAAGAGTTGTCCCTGTTTTAATACTGGGTTTTATTCTTATGACCGTATATCCTTAAAGAAGATACCACTATGACATAATTATGTCAGTTAGAGTTTCCTTGTTAGCAATGTTGTAGCTGCTACTATCAATCAATCAATGTATGTGCCGTTTGGACTGACCTTCATTAGATCACTATTAGTGCATATGTTGGAAATGAGTATTGTTAAGTTATAGGCACAAATAAAAATATACAATATATTCCATATCTACATCATAGTGACACAAGACTCTCAGTAGTGTAATGAGTGTAATGCATTAAGTGATTATTTATCTAAAAAGTAAAGGTAACTAACATTCTTTGAAATGCTTGCAATGTGCCAGGCCTTGATATTTTATATAAATTAATTTGATTTATCTTCAATCCACATCTATGAAGTGAATAATATTATTTCCCAGTTTTGTAGAGAAGGCAACTGAGACTTAATTGCTTTACCCTAAAGACTAAATGAAAGCTAATAAGTGATGAAGAAAGGGTTAGAATGTGGCATTATCATATGAGAGCCATGTTCTAGACCCTGTTTTATGGTGCTTTGTTCATCCTCAATCCTGGAAATAGAGGGCTTTCTCAGGTTTTGATGTTATATCTAATAGATCAATCTACAGCTATCTTGGCTAATCATTTAACCTATCCAGTCTATATTTAACCAGATGCCAAGTAAAGGGATTAAATTGGATACTTTACCAGGTTTCTTTCTCTAATAAGATTTTTAGAGTTTAGTAACATAAATATCTCTAGTCATGTAATATTCTATGCTTGTGCCTAAAAATGCCAATAAAATCTCTATACATTCCAGACATTCAAGTAGCCATATATATCCAATATTTGTATTGCCAATATATATGAAGAGCATTAACTATGAATTTTCATATTCCAGAAGTTGTTAAATTTAGTGGAGGAAAATAAGATAAAGATAAAATGAAGTGTGGTGGGATGAGGGCTGTAATTTTAAATAGTGTAGATAGAGAAGGCTGAACTGTGAAGGTACTATTAGAGGATAAATTTGAAGGAAAAGTAAGAAAACAAGACATGGGAAATATCTGGAATGAAGTATGCTAATGAAGGGAAAAAAAGCTCAAATATCCCAAGGCAGGAGTGTGTACAGTGCATTGTAATAACACTGAGGAAGCCAATGTAGTTAGAATGGAAGGAGTGAGAATAACAAGAGTTGAATTCAGAGAAATAATCAGGGACAAGATTGGATGAAGCCTTATAAATGAATGAGATGGAAGCCATTGGTTTTCAGGTTCTGAGTAGAAGAATAAAATCTTTTGACTTAAGTTTTGAAAATATCACTCTGATTGGTTTGTTGAGAATTGATGAAGACCTTTGTGAAGTCAGAGCTATCATAATCAAATATCTCACCATCTGAGAGTTTTTAATGGTCAAACACTGGCCTAGACAATGAGAGATAAATCCCTGGCTTATATAAGAATGTAGACTGCTGTGACATCACATACAAATGCATGTCTTTCACGTAGTAGATAGGATTTGTGTAAATTATACAATATAATTGTGCTGATATTACATCTCTTTCTATTTTGACATGTTGGTTGCAGAATCCTTACGATACTGTATTTTCAAATGTTTACTTAGAAAAATATCGATAGTTACCATACACCATTTAAAGTTTAAAACATAAAATGTTTTATTGCATTGCAAGTGGGGACTCTTCAATTCCTACTTCCATAAAAAAAAATGCCTTGAGGTCTCTCGTGGAGTAATCAGAGCACAGGAGAATTCAAGCAGTGGATGGGTCATTTCAAAAACAGTGTTCAAGGTAACTCAGTTGAAAAAGGGAGGCAGCAGGGATTAGTGCTAATCATTTATATAAATGAAGTCATTTTTTATTCATGAAAGAAATATAAATAGAGAAGAGATGTAGATGTAACAAACGGGAAACATTTCAGGAAGCTATATAAAGGGAGTCACTATGTAAAGGAATAAAATCAGCTTTGCTTCTGAATGAACTTTGCCTTTAGCCTTGTTAGCTTACAAGCCACCTTTGCTTTCTTTTTGACACCATCATTTAACTGCAACAAATCAAATTTGTCTGATAGCACTGCTTGACAGTAACCATAAGTTACTGCCAGGAGGCCTGGCTGCAGCTGTTGCAATCCTACAGCACACAGTTGTGCTGTGTCACTTGAATTTGTGCTTCAGTGCATCTTTAAAACATTTCTTCCTTCTAACCTGATTAAAGTGGTGTCCCGTCTGTTCACTTGACTGCCAATGCTTAAGAATCCTGTTACTAACACAGTCCACAAATTTTAACTCTAGTGGAAATATTTTCCAGAAAAAAAATACAGAGGAAATTAGAGGTTTCCAACAACCTCCTTTTACTAGCTCCAAGCATTGGATCATCAACACCTAAGCACCTGAGTCCACTCACTTGGCTCTTAGAAAGCTTTCGTTCATGGAAGCACTCAAATAATTTCTTTGTTTTACTCTTCCTCTGTCCTTATGCATGGTTTATAATATTTTAATTTACACTCTGTTTGGTTTTCTAAAGTGTACCCCAGCAGTTTCATGCTGTTCCAGTATATATTCTCAACAAGGCTGTCAAATTCCTTAAAGAAACTGATATAGTCACAAAAGATTTGGATGGTTGGCTATATATTAGGAAAACTTGAAAAGTGACTTTGTCAAATAGATATCATCCACTTTCTCACAGCAAGGCACCATAATTGGTATAATAACCTCATATATTCTCCTATGTTTTACACTGAGAGTTTATCTTTTACAGGGTATAATATTTCAATCCCAAATACTTCCAACTTCCCTCTTTCTTGTGCTAGTGTTGGTAATTCTATTACCACTCATTCTAGCAATAACTAGTCTTTAAATTCCTGGGGCTCCCCTTACTTTTTTTTTTTTTTTCATTCCAAATTATTCTCATCTTTAGCGTGCTAAGCAGTTTAGCCATTTTTTCTTTCAAATTTAAATTCTCATTTGGATTACTTCCACCACTTCAAATAACTCACTGAATTATTTTCCCAGACAAATAAAGTGCTCTATTTCTTTGCACATCATCAAATAGTGTACATGTGTTCCTGGTGGCTAAACATGATTGCTTGGATTGGAACTGCTCCTTTTGAGGATTTTCTTTAGTTATAAAGCCGAAATAATTTCTTAAAGCTGTACTCTTTGAAAAGACTGGTGTTTGGACCCAATTTGAAGTTCCAGGGATTAAGTAGGCTTTGTTTTAGAAGAAATATTTCAAAGGCTTTTTGTGGTGAGAAAAATGATTTAGAAAAGTTAAGTGACATATCTAAATTAAATGATATAGTGGGGCACCTGGGTGGCTCAGTGGGTTGAAGCCTCTGCCTTTGGCTCAGGTCATGATCCCAGGGTCCTGGGATGGAGCCCCGCATCGGGCTCTCTGCTCAGTGGGGAGCCTGCTTCCTCCTCTCTCTCTGCCTGCCTCTCTGCCTACTTGTGATCTCCGTCAAATTAAAAAAAAAAAAAAAAAAAAAAGATGTTTCCTTTAAAAAAAAAAAAGATGTTTCCTTTAAATTAAATGATATAGTACATACTGAAGGCAACAAAATTGGCAAAACCTTTAATACCTGTTTTAATGTGATTACTTGAAGATCAATAGAAAAGATCTGAGCACCTGAGCATAGCCATATTTGGAAAAACACTTGGCAAAATAGTTGAAAAATAGTCTACTGGATAGGGGCAAATAACCTTTTATGCCTGAGTCTTCTAGGAGGAAGGATGTATAAGAATGCCCATAGGAGCATCATTCAAAGATAATACACCTTCCTTAAGGATTACCCATAGACTTCACTGAAGATAGGCAGAATGCATTTATTTGAGAAAGACAAAATAATCATTTTATCTGCTGCAGCTAAAAAAGAAATAAAAAAGTGGGAAATGCTTTGTTTGCTAAGAATAATGAAGTATGGTTGATTTTAACATAATCTCATATCTGGGTAAATGAATTATAAAATTAGAAAAGGTGATAGCATTTGAGTTTGATTAGAGGAATTGCTAACATGAGTTCTTTCTACCAGTCAAACTATGGTCAATCTACTATCAAAGATCTGTATTTACAATGCTTACTTATAGGGCAGATTCAGCCAAACAACTCTACTTTTGCTTTCCAATTAATATTACCTACCAGGTGGCAGACTTTCTTTCTCAAACACAGAGTAATCATTAAAATCAGCCTGCAAAATAAAGAAAACACAGACAGGTAGAAGATATTTGCAGTGAAATAAATGACATAGGATTAGCATCATAAATATATTAAAAAATACCTATAATCAATAATAAGAAAAGGAACAGAATAAGTAATAGAAATTTATGGAAGAAGAAATCTGTGTGGTAAATAAATACATAAATAAATAAAGGATCTCTCTTCTTTTCAGAGAAATGCAAATTAACATGGATAGGATTGGGGTGCCTGGTTGGTTCAGTGGGTTAAGCATTTGACCCTTAATCTTGGCTCAGGTCTTGATCTCAGAGTTGTGAGTTCAAGGCCTCCACTGGACTCCACACTGGGCATAGAACCTATTTAAAAAACAAATCAAAACAAAACAAAACAAAACAAAAAACAAGTGGACACAAGATTAATTAAAAGGTCTTTTAACACAAAGCAGAAATATTGTGGTAACTCAACTTGCAGGAAAAACTTTAACATAAGTATCTAAGACGCATGTTTGTAGTGGGAAGATTTAAAATGTTTAAAAAGTATGTGGGGTGGAATAATTTTAAGTAGAGAAATAAATAAGTTTGCATAATTCGTAAATTTTAAAGTATTAATATATTAACAATTTTAACAAAAACATATAAAATGTAAAATTACATAGCAATTAAATAAATAAAGCAGAAATACAAGTTTCAGAGTATTTTTAAAGTCAATGTTGACAAAAATTGTAAGGAGAATATTCTACTGTATGATAATGTTGAAGAGATAATCATTATAATTTTCATTTTCTTCTCCCTGATGAATAGTGGTGTTGAGCATCTTTTCGTATACCTGCTGGTCATGTATATATCTTCCTTGAAAAAAAATGACTATTCAAGTATTCATCTCATTTAAAAAATTAGATGAAGATGATGATGAAGATGATGATGATGATAATTACTACTAGTTGTGTGAGTTCTTTACACGTTTTGGATATTAACCCTGTGGGAGACACATGGTTTGCAAATATATTCTCCCTTTCTGTAGGTTGGTTGCTTTTTCATTCTGATGGTTGTTTCTTTTGTTATACAGAAACTTTGAAGTTTGTTATAGTCTCTGATGTTAACTTTAGCTTTTGCTTTTGGTGTTATATCCAAAAAACTCATTGCCAAGGCCAATGCCAAGGAGCTTTTTTCCCCTGTGTTTTCTTCTAGGAATTTTATAGTTTCAGGGCTTACATTAAAGTCTTGAATCCATTTCAAGTTAATTTTAGTGAGTGGTATAAGATAGGGGTCGAATTCTACACTTCTGTATGTGAGTATCTACTTTTTCCAGAACTAGAAAACTATGGGAAATGTTCCCATTGAGTATTCTTGGCTTACTTGTCAAAAATCAGGTAACTGTATAAACAAGGATTTATTTCTGGGTTCTCTATTCTATTCTATTGGTTGATGTGTCTATTCTTATGTCGGTACCATATTATTTTAATTACCAGAGCTTTGTAGTATAGTTTAAAGTCAGGAAGTGTGATGCCTCCAGCTTTGCT
Source organism: Lontra canadensis (assembly GCF_010015895.1). Lineage (NCBI taxonomy): Eukaryota > Metazoa > Chordata > Mammalia > Carnivora > Mustelidae > Lontra > Lontra canadensis. The sequence continues at coordinate 39,728,189 of NW_022630995.1, read as the reverse complement.
TTTCATTGGTTTGTTTCTTAAGATTGTTTTGGCTCTTTGGGCTCTTTTGTGGTTCTATATGAACTTTTTAATTATTTTTCTATTTGTGTGAAATATGCCATTGAAATTTTGGTAAAGATTACATTGATTCTACAGATGGTTTGGGGTGTATCTGTTGCTAATTTTCTGTCTGGACCATTTATGCAGTTTTGAAATAGGCATACTGAATTTTCCTACTATTATTTTATTGCTGTCCGTTTCTTCTTTCAGGTATGTTAATATTTGATATAAATATTTAGGTGCTCCAATGCTGGATATGTGTATATTTACAACTGTTATATTCTCCTGTTGAATAGACTATATAGTGTCCTTCTTTGTCTCTTGTAACTGATTTTGAGTGAAAGTTGTTTATCTGAAGTAAGTATAGCCACCCATGTTCTCTTGTGGTTATGATTTCCTGGAAAGTCTTTTTTTATCTCTTCACTTTCAACCAGTGTGTGTCCTGAACATGAAAATGAATCTCAGGTAGGCCGCATATTGTTGATGTTTTTTTTTTTTTTCCACATTTAGCCAGTTTGTGTCTCTTGATTGAAAAATTTAGTTCATTTTGACTTAAAGTCATTATTGAAGGGTAAAGACATACTACTATCATTGCATTAATTCTTTCCTTTAAGAATTTCTGTATCAGGATGCCTGAGTGGCTCAGTCTTTAAGTGTCTGCCTTCAGCTCAGGTCATGATCCCAGGGTCCTGAGATCAAGCCCCACATAGGGCTCCCTGCTCTGTGGGAGGCCTGCTTCTCCCTTTCCCACTCCCCCTGCTTGTGTTCCCTCTCTTGCTGTGTCTCTTTCTATCAAATAAGTAAATAATTTTTTTTTAAAAAAAGGTTCTTTATTCTTTTCTTTCTCTTATACTGTCTTCCTGTTTTTGTTTTTGCTTTGCAATGGTATTCTTTGATTCCCTTCTATTTATTTTTTATGTAACTACTATATATTTTTCATTGCTGTTATTGTGAAGCTTAAATGAAACATTGCATTTTAAATATAACAATTTACCTTCAATCACAAACAAAAACTCTAAACTTTTCCTTCTCTTCCTCCCAAATTTTATGCCGGTGATGTCATAGTTCATATCTTTATTATTGTGCATCATTAAGAAATTACTGTAGGTATAGTTACTTTAAATATTATTGTTTTTCAACTTTTATAACTAGGAATAAAAATAATTTACATACCATCATGGCAGTCCTGGTATAATTTGAATTTGACTATATATTTCTCTATTTTTTTAAGTTTTTATTTAAATTCCAATTAACATACAGTGTAATATTAGTTTCAGGTATAGGATTTAGTGATTCGTCACTTAACAAACAGCCCCCAATGCTCATCAAAAAAAAGTGCCTTTTTATTTTTTTAAATTTTTTATGGATTTATTATTTATTTATTTGAGAGAGAGAAAGGAGTGGGGAAGGGCAGAAGTAGAGGGAGAGAGACAATCTCAAGCAAACTACCTGCTGAGTGTGGAACCCAATGCAGAGCTTGATCTCATGATCAAGAGTCAGACACTCAACTGACTGAGCCAAACCAGGCACCCCAAGAAGTGCCGCCTTTAGTACCTATTGTACCTATTTATTTACCTATTTACCCCATCACTCCACCTACCTGGCTCCAGTAACCCTCGGTTTGTTCCCTATAATTAAGAGTATATTTCATAGTTTGCCTCTCTCTCTTTTTTCCCTGTTATGTCCATTTGTTGTTTTTTCATTTCCACATGAATGAAATCATATGGCATTTGTCTTTCTCCGACTAACTTATTTTACTTACGATGACATTCTCAAGACCCATCCATGTTGTTGCAAAAGGCAAGATTTCATTCATTTTTATGATTAATATTCCATCTTCTATATATACGTGTGTGTATATATACACACACGTATATATACAAATATAATATATATACACATATACATACATATTTTATGTATATATATATATACATTTTGTATATATGCATTTTGTGTATATATATTATATATCCATTTTGTGTGTGTGTGTGTGTGTGTGTACATACATAATACATACACACATACAATTTCTTCCTTATCCATTCATCAATTGATAGACATTTAGGCTCTTTCCATAATTTGGCTATTATTGCTAATGCTGCTATAATCATTGTGGTGCATAGATCCCATTAAACAGTATTATTGTATCTTTTGGGTACATACTTAGTAGTATAATTCCTAGATATTTGGGTAGTTCTATTTTTAATTTTTAAGAATGTCCATATTGTTTTCTAGAATGGCTGCACATTTACATTCCCAGCAACAGCATAAGAGTTTCCCCTTTCCCCACATCCTCATCAAAACCTGTTGTTTCCTATGTTATTAATTTTAGCCATTCTAACTGTGTGACCTGATATCTCATTGTAGTTTTGATTTGTATTTCCCCAATGATGAGTGCTGTTGAACACTTTTTCATGCATCTGTTGGCCATCTGGATGTCTATTTTGGAGCAATGTCTATGTTTATATTCTACCCATGATATTTTTAATTGGACTATTTGGCTTTAGGGTGTTGAGTTGTATCAGTTTTTTTATGTATTTTGAATACTAACCCTTTAGCAGATATGTAATTTGAAAATATCTTCTTCCAATCAATAGGTTGCCTTCTAGTTTTGTTGATTATTGTCTTCTCTGTGCAGAAGCATTTTATTTTGATGTACTCTAAATTGTTTATTTTTACTTTTATTACCCCTACCTCAGGAGATATATGGAGTAAGAAGTTGCTATGGTTGATGTCAAAGAGATTACTGCCTGTGTTCTCCTCTAAAATTTTGATGATTTCCTGTCTCACATTTAGATCTTAAAAGCACTTTGAATTTATTTTTGTGAATAGTATAAAAAACTGGTCTAGTTTCATTCTTTTACATGGTGCTGTCCAGTTTTCACAACATCATTTCATTTTTTTTCTTTTTTTTATTTAAATTCAATTAATTAATACATAATGAATTATTGAATTCAGAGGTAGAGGTCAGTGATTTATTTGTCTTATATAATACCCCGTTCTCATTACATCACATGCCCTCCTTGATGTTTATCACCCAGTTAATCCATCCTCCCACTGCCATCCTTTGCGGCAACCTTCAGTATGTTTCCTATGATTAAGAATCTCATGGTTTGTCTCCCTCTTTGGTTTCATCTCGTTTAATTTTTCCATCTCTTCCCTTATGATCCTCTGTTTTGTTTCTTAAATTCCACGTACCAGTGAGATTATATTATAATTGTCTTTCTCTGGTTGACTTATTTTACTTAGCATGCTACTCTTTTATTTGATTTATATCAATGTAAATGACATTTCATTTTTTTGATGACTGAATACTACTGATGACTAATATTCCAATGTATATACATACCACATATTTTTTATCAATTCATCTGTTGATGGATGTCTGAACTCTTCCCACACTTTGGTTATTATAGAAGTTGTTTCTATAAACACTGGGGTGCAGGTGTCCCTTTGGATCATTACTTTTATATCTTTGAGCTAAATACCTAGTAGTCTAATTGCTAGGACATAGGATAGCTCTATTTTCAACTTTTTAAAAAGACTTTATTTATTTATTTATTTGTCAGAGAGAGAGAGAGAGAGAGAGAAAATAAACAGGGGAGCAACAGGCAGAGGGAGAAGCAAGCTCCCTTCTAAGCAAGGAGCCTGATGTGAGACTCAACTCCAGGATGCTGGGATCAAGATAGATCCAAAGGCAAATGCTTAACTGACAGAGCCACCTAGGCATCCCCCTATTTTCAACTTTTTGAGGAACCTCCATACTATTTTCCAGAGTGTCTGCACTAGCTTGCATTCCCACTAAAATTGTGAGAGGGTTCCCTTTGTCCATATCTTTGCCAACACCTTTTCTTTTCTGACTTGCTAATTTCAGCCATTCTGAGTGGTGTAAGGTGGTATCTCATTGTGATTTTGATTTGTATTTCCTGGATGCCAAGGGATGTGGAGTATTGTTTCACGAATGTGTTGGCCAATTGTATGTCTTCTTTGAAGAAATGTCTGTTCATGTCTACTGCCCTTTCTCAATAGGATTTTTTTGTTTCGTTTTGTTTTTTGAGTATTGAGTTTGATAAGTTCCTTATCGATCTTGAAAATAGCTCTTGATCTGATACTTCATTTGGAAATTTTTCCTCCCATTCCATAGGATGACTTTTAACTTTGTTGACTGTTTTCTTTGCTCTATAAAATATTTTTATTTTGATGAAGTCCCAATAGTCATTTGGCTTTGTTTCCCTTGTCTTTGGAGACATGTCTAGCAAGAAGTTGCTGTGGCTGAGGTCAAAGAGGTTGCTGCATGTGCTCTCCACTAGGATTTTTTTTTAAATTAAAATATAATGTATTATTTGTTTCAGGGGTACAGATCTGTGATTCATCAGTCTTACACAATTCACAGCACTCACCAGAGCACATACCTTCCTCAGGGTCCATCATCCAGCCACATAATCCCTCCCAACCCCCTCCCACCCAGCAACCCTCAGTTTGTTTTCTGAGATTAAGAATTTCTTGGATTTTGATGGATTCCTGTAACACATTTAAGTTTTTCATTCATTTTGAGGTTATCTTTGTGTATGGTTTAAGAAATTTATTCTACATGAAGCTGTCCAATTTTCCCAACATCATTTGTTGAAGAGACTGTCTTTCTTTCTTTCTTTTTTTTTTTTTTTTCATTGAATATTCTTTCCTGCCTTGTTGAATATTAGGTGACCATGGAGTTGAGGATCCATTTCTGGGTCCTCTATTCTGCTCCATTGATGTATGTGTCTGTTTTTGTGCCAGTACCATACTGTCTTAAATATCACATCTTTGTAATAGAGCTTGAAGTCTGGAATTGTGATGTCCCCAGCTTTGGTTTTCTTTTTCAACATTCCTCTGGCTATTTGGGGTCTTTTCTCATTCCATACAAATTTTAGGATTATTTGTTCCAGTTCTGTGAAAAATGTCAATGATATTTTGATAGGTACTGCACTGAATGTGAGTATTGCTTGGGGTAACATAGATATTTTAACAATATTTGTTCTCCCAACCCATGAGCATGAAATGTTTTTCCATTTCCTTGTGTCTTCCTCTATTTGTTTCATAAGTGTTCTGTAGTTTTTTGAGTACAAATCCTTGCTGATTTCTGTCTATTAATTTTATATCCTGCCATGTTGATGAACTCCTGTAAGAATTCTAGAAATTTTGGGATATAGTCTTTTGGGTTTTCCACATTAAGTATTATGCCATCTGTGAAGAGTGAGAGTTTGACTTCTTCTTTGCTGATTCAGATGCCATTTATTTCTTTTTATTGTTTGATTGCTGAGGCTAGGACTTTTGTAATGGTGACAGCAGTGGTGAGAGTGGACATCCCTGCCCTGTTCCTGACCTTAGGGGAAATGCTCACTTTTTCCCATTGAGAATGATATTCATTTTGGGCTCTTTCTATGTAGTATTTATGATATTGAGGTATGTCCCCTCTATCCCTATACTCTAAGGAGTTTTAATCAAGAAAGGATGCTTTACTTTGTCAAATGATTTTTCTGCATCTATGGAGAATGTCATATGATTCTTGTCCTTTCTTTTATGTAGTGTATCACATGATTTATTTGCAGATGTTGAACCCCTTGTAGACCAAGAATAAATCCCACTTGGTCATAATAAAGAATCCCTTTAGTGTACTGTTGGATCCTATTGTCTAGTATTTTGGTGAGAATTTTGGCATCTGTATTCATCAGGGATATTGCTCTGTAATTCTCCTTTTTGGTGGGTTCTTTGTCTGGTTTTGGATCAAGATAACGTTGGCCTCATAGAATGAAGTTTTGCTTCCATTTCCATTTTTTTGAAACAGCTTAAGAAAAATAGATACTAATTCTTCTTTAAGTATTTGGTACAATTCCCCTGGGAAGTCAGCGAGCCCTGGACTTCAGACAGCTAACTGCAAAAATCTGCTTTGCTCACCCAGACTAGACTCTTTCAGGCCCTGCGTTTTTTGCCTGTGCTGTGCCTTCTTCCAGAAATGCCCTTGTCCCCTCCAACTTCCCCCATTCCTATCCCATCATCATCTAAGGATCCTTGCTACTCCAATTCTGGTTTAAACATAGATAGCACATGGGAGGCAATGCAGGGTCTCAGCTCCACAACCTGAGGAATCAGAATCTTTCTGTGACAAGGTCTCCAAGAGATGCATATGCTCTTTAAAGTGTGAAAGCACCACTGGTAATTCCTGCTCATCCATCATTATTCAGCTCAGAGGCCACCTCCAGAGAACCCTTTTGCCTTGCTACCCCACCCCAGCCTGCAGCAAGGACAGTTAGAGAGCCAGGGTGGCCCAGAAAAGAAGTCACATGCCATGTTCATGAGTACTTCCAGTCCCTAAGACTCTCCCTTCTGTTGCTTTTGACTCTGTGGGAGGATTTGTCATTGTTTCCACTTGTAGCAGCATTGGCTCCATCACATAGAAGGTGCATCCCCTTGGGAATCCTCACCCTGCACTTGGGCTCCTCTCCTAGCTGTCCTTGGGATCCCTGCTGTTGGAGCAGCTGGGAGGTTAGAACACCTGCTCAAAAGGGTTTTTAGGTACAGTGGAAACCTGGTGGGAGCCCAAATAGACATGCCTTTTCCACATTCCACTGCTCAGAAAGCAGGCTTCCCACTGTGTGTAATGAGTGCCATGCCTTGCTGACATTCCTCAGGGTCCCACACAGAGATATTTGTAAGGGTTATTTGAGGACACCAGATAACACACAGCATTCTTACAAAAGGTTATCCTTCTTCCTGCCTCTCTTCAGACCCCCCAGTTGCCTAAACACAGCTCCAATCTGTTCTCCTCTTCTGTCTCCATGATGACCACCTCAGTGCTAGCCCTGTAGTGTTCCATGCAGACCTATGAGCCCCTTCCCAGAATCCACCCTGTCTTCCCCACCCCTCTTTGAACTGTCCCCAGGATCATGTAGATCTGTGTAGAACACACATTACACTCATCCCCAGCCACCACCCACTGGCCCCCATTTTGCACCTTTCCCTGGTGTCTCTACCCTGCATTATGAAGAGGTCTGTGCAGCTGCCCTGCTTCCTGACCCCTTCCCCATCATCTTTGCTGTGTCTCCCCTGCCCCAGAAGCATGGTCCTCATCCTTTATACTCTTGTGCTCTCTGGTTGGAACATTCTACCCCCTGCCATACCAGGCTACCTCCTGTTACCTTCATCTCAACCTGAGTGTCACCTCTGCCTGTGGCCCCTGACCCCATTAGCCATCACCCTATTGGAATTCTCTGCAGAGCAGAGATTGTTATTCCTTGTCACCTTGTTCTTGATTCCCTGGCCTTGCCCCTAAATAAGACATGAGCTCTGGGGGCCCACGGGCCTCACTGGATTCTTTTTTCCATCACTGTACCCCATATATAAAACAGTGCCAAACACATCCTAAAAGTTGAGGAGATATTCACTACATATGTGGATATGAATAAAGGCACAGCTTGGATCAAATTGGGTTACTTGTGTGGGTCCCCCTCCAAACTGCTTCTTAGTCCTTTTCTGCCTGCTTTGTGCCAAATGCTGACTCTCCACCTGTATTCTCAGGAGCTCTGGAGGGCTGCCTTGCAACAGCAGTCCATGGAGACCTGGAGGACAGAGGGAGGCCTTTTCCCCCATTCCTGAGACAACACCCACTGGGCTCAGCAGATGCCACTTCCTTGTCCTCCCTCCAGGCCCAGGGGTGTTACCACCTCTACCTGTTGCTAGGGGCTGGGAACCCCTTCCTTGGTCCTGCCCTCCTCCTTGCTGCAACTGGGGAGTATCCCATGGCCTCCTCCTCCTCTGCATTGTGTGGAAGAAGTGCTCCTGGTTGGGATCCTCATGGGGCATCAGGGCACTCTGCTCTTTCTGAATAATGTCAAGGGGGCTTGCCTCTATTTACAAATTGCACACACATTTTTTTTCTGTTATTTATTTATCTTTAAGCACTTTCTAAAATTTCAACTTTCAACAAAATTTCAACTTTTTTTTTTTTTCTCCATTTTCAGGTACTAAGAAACCAACTAAAATAGTCTAGATTCTCTATCAGGGGGTGTGTGTATGTGCACATGCCCACATGCATGGTGCATGGAAATGTGTGTTGGTCATCAGAGAAAACTTTTTATTTTGACTGCATAAAATTCATACATGGTAAACAGCAAACAGTATCTTAAACAAAACAACAAAGATTAAGAAAAAATTATAGAATAAGGAAGAAATATTTGCAAATTCTTTTTTTTCCAATCTTTTTTCCTATTCTTGTTTTCCTATCTATAAATTTAAGACAGAACTAAACCTATGAATTTAGTACTAAATATGATTTCAGGACTAAAGTATGAATTTGGGACTAAAATTTAAATTTAGAATTTCACTAACAATTTTATGCAGTTTGAGTGGGATGTTGTTTTAACTTTTCTTCTCTCTTCATTTTTAAAACAAACTGCATTTTATCCACATAAATATTGAGTTCTACATATTTGTAACACTAGTCCTCGTGCACAGAAATGGTATTATTTTGAACGCCTCTATCCATTTCAACCTTAGAGCATGTTTAAGTCATAGTGGCATTAATTTAAATCAAAATAGTATACCTATACTATATAATTCTAAAGGATCTGTTGGGGAAGTTATGTCTTTATGAGAATATTAACAAAACTATTGATATATGCAAAAATAGAGTTATAATGCTATATTGATGAGAGTAATGGTGGTATCAATTTAGAATCAGTAGCTTCACTAAGGAGAGAAAAATCAGACATTATTCACCCACCTGTATGTAGATGATGTGCCAGGGTGTAACTGTGGAGGGCCCAGCTACCCTGAGCCCAGTCACATCTGCAGGGACCCCCCAATCCTTATGCCCATGCAAAGGGAACTTCTTCCCTCTTGGAAGCCTGATGACCCTGGGGATTCCCTGACTTTTCCCAGACTCTGTGGGCTGGAAGCAGAGCAGCAGGAGCAAGAGGACCACTCAGGAAAGGATGTCTTGGACACCACAGTGGTCAGCATCTACCTCTTGCAATCATCTTCTTTCTTTAGCTTCTGGAACTTTATCTCACTGGACACAGTTGCCACCCAGCTTTTTGCAGCTCTGTCTTAATGGCAGAGGACCACCTTGCAATAGTGGGAGGTGTTCCTCTCCAACTCTTTCCCAGGTTTGGGCCATCTTCTTGTTGAGGTTGCAAATCTGGTAGGTGAAATTCATCATGTCTTTAAACAGCTGGCCAGTTGTTTCTTCATTTCCAAGCACTGTGCTTCCTCTTGAAACACTTTTTCTGTGAAGCCGGAGGATGTTTTTGTTTTATTCACCCTGTGGATTCTGAAATTTCAGCCTCAGCTGCTGTATCTTCCTCTCAAGCTGTGAATTTTTCCCCTACAAAGATGCTTCCTGGAATTGGAGACTATGTATTTGTAGTGTCAGCTCTACATTCACTTGCCTTTCTGCCCACAGTTGACTGGCTCTGTCTTGATGCTCCCCTTCAGGACTTGGAGGAGTCACACTGAAGCCAGATCATCAGAAACACTCTTCAGATCAACTGCCACCTGATGGGCAGAGATATTGTCTTTTCCTGCTTCCATCTTTTGCTGGACTCCTCGAGTCCCAGTACACCTGTGATATGCAGGCAGGTCAGGCAATGGGACATCCTGCAGGCTGGTCCTGCCCTGGACCCTGATTGGCTGGCTTGAAATTTCATGACCTGCTCCATGCCTGTCTTCAACTGTTCCAACCTTTCTTTTCCCCTCTTTTTCCTGCCCTCAATGCCTCCATTTCATAATGTCTTGGTTGAACGGTTCTGGTCATTCTGGAAAATAAATATTTGCCCTCAAATTGGAAATTATTTTCCTAGGAAGTTGTTCTCCATCCTTCTCTGATGCTCTTAAGATGGGTTTTTCACCAGTGACTTGGGGAATTTAAGAGGCTGACTCCTATGCCATTTTCAGAATGTTGACAATGTCCCAAAGTAACAACCTGCTCAGGTTTGTATTCATTGTTGACAAGCACAAGGTTTGTAACAATGTGGGAAGACTGACCGCCACCTACAGTGGCCTGAGAACTTCATTGACTTGTGTGCTTGGTTCAGTATTCTCACTGTCTGCTCCACAAACTTCATGGCAGGCAGAACCCCTTTTTTCCAGTGGTTCACACATCTCAGTGACTTGTCTTTTTATTAGGTAAACCAGCACCACAGTACATACCGGAATTGCCCAGGAAAACACAGGATGACTTGGGCTGCATCTCCAACTTCCAAAAATCACCAGCAGCACACCACATAGGTGCTACAGGACCAGCTGGCAAGTGGATCTGGTGGCTGACAGTGGGCCCTCCATGGCTGCACAGGGCTCCACAGCTCTGCCACTGAGTGTTAGCATCCTGTGGGCCACAGCTGATCACTCAGAGTCATGTGGAGAGTTCCATCTCTGAGGTAAACAGGTACCTGGCAACCAGGACAGATCAGTTGGACTGGGGAAGGAGAGGCCAGTCAGCTTCTACAGAACAGCTTTCCCTAACTTTTCTGTGAAATAGAAATTGATCTCACTTACACAAGCACTGGGGGAGGTGGGAAAGGCTGATCCTAGCCTGGGGCTCAGCCACTCCAGGCATAACTGGCCCTAGAGCAAACCTAGTGGGTCAAGGCAGGGTCAGGTCATGTCCCTCTCTGTGCACAAGAGATGTCAGGGGAGAGTGATAAGTCCTCCTTCCCAGGCAAGGCCCATTCTCCTGATCTGAAGTTTCCCTCTGCTGCAGGGACTCCTGGTTCTGTCTGCAGAGGTCCCAGAGGTCTCCTTCTAATGCTCCCACCTTCCTTTGTGTGGACAATGTGGGGAGGCAGGTGACTATGTGTCGGAGACTGAGGTTGTCCCCAAAGGTATTAACTAAGAGACCAGGATTCCAATCCTAGCCACTCCAGAGAAATCAACTGAAACTGGCAAAGTTTTACAATTTCATGGACTCTGTGGAGCCAACCTGTCCTTGTTCAGTCTAAATGTCCCTGCAATGGGTGACTCTGGTCTAATATGACATGGTGACCAAGCCTGTTTCCTTCATGTGGCCCTCCAGCTACAGCCTGTGCCTCCCAAGGAAGGCCTGTGGGTGTTCAGCAGACTTTCCTCCTCACTCAATAGTTTGGGGTCTATGATGGAATCTGGGAGCACCCTCGTCACTCTGGGAAGGGTAGGAATAGCCTCCCCTTCCAGGAGGGTGTGCTATATGTAAGTCCTGGGTGAGGGAGCACACTCGATTTGTCAACCTAGTAATGGATGGAGGACCCTCCAAAGCCTAACTCAAGACACAGTCACTCGCACAGCTTCCCAGAAGATTAACCTTTGATGGTTAGGCAAGGGTTCTGCTGGGGTTTTATGTCAGTGGATGACAGAGCATGGGGATTTAGTGTCATATTTATTATGTTATGAACCTGAAGACTGGGTGGAGTTTGGCTTTGAAAACCGTGTCTGGAGGCATTTCACTGGATTTCTCCTGAAGGATTTGTGGTTGAACAGTCTGATCTATGCCTGGGAGACTGCCTTCCTGCAGTTTCCAATTCCACAAATAACCTTCCTTCAGGCTTTAAGCCTCCCTTCCCTCAGAAAGTTAGCTGATAGAACTCGGCATCAACTTTGCTCAGGAGGAAAAAACTGCCTTCTCTTTCTAACATATGTTTTACAAATCTAACAGATGGGGAAAGAGCTGCCTTATTGTCTCACCGCATTTAGAGGGTCCAGTTGTCGCAGACCAGGGAGACACTTTATTTTAGGTGACAGACTCTGTGTCAGGCCTGAAATGAGATATATAAGAGGGGCAGGGAACAAAAGTTCCCATTAGCTTCAGGTTTTTTTTTTTGTTTGTTTGTTTGTTTTTTTTTTTATAAAAAGCAAGCTCTTTATTGATAAGGAAATTTCTTTTTATTTTTTTTTAAATTTAAATCAATTAGCCAAGATATAATAAATCATTAGTTTCAGGTGTAGAGTTCAGTTATTTTTCAGTTGCTTATAACACTCAGGGCTCATCACATCAGGTGCTCTCCTTGATGCCCATCACCCATTTCCCATCCGTCCACCCACATCCCTTCCAATAGCCTTCAATTTGTATCCTAAGTTAGGAGTCTTTCACGATTTTTCTCCTTTTCTGATTTATTTCCTTTCAGTTTACCCTCCCTTCTCTTATGACCCTTTGCATTGTTTCTTATACTCCACATATGACTGAAACCATATGATAATTGTTTTTCTCTGATTGAACTATTTTGCTCAGCATAATGCCTTCCAGGTCCATCCACAATGATGTAAATGTACAATTTCATACTTTGTGATGGCTGAGCAATATTCTCTCTCTCTCTCTCTCTCTCTCTCTCTCTATATATATATATATATATATATATATATATATCTTTATCCATTCATCTGTAGATGGATATCTGGGCTCTTTCCACAGTTTGGTTATTGTGGACATTGTTGCCATAAACATTACAGTGCAGGTGTTCCTTCAGATACACAAATACACTATATTTGTATCTTTGGGGTAAATTCCCAGTAGTGTAATTGCTAGGTTGTAGGGTAGCTCTATTTTCAACTTCTTGAGGAACCCTAATACTGTTTTCCAGACTGGTTGTACCGGCTTGCATTCCCACCAGCAGTGTAAGAATGGTTCCTGTTTGCCCACAATCTGACCAATATTTGTTGTTTCCTTATTTATTAATTTTAGCTATTCTGACTGGTATAAGGTAGTATCTCATTGTGGTTTTGATTTGTATTTCCCAGATGCCAAAGGATATGGAGTATTGTCCCATGTGTCTGTTGGCCAATTGTGTCTTTGGAAAAATGTCTGTTCATGTCTTCTGCCCATTTCTCAATAGGATTATTTGGGGTTTTTTGGGTGTTGAGTTTGATAAGTTCTTTATAGATCTTGGAAATAGCACTTGACCTGATAGGTCATTTGCAAATTTCTCCTCCCATTCCGTAGGGTGACTTTTAGCTTTGCTGACCATTTCTTTTGCTGTGCAAAGGCTTTTTATTTTGAGGAAATCCAAATAGTTCATTTTGTTTTTGTTTCCCTTGCTTTTGGAGATGTGTTTACCAAGAAGGTGCTGAGGCACAGGTCAAAGAGGTTGCTTCCTGTGTCCTCCTGGATTTTGATGGATTTCTGTCTCACATTTAGGTCTTTCATCCATTTTGAGAAACTGGTCCAGTGTGATTCTATTACATGAGGCTGTCCATTTTTCCCAACATCATTTGTTGAAGAGACTTTTTTTTTTTTTCCATTGAATATTCTTTCCTGCTTTGTTGAATATTAGTTGGCCATGGAGTTGAGGGTCCATTTCTGAGTCCTCTATTCTGCTCCATTGATGTATGTGTCTGTTTTTGTGCCTGTATTATATTGTCATAAATATCGCACCTTTGTAATAGAGCTTGAAGTCTGGAATTGTGATGTCCCTAGCTTTGGTTTTCTTTTTCAACATTCCTCTGGCTATTTGGGGTCTTTTCTCATTCCATACAAATTTTAGGATTATTTGTTCCAGTTCTGTGAGAAAAGTTGATGATATTTTGATAAGGATTGTATTGAATGTGTACATTGCTCCAGGTAGCATAGACATTTTAACAATATTTGTTCTTCCAACCCATGAGCATGGAATACTTTTCCATTTCCTTGTGACTTCCTCAATTTGTTTCATAAGTGTTCTGTAGTTTTATGAGTATAGATCCTTTGCCTCTCTAGTTAGGTTTATTCCTAGGTATCTTACAGTATTTCATGCAATTATAAATGGGATCAACTCTTTAATTTCTCTTTCTTCTGTCTCATTGTTATTATATAGTAATGAAACTGATTTTTGTGCATTAAATTTATGTCCTGCCATGTTGCTGAACTCCTGTATGAATTCTAGCAATTTTGGAGTATAGTCTCGGGTTTTCCACATAAAGTATTGTGTCGTCTGTAAAGAGTGGGAGCTTGACTTCTTTGCTGATTCAGATGCCATTTATTTCTTTTTGTTGTCTGATTGCTGAGGCTAGGACTTCTATTATAATGGTGATAGCAGTGGTGACAGTGGACATCCCTGCCCTGTTTCTGACCTTAGGGGAAATGCTTTCACTTCTTCCCCATTGAGAATGATATTTGCTGTGAGCTTTTTATATATAGCTTTTATGATATTGAGGTATTTTCCCTCTATCCTTAAACTATGAGACTTTTTCTATGAAAGGCTGCTGTGTTTTGTCAAATAGTTTTTATGCATCTATTGAGTGGATCTTATGGTTCTTGTCCCTTATTTATGTATTGTATCACATGATTGACTTGCAGATGTTGAACCACACTTGCAACTGAGGAATAAATCCCACTTGGTGTGGTGAATAATCCTTTTAATGTACTGTTGGATTCTTTATATGGTATTTTGGTGAGAATTTTGGCATCCATGTTCATCAGGGATATTACTCTGTAATTCTCCTTTTTGGTTGGGTCTTTGTCTGGTTTTGGGATCAAGGTAATGTTGGCCTCATAGGAAGAGTATATATGCAGCCAAGAATACTTTATTCAGCTAGGCTGTCATTCAAAATAGAAGGTGTGCTAAAAAGCTTCTAGGACAAACAGAAACTTAAAGAATTTGTGATCACCAAACCAGCCCTAAAGAAATAAGAAAAGGGATAATTTAAGCAAAGAGAGAGCCCAAAAGTAACACAGACCAGAAAGGAACATGGATGATATAAAAAGTCACTGGGTACTTGGGTGTCTCAGTTGTTTAAGCATCTGCTTTCAGCTCAGGTCATGATGCCAGGGTCATGGTATCAAGCCCTACACTGAGCGCCCTGCTCAGGGAGAAGCCTGCTTCTCCTTGTCCCATTCTCCTTGCTTGTGTTCCCTCTCTCCATCTCCTTCTCTCTCTGTCAAATAAATAAAGTATTAAAAAAAAATAAACTAATAGTCACTTTCCAGGTAACAGAATGGAACTAAATTCATATATTTCAGTAGTTACTCTGAATGTAAATGGGCTAACTGCCACAATCAAAAGACACATGGTATCAGATGGATAAACAGACCCATCCATATGCTGTCTTCAAGACACTCATTTTAGACCCCAAGATACCTCCAGATTTAAAGTGAGAGGACAACAGATAATCATGTCAAAAAAATGGGCAGAAAACATGAACAGACACTTCTCCAAAGAAGGCATACAAAGGGGTAACAGACACATGAAAAAGTGTTCATCATCATTACCTTCAGGGAGATTCAAATCAAAACCACATTACACCAGTTAGAATGGCCAAAATTAACAAGACAGTAAACAACATGTGTTGGAGAGAATGTGGAGAAAGTGGAACCCTCTTACACTGTTGGTGGGAATGCAAGTTGGTGCAGCCATTTTGGAAAACAGTGTGCAGATTCCTTAAGAAGTTAAAAAGAGAGCTACCCTATGACCCTGCAATTGCACTACTGGGTATTCACCCCCAAAATACTGATATAGTGAAAAGAAGAGTCATCTCTACCCCAATATTCATAGCAGCAATGGCCACAGTTGCCAAAGTGTGGAAAGAACCAAGATGTCCCTCAATGAATGAATGGATAAAGAAGACATGGTCCATTTATATAATGGAGTATTATGTCTCCATCAGAAAGGATGAATACCCAACTTTTGTATCAACATGGACAGGACTGGAAGAGATTATGCTGAGTGAAATAAGTCAAGCAGAGAGAGTCAAGTATCATATGGTTTCACTTATTTGTGGAGCATAAGAAATAACACAGAGGACATGGAGAGATGGAGAGGAGAAGTGATTTGGAGGAAAACTGGAGGGGGAGTAAAACCACAAGAGACTGTGGACTCTGAGAAATAAACTGAGGGTTTTGTAGGAGAGGGAGCTGAGGGGTTGGGTGAGCCTGGTGGTGGATATTATGGAGGACACATATTGCATGGGGCACTGGGTGTGGTGCATAAACAATGGATGCTTGAACACTGAAAAGAAATAAAATAAAGTAAAATAAAAAAAAGGAAAAAAATAAAGTGAGGGGATGGAGAACAATTTATCACACTCATAGACATCAAAAGAAAGCTGGGGTGGCAATTCTTTGTCAGACCAATTATATTTTAAACCAAATCTGTAATAAGAGATGAGGAAGGATGCTATGTCATAATGAAAGGCTCTATCCAGCATGAAGATCTAACAACTGTAAGTATTTATGCCCCTAATATGGGAGCAGCCAATTACATAAGCTAGTTAATAACAAAATTAAAGAAGAACATCAATGATAATGCAATAATAGTAGGGGACTTTAACACCCCACTCACTGCAATTGACAGATAATCTAGGCAGAAAATCAAAAAGGAAACAAGGGGTTTGAATGATGTACTGGACCACATGGACTTCACAGATATATTCAGAACATTCCATCCTAAACCAACAGAATACACATTATTCAGGGTGTCTGGGTGACTCAGTCAGTTAAGTGTCTGCCTTTGGTTCAGGTACTGATCCCAGTTCCTGGGATCGAACCCCACATCAGGTTCTCTGCTCAATGGGGAGCCTGCTTCTCCCTCCCCCTCTGCCTGACACTCCCTCTGCTTGTCTTCTCTCTCTGTGTTTCCAATAAATAAATAAAATCTTTAAAAAAAATGCACATTCTTCTTGAGCATACATGGAACATTCTCCAGAATAGATCACACACTGGGTCACAAGTCAGGTCTGAACTGGTACCAAAATATTGAGATCATCTCCTGCATATTTTTGGACCATGATGCTTTGAAACTGGAACTGAACCTTAAGAGGAATTTTGGAAGAACCAGAAATACATGGAGACTAATGGCATCCTACTAAAGAATAAATTAATCAACCGGAAAATTAAAGGAGAATAATAAAAAAAAAATCATAGAAACAAATGAAAATGAAAACACAACCATTCAAAACCTTTGGGATGCAACAAAGGCCATCCTAAGAGGAAAGTATATAGCAATACAAGCCTTTCTCAAGAAACAAGAGAGGTCTCAAATATACAACTTAACCTTACACCTAAAGGAGCTGAAGAAAGAACAGCAAACAAAGCATACGCTCAGCAGGAGAAGAAAATTAATAAAGATTAGTACAGAAATCAATGAAATAGAAATCAAAATAACAGTAGAACAAATCAATGAAATTAGGAGCTACTTCTTTGAAAGAATTAATAAGATTGATAAACCCCTGGCCGAATTTATCATAAAGAAAAAAGAAAGGACCTAAATGAATAAAATCATGAATGAAAGAGGAGAGAATACAACCAACACTGGAGAAATAAAAACAATTATAAGAACATTTTATGAGCAACTTCATGCCAATAATTTAGATAATTTGGCAGAGATGGCTGCATTCCTAGAGATGAATAAACTACCAAAATGGAAACAGGAAGACATAGAAAATCTGAACAGACCCATAACCAGCAATAAAATTGAAACAGTAATTATATATCTCCCAATAAAAAAGAGTCTAGGCCTGGATTGCATTCCAGGGGAATTCTTCCAAACATTTGAGAATTAATACCTATTTGTTTTAGCTGTTTTAAAAATAAAATGGAAGTAAAACTTCCCAACATCATTTCTTGAAGACACTTTCTTGTTTTCACTGTTTCTCACTTTTTTTCTTTTTTCCTTGCATATTCTTTCGGGCTTTGTGGAAGATTAGTTGGCCATATAGTTGTGGGTTCATTTCTGGGTTTTCTATTCTGTTCCAATGATGCATGTGTCTCTTTTTGTTCTAGTACCATACTGTCTTGATCACTACAGTTTTGCAGTATAATTTGAAGTCCAGAATTGTGATGCCTCCAGCTTTGCTTTTCTCTTTCAAGGTTGCTTAGGTTATTTGGGATCTTTTGTGATTCCATACAAACTTTAGGACTGCTTGTTCTAGCTCCTTGAAAAATGCTGGTAGTATTTTGATAGGGATTGCATTAAATGTGTAGATTGGTTTGAGTAATATAGACATTTTAACATTTTCTTCTTCCAATCCATGAGCATGGAATGTCTTTCCATCTCTTGGTGTCATCTCCAACTTCTTTCATCAGTGTTCTATAGTTTTCAGAGTACATATTTTTACCTTTTAGGTTTGGTTTATTCCTAAGTATCCTATGGTTTTTGGTGCAAATGTAAATGGAGTTGATTCCTTGATTTCTCTTTCTGCTGCTTCATTACTAGTGTATAGAAGTGAAACAGATTTCTATATTTGATTTTGTCTCCTGTGACTTTTTTGAATTTGTGTATACTTCTGGAAATTTTTTGATGCAGTATTTTCGGTTTTCTGTATATAGTTTGATGCCATCTGCAAGTGGTGAAAGTTTGACTTCTTCCTTGCCAATTCTAATACTGTTTATTTCTTTTTGTTGTCTAATTGCTGAGAGGCAGACTTCTAGTACTGTGTTAAACAATAGTGGTGAGAGTGGACATCCCTGTCTGGTTCCTGACCTTACAGTGAAAGCTCTCAATTTTTCCCCATTGAGCATGATATTGGATTCATGCTTTTTCTTCAATGGCCTTTATTATGTTGAGGCATATTCCCTTTATCCTTAGTTTTTGAGATTTTTTTTTATCATGAATGTATGCTGTACTTTGTCAAATGCTTTTCTACATATATTGAGGGGATCATATGGTTCTTATTCTTACTTTTACTAATGTGGTGTATATCACATTGACTGATTCATGAATATTGAACCACCCTTGCAGCCCAGGAAATAAATCCCCCTTGATCATTTTGAATGATTTTTTTTTTTTTAAGGCACCGTTGGATTTGATTTCCTAGTAGTTTGTTGAGAATTTTTGCATCCATGTTCATCAGGCATGTTGGTTTGTAGTTCTCTTTTTCAGTGGCGTCTTTGTCTGGTTTTGAAATCAGAGTAGTGATGGCTTTGTAGAATGAGTTTGGGAGTTTTCTTTTTTCTTTTTTTTTTTTTTTTTTGGAATAGATTGAGAAGAATAGGTATTAACCGTTCTTTAAACATTTAGTAGAATTCCCCTGGGAAGCTATCTGGCCCTGGGTTTTTGTTTGTTGGGAGATTTTGATTACTGATTCAATTTCTTTACTGGTTATCTTTCTGTTCAAATTTTCTATTTCTTCTTGTTTCAGCTCTGATGGTTTATACATTTCTAGAATTTATACATTTCTTCCAGACTGTGATTTGTTGATGTATAGTTTTTCATAATATTCTTTTATAATTGTTTGCATTTCTGTAGTGTTGTTTGTTATTTCCTCTCTCTCATTTTTTATTTTATTTGGGTCTTATCTCTTTTCTCTTTGATAAAGGCTAGAGGGTTAACAATTTTATTAATTCTTTCAAAGAACCAGCTTGTGGTTTCATCGATCTGTTCTACCATTTTGTTTTTAGGGCCTATATCATTTATTTCTCTTCTTCTGCTGGCTTTAGGCTTTTTTTGTTGTTCTTTTTCTAGCTCCTTTAGGCATAAGGTTAGGTTGCATATTTGAGATTTTTCTTGCTTCTTGAGGTAGGCCTGTATTGCTATAAACTTCCCTCTTAGAACCACTTTTGCTGTATCCAAAAAATTTTGGAGCATCGTGTTTTCATATTCGTTTCCTTTTTTTTTTTTTTTTTCTTCTTTAATATCATGGCTGACCATTCACTCTTTAGTAGGAAGAGGAATGTGCATTCTGTTACTTTGGGATGAAATGTTCTGAATATGTCTGCTAAGTCCATCTGGTCCAGTGTGTCATTCAAAGCCATAGTTTTCTTGTTGATTTTCTGTTTAGAAGATCTGTCCATTGCTTTAAGTAGGGTGATAAAGTCCTCTACTATTATTGTATTATTATCCATGAGTTCCTTTATGTTTGTTATCACTTGTTTTACATATTTGGGTGCTCCCAAGTTGGGGGTCATAGTTGTATAACATTGTTAGATCTTCTTGTTGACTAGTTCTCTTTATTTGATACAGTGCCCTTCTTCATCTCTTGTTATAGTCTTTGGTTTAAAATCTAGTTTGTTATAACTAATGTTATTCTGACCTTCTTTTGATATTCATTAACATGATAGATGTTTCTCCCCATCCCCTCACTTTCAATCTGCAAGTGTCTATGTCTCAAATGAGTCTCTTGTAGGCAGCATTCTCTTATATATAAATGGGTCTTATTTATTTAATCCATTCTGACACCCTATTTCTTTTGATCAGAATGTTTAGTCCATTTACTTTCAGAGTAACTATCGATACATATGTATTTTGTGCCATTGTACTTTTTTTTTTTTTTTTTTGGTGTTTCTGGAGATTGTCCCTGTTCCTTTCTAATCTTTGTGACTTTTGGTCTTTCTTTCCATTCAGAGTTGCTTTAATATTTTTTGACGTCTGGTTTAATGGTCATGGACTCTAGCTTTTGTTTGTCTATGAAATTCTATCTCTCCTATTCTGAATGACAACCTTGCTGGATAGAGTATTATTGGCTACATATTTTTCCCATTCAGCACATTGAATATATCATGCCACTTTCTTCTGGCTTGCCAAGTTTTGGTGGAGGTATCTGCAACTAGCCTTATGTCTTATAGTCTTCCCTTATAATTTAAAAGTTAACAGACTTACTGTTGCTTTTCTTTTCACTTGTTGATTTTAGGGACTTTTTCTCTTGCTGATTTTAGGACTTTTTTGTTTATTAGTATATTATGCAAATTTAAATACAAAATGTCTTGGTATTAGCCTGCTTTTGCTGATTTTGTTGGGTGTTCTCTGATCCTCCTGGATTTGAATGGCAGTTTCCTTCTCCAGATTAGGGAAGTTTTCAGGTAGCATTTCTCAAATAAAACTTCTGTCCCTTTTCTCTCTCTTCTTCTTTTGGGACTGCTATGATATGACTGTTACTATATTTGATGGAGTCACCAAGTTCCCTAAGTCTACTCTCATGACCCATAGTTTTTCTTTTTCTCTTTTATTCAGCTTCATTATTTTCCATAATCCTATATTCTATATTACTTATTCATTCCTCTGGTTCTTTCATCCTTGTGGCCACTATATCCAGTGGGTTTCAAATTTCAGTTACTATATTTTTCATTTCTGCTTAATTGTTTTTTAGCTCTTCTCTCTCTATGGTAATGGTCTTCCTAATGTCTCCATAGTTTTCTCAAGCCCAATGAGTATCCTTCTGATTGTTGTTTTAAATTTTCCACCAGGCATATTACTTATATATGTTTTAATTACATCTCTGGTTGTGGCCTTTTCTTGTTCTTTCTTTTAGTTTTAATTCTTCCATCCTGAAATTTGTCTAAGTCTCTGTCTTCTCTGTGTTAGGAAAGCCTGTTATGTAACCTGCTCCTAAGGGTAATGCCTTTATGAAGAAGAGGTCATATAGTGTTCAGGGATTGATGCCTCATGGAATATCTCTGATGTGCCCTGCATACACTCAGCTATTGTGTTTTGGTTGCTCTATCCCTAAGGTCAGTCATCTGCACAGGTTCTCCTCACCTGCAGGCTACAGTGTTTGGACCTTGACCAGAGTGTGGCAAATTTTATCTAGGTGTGCTCTGGTCTGCTTGTTAAATGAGACCAATGCTAGTCCTACAAGAACTAAAGCTTTGTAGAACTATTGTCAGAAAGTGTGGTGTATGCTAGGCTTTCTGCTGGTCTTCCAGTGAACC
The DNA here is from genome assembly GCF_010015895.1 of Lontra canadensis. Lineage (NCBI taxonomy): Eukaryota > Metazoa > Chordata > Mammalia > Carnivora > Mustelidae > Lontra > Lontra canadensis. Next base: position 39,706,588 of record NW_022630995.1, on the reverse strand, counting down.
TTTCCACTGTTCTGTTCCCTAGACCCACTTGCTGGAGCACCAGCAGAGTGCAGGAGTTGGAGCTTGGTGTAGACAGGTTAGACATGTAGTGTTGGTCCTGTGCAATATCACATTAATAACTGAAGTTGGTTTATGCTGAGGTGTGGGGGAGGGAAATGGTGCCAGCCAGCTCCTTTATCCCTCTGTGCTTGCTGCTTTCATGGAAGCCTTCCCAGAAGAGGGAACTATTTCCCCTCCTGCATTCTAAGCATTTTTCAGATCACTGTCTTCATGCTGTCTCTGGGTTGCTTGCCTCCCTGGAGCAGCAGAGTGCACTTTAGGCTCTATCCCAGACAAGACTGTTGACTTTTAAAACGCTAAACTCTAGAGAGGTGGTGTGGCAAGGACCTGTTCTGGTCTTCTGGAGGAGTGTCTCACTGCACTGGAACAGATGCTGGTTTGACCAAGAAGGGCAATTTTGCCAGAGTGCATGGGCATAGGATTTGGAGCAAGCAGGCTAAAGAGCCAGTGTCTGGGTTAGCGGCCCCTAGCAGGTTTCTCTGTGTCTATGCTGAGCTGTGGAGGAGGAAAACGGTGCCAGCTTAGATTCTTTTGTTCCTGGAGAGGCATCTCTGGGAATGCCCCTCTCACAGATGTGTTCCAAGATAAGGAAAATGTCTCTCCCTGTGTGCTTTAGGCAATCCTCAGATCATGGCATCAAGCATCCCAGGGTTGTATGCCTGCTTTCCCTCCAGGAGCAGGGCGGTATCAGGTCAGGTCTCTATCACAGCCACACTTGCTGATCTCTAAAACTTCAGACTTTGAGCTCTACTTGTTGCAAAAACTCACAAAAATTAGCCCATCTCATTTTGCCAGCCAATGGCCTTAGGGAAGTAATCTCCTTATGTGTCTCCTGGTACACTCTATCCTCTCTTGCCTTTTTTCACAACCAGGGCTCCTTCTCCTTTGTGACACCTGTGATCCATTTATTTTTCATTGTTGTAATCTTACATTTATAATGTGGATCTTCTAAGAAGCAAATATAAATATCTTTAAGAGGTACAACAGATTTATTGAGATTCATTGGAAAAGTGTCTGTGTAAGACATGGCATACAGAATGTAGGAATAGGCAGGGAAGGACTTCTGATTGCAATAAGATCTGATATCTGTGAAAGAAGGGTATGAAAGAATGAAGGTTGACTAAGAAGAGCCCCAGACAGTGGATGTGTTTGAGAAAATCCTGGCTAACCCAACAGGAATCTTCAATGCTAAGAAATCTTTCAAACATTTCTATGTGGTCTGAAATATTGAACCCCTGTATCATCATGATGCTCAGTCATTGGATGGGGTACAGAAATTCTGTCACATGCCATGGCACAAATGCTTAGGCAGATCCTGAAAGCACCTGCAGTTGGAAACTGTCAGCTAATTTCCCTTCTACTACCAGGTTTCCTCTTGAATAGAGTTCAGAAGGCACACAATAGAATAGCTGCCCTGTAAAATTTTCTAATGTTAAGAAACACAATTGTTATAGAAAAAGAAAAATTACATTTCCTTAAAAAAGAGACTCAAATATATTTTCCAAAGAATGTCACATTAAATATTGTGCCATGGATAAATGAGAACATGGGTTAACATACTATATTGGTCCTTATTAGCTATTTGCTGATTTTTTTTTCTACTAGATTCCTCTGCACTGATAGAATACATAAATGTTTGATTAGTCCTAGTATTACTAAAAATAGCAATTGACATTTATTATTCCTTGAATCCTATTTATCATCCTCAGTTTTCTTTAAAAGGCAAATGTTCGAGACTATATTTTGATGCATATATTATAAACAAAATATTTTGTGATTGTTCACTTTATTTAACTAAAATTGACAACAAACTAATTATCAGGTCCTAAAAATTTTGTTACAGTATACACTAAGATAATTTTACCTTTGTACTCATTAAAATAACTCAGTAATACCAAATAATGTAGTTTCAATAACACCAAAAATGCTATATTTTACAAAGCAGTGTTGGCAAATAAAAATTATTTTGGGTTAAACACATAGGGCTGAGAGGACAAAAAAGTTAATAATGAATATATTTTTTTTTATTTATTTATTTGAGACAGACTGAGACAGAGAAAGTAGGGGGAGGAGCAGAGGAAGAGGGATAAGCTGACTCTGTGCTGAGCATGGAGCCTGACATAGGGCTTCATCTCACCACCCTGAGATTATGACCTGAGCCAAAACCAAGAGGGGATGCTTGAACAGACTGAACCACCCAGGTGCCCCAGGAATGAGGTTTTTGAATAAGAAGTAACACTTAACATTTACCAAAACTTTTATATTTGAAAATTAACGACTTACTATTCATAGTAAAATTATTATATAGATACATATATGTATATATACAAACACATATGTATACATACATATGTATGCACATGTGTGGATACATATGCATATTCAGTTACAAATTATGCATTCATAATCCATCCTTGGAAGGCAAGCTGATTTCAAGATGGTTGGCTCATGTAACTAAACAACTGCTAAAGTAAACTGCTAAAGTATTTATTACTAAAGACTAAAACAACTGCCAAGGTATTTTATTAAGTTTGTGTTTTCAATAAGGGGAGAAACTATATGTAAATTAAATTTTAAAAATCATATATCTATTCTCATATTGGCCTAGTTTTGAAAATGGTTTACTTTCTTTTGTAATTGTTCTTTAATTTTTGATGTCTCTTTATATTTTGATTAAAGTTTCTCAGATCCCTAGCTGCTAATTAAGAGACTCTTAAACAGAAATGCAAAATGATTTTTCTTTTATCCCTGGTTTCTGTCAAGTAGTAACCAATCTTTAAATAAAAAATGAAGTGCACTAGTGTGATGACAGTGGATGTGTTTGGAAAGCTTCTTAACTGATATTTAAGCTTTGTTTTTCTATATTATTCTTTTTCTTAACCGTGACATTCTGAATAATGTATTTTTAAGATTAAAAAAAAAACTAACTTAATTTTTTGGGGGCACCTGGGTGGCTCAGTGAGTTAAAGCCTCTGCCTTCGGCTCAGGTCATGGTCCTGGGGTCCTGGGATAAAGCTTTGCATCAGGATCTCTGCTCTGTGGGAAGCCAACTTTTCCCTCTCTCTCTGCCTGCCTCTCTGCCTACTTGTGATCTCTGTCAAATAAATAAATAAAATCTTAAAAAAAAAAAAAAGAATGTAACCTACATGACAGAGGGATACTTGGCAGTAGTATTCACTATGCTATTTTTAACACCAGAAGGATCTATGGCAAAACAATTAATAAAAATGTGCTTAATTCATACTTTAATCAAGTTTTTCACAATCTTAGAGTGTTTAAGAAATGTTTCAAATAATAAATAGCAGTCTAAAGTTATTATTTTTATGTTTACACATTTAAAATATTATAAATTAAAATTAAATGTGAGAGCAGTGTCCAATATGATGGACTTCTGATATCCCTGCTTTTGTACTTGTTCTTGCATATAGTATGTATATGCATTTGCATGTATGTGTGTAATGACATTGATTGATACTAAGCTAATTCATATAAAATATAGAAACTTTGTTCCAATGCAGTTTAATTTCTATATTGTATTTGGTCTTATGATTTTCATATATATTAAATCCATATATAGATCCAACAATTTGGTGTTATAATATTTATTTTATATCACCTAATAATTTTGTAAGAAGCTAAGAGAAAAAATATTCATACATTATTTTATGTTTACCAAATTTTTTGATTATTTTTATTTCTTCCTGAGAATTTGAATTAATTCTGGTTTCATTTTCTTTCAGTTTGAAGAATTTAATGTCTTACAAGACATGTATGTTCATTACAAATAATTTCAATCTTCATGTTTCTGGGAATGCTTTCATATTACTTAATTTTTTGAAGAATGGTTTTGTTGGAAATAGAATTCTGGTTTGTAGGTTTTTTTTTTTTCATTCAGCACTTTGAATATATGCTATTTCACTGTAATCTGGTTTTCATTGTTTTATATGAGAAGTCAATGTTAATTGAATAGTTCTCCTTTGTGTACAAAGAACGATTTTTTTTTTTCCCTAACTGCTTTGAATATTATCTTACCATTTTTCTTTTCAGAAGTCTGACCATAATGTGTCTAGGTATATGTCTTGCTTATCTTCTTTGAATTTCATTGAACTTGCTGGATATGTAGATAACTGTTTTTCATCAAATTTAGGAAGCCTCTGACCATTATATCTTTATTTAAAAATTTTTTTTATTATGTTATGTTAGTCACCACACAGTACATCATTAGGTTTTAATGTATTGTTCCTTGATTCATTGTTTATGTATAACACCCAGTGTTCCATGCAATCCATGCCCTCCTTAATACCCATCACCAGGCTCACCCATTTCCTCACGCCCCTCCCTTCTAAAATCTCAGTTTGTTTCCCAGAGTCCACAGTCTCTCATGGTTCATCTCCCCCTCTGATTTACCCCAATTCACTTTTCCTTTCCTTCTCCTAATGTCTTCCATGTTGTTCCTTATGCTCCACAAGTAAGTGAAACCATATGATGATTGACTTTCTCTGCTTGGCTTATTTCACTTAGCATAATCTCCTCTAGTCCCATTCATGTTGATGCAAAAGTTAGGTATTCATTCTTTCTGATGGCTGATTAATATTCCATTGTGTATATGGATCACATCTTCTTTAGATTTTTTTTCTGTTATTTTTTTTTTTTATATCCTACTACTGGAATGAACTATATACATAATGGTAAGCTTGATGTTACCCACAGGTTGCTGTGCTTCTGTACACTTTCTTCTGTATATTTTTTCATCTTTAAATTGAATAACTTTTTAATTTATCTTCAAAGTTGCTTTTTCTTTTATCTGCACAATCTTTTGTTGAATAACTATAATGAACTTAATTTTAGTTATTAGTTTTATCAACTTTAGAATATAATTTGGTTATTTCACATATTTTTATTGTTTTGCTGATATTTTCTATTGATGGATCATTATCATCATGGTTTCTTTAGTTGTTAAACATTTTTTTTTTTTACACTAGTACTTTGAAGATATTTCAATAGCTGCTTAAAAGTTGCTGCCTACTAAATCCAAAAGCTAAACACACTCAGAGGTAGTTTTTGTTGATTCTTTCCTTTACAACTACAATACTTTTCTCTTTGTTCTTAATTTTAAAAATTTAGACATTTCAGATAATTGTAACAATTCTGGATTCTGAATTTTCCTCCTGATAGTGTTACTCTGTTTATTTTATTTAATTTTTTTCATTTGATTTCATTGTTTAGTAAGTCTGTAGACTAACAAGTAGAATCCAACTACATTTTGGTGTATGACTGCTAATATTTCTGCTTAGTTTTTTGTTTGTTTTTGTTTTTGTCTTAAGTCGGATTCCTAGTGGTTGTTTCTATGTCTTCACAACTTCATGGTCAGCCAATGATTACTTAGAGGCTGTGTTTGAATATCTTGTGCCAGTAAAGCTTCTTTTCTGTAAGTGTGAGTTATAGAGGGCTTTAAAATTGAGACAGATTTCATGTTTACCCTGGCTTTTTTTTTTTTTTTTTTTTTTTTTGCTTGGCCCTTTTATCTCTCCTGTGCACATGCTCACGGCCTCCATGTAAGCCAAAATAATATGTGGACAGCTTGATAGCTTGGGCTTTCTGTCTTGCTCTGTAGGTGCACACAGCCATCAAATATGTCAGTGATGTGTAAAGGGATTATCCAGCCCCTCTGTGACTGACTCATTTATAGGATCTCTCTTTTAAATTTTTGGCTATTTTTGTGGTCCATTGCCCCTTCTAAGTAGGACACAAGATCAAAATAACTGGTCTTTGGGGCTTCTCATTTTTCTTGCACTGAAATTGTAAATTTTATTGGCATCACCAATGGTCATGGATATTTTGCTTTCTGGTCAAAATCAAACAAATATCCATCATGAGTAGTGTGGTTGACTTCCACAGTCTAACTCCCATTCCCCCATCATGTAACTACTGTGTTGACCAAACTAGGAAAAATAGGAACAGCTCTAATAATACTATAGATTCTTACTGTTTGTACTCAAAGTTCAGTCATTTTGCATGAATACAGCTCCTCAGTTTGTTGTAAAACTTTCATTAATATCCACATACATGCAACATATGGTGTTTTTGATATTTTTCCAGTTTTACAATTTTTTTTCCAGGAGAGGCCCTTCTTATTCCACCATACCAAAAGTCCCTATCTACTTTTGACACTATTAAAAATTGATCTTATCTTGGAGTTACTAAACCAAAGAAGTGAAATAACCTATACTCTAAATAACCATGTAGTATTGTATCAGACTGTTAATTAATCAAAGAAACATTTTGCCCACCCAAAACTTGGTAAGAGAGGTTATGTATCTTTTGTTGAGGACATGACTTATCTAGGTATGTTTACAAAGGTTTTTATTATCTTATGTATATCTCCCACTCTCGATTTTTATGACTTCATCGCCCTCTAATGTCAACCTTTGTATATGATTTCCTTCTGCTTATAATATTTTAGGTCAAGATCTTCTTTATAATTCCTTTAGCATCTAATCTTTCCTCAAATGTGACTATTTCAATTAAGACTATTTTTGGTCATTCCATAGTATTGCCACCTAGATGATAACTTGTTTCTTATTCATGAGTGAGTATTAATATCCATGTTTCTTTTAGAGAAAGCTCAGCATCTTATTGTACCCATTCCTTTGGATCATGGCTTCTTTTTAATTTGGGGATTACAGGGATTTATCATTGAGTTGTACGCACAGCCACATTCATTTAAATATGTTTTGTTATAGTTTATGTTGTGTGTCATATTTCTAGAACACAAATTTTATAGTATAGTTTTTCACATTTCCTAAAGCATATTTTTTAAGGTTTTCTTGAGAATTGGGTGTATAATTTCACATTTTAAGGAAAGAAGTAAAGAAATCAGTCAATGGAGAATATTTATTGTATCGTTTACACTCATGTGACAAAATACTTTGGATTGTATTGGGATTAAAACTAGTGGCTGCAATGAGCACTGGGCATTATATGCAACTAATGAATCATTAAACAATACATCGAAAACGAATGATGTACTACTATATGTTGGCTACCTGAACATAATAATAAAACAAACAAATAAAAGCAACTAGTGTCTGCCAAAAAAACAAAACAAATCTAGTGACTGCTGATTAACTACCAATGGACAATTTATATAATCATAGTCCCTTGGTTATCATTTGTAAGCTGAAAACTTTAAACTAAGAATTACTACAGGTTATTTAAGAAGACAAGATAATGGTGAATTACCCTGAATAAAAAGTCAGTCTAAAAATTGGTCATAATGAAAAAGAGCAACGGAAAGAAAAAAAAGGAAACATTCTTGAGTAATAAATGCAGTAGGCACATGTGGAATACTTTGAATAATTCTGGTTGCAATGTTCAAAGTCTGATAAAAGTAATGCAATACATGATAACTACATCTTTTTTAAAATAATTAATGTATATTTTAGAGAGAGAACAAAAAGAGTGTGTGAGCAGGGGGGGAGCAGAGGGAGAGGAACAAGGAGACTCCATGCTGAGCTGGAGCCTATAAGGGGCTCAATCGCATGATCCTGAGATCATAACCTGAGCCAAAATCAAGAGTCAGATGCTTAACTGACTGAGCTACCCTGGTGCCCTCATAAATACATCTTTCAAAAATCTGTTTAGAAGTAATCCTAAGAAAATCAAGAAAAAATAATCAAGAATCAATAAACGTGAAATAAAAAGCCTAAGAGGAGAGAGATTAAGTCTATGAAACCATGTGTGTTATAAATAAGTGAAACCATTGTGAGATCACCAGATTGCAAAACCTAGCTTAAGGGATATAACTTGATATTTGATAAGTTTTAATTGGTTGAAGAAGATAGTACGTTAAGAAGTAAGGACAATTCTTCATCTTCTTCTTCTTCATTTTTTTTTTTTTTTTTTTAGATTTTATTTATTTGTCAAAGAAAGAGAGAGAGAGCACAAGCAGGGGGAGTGGCAGGCAGAGGGAGAAGGCGCCTCCCGCTGAGCAAGGAGCCTGAAACAGGATTTGATCCCATAACCCCAGGATCATGACCTGAGCTAAAAGGCAGAAACAACCAATTGAGCCACCCAGGCATGCCAGGAGTAAGGACAATTTCATGGACTTTTTGATAGGGCTTAAAGCTAAGAGACATTAAATGCCTATATTTAGTTACTATATCAAAACAGGAAATGAAGAAATTATCTTACTTTTAGGAGCTAGAAATTCAGGAATGCAGTAATTTTGGGATCTCTCTTGCCATTTAGTAGCATTATTAATAACATAATTCTAAGCTGGATGGTTTATAATAAGTTTTATTATGACCTCATTAAAATTTAAAAATATACATATATTATACTGTATTATTTGAGTGTCTATTTGTTGTAGGTGTAGCCCCATGTGAAGAAATATCTATGTCATAAGCAATCATATAGAACAGAAGTTTATCTATGAAAGAGATAAAATCTTAATTCTTTAGAAACAAAGTGATAGCCAAGAGCTACGGAATCTTTTTATAAATTTATAATTCCCTGATTTATAGGCTATATGAGATTGGCTTATTTTAGGACACCAACTTTTAAAGAGGGAAAGTTAAGGAATATTTCAAAGTTAAATAGTTTCAAAGATAAATGAAAGAAAAATGAAAGCTAGAGACTTAGTATTTTTTAGTGATATTACTTGACTCTATTTTTGTCTGATATTGAATAACAGATTTAAACCAAAGACCTGTTTAAGAGATTATATGGCTTTGCTTCCAACTGTGAGATTTTGATATTATCATGCATGAAGAGGATAACATTATTAGTGCAATGTTGGGCAAAGGGCTCCCACCTGAGAATGTATTTAGAGAAAATGTTTAAACCAGTATTCTGCCTTAATTGCCAGCTGAGTAATTATTGGAAGTATATTATTTTTCTGTTTTCTTTGTTTGGTATATTTGATGCATTTCACTTGTATTTTAGATCAAAGATGGAGGAGATTAAAGTAAGAATTATCATTTTACTTACTTTCCAAAAAGTTATGTCAGAAATATTAATCCTAGTATTAACGGCATAATGCTACCAATTTGAAAGTTATATATGTGCTGAAACAATCTCATTAAAAATTAGGGAGAAGAAATAATAAATGGAATTTTCAGATAGAAATTTATCCTACTCTTTTGGGGATATAAATATTACACTGGTTTTCCTTGGTATTTTAATGACTGTATTATGAATTGCTGATATATACTTTATCCTTGAAAACTGCATGTTTAAAAAAAAAGGAAATTGCATGTTTTTATAGTTAAAATATTCTGATGATAGTGTTTCACACTGCTTTATGTTAAACATAAAACAATAAGAAAATGGACTAATACAAAGTATCATTAGATTGCCAGTCTCTGACTGTTAGCTAATGGAACCCTAAGACATATTCTTTTAATTACAGTGTTAAAAAGAACAACACCCTATGAACTCTAATATAATCAACACATTTTTGTGGGAAATGCAGCCTGCTCATCTGGTTTTGTACTCTATGCTAGAAAAACAGTAAGATAGTTTTAATAAAAATGTATATGTATTAATATATTTACTACAGTGATTGGCAAATGCAAAAATGCATACACAGGTATCAGTAAATTTTCCTCTGCGTAATTGGGTAAGCATGATGTATATTAGAAAAGAAAAAACAAATCTTAGATAAATATTCTTGATATATTTTCAGTCTGGAGTAGCCAAAGTATTGAACAACATCAGCCTTGTGTTCTAATTTAAAAAAAAAATTAAGTTCTTATGTTCTAATTAAGACAATATCTCAGAATGGTCAAAGAGACCATGTTACCATCAATGCTCTACTACTCTATTTTCTCATCTTTTACCAGCCCCAGAACGAGTTTGATCAGTTTACTGTGATTGCCACTGAGTACCTTACAAAGGGTTACATAGAGGCTCCATGATAATGCTGTCTTCATGTGTTTCTCAAATTCTGGATTCCAATAGTTTTTGTTTTGTTTTGTTTTGTTTTGTTTTGTTTTGATTTTTAGGAAGAGTGAAACTAAGTAAATTTAACTTATTCTATATTCACCCAGAGACTAGCCTGGGAGTAAACAGAAAGCAAACTATTCATGTAGTAATCATCAAATAGAATATGTGTATTACTTTTGGACTGCATTCAGTGGAAGGAAGTTTGAATTGAAATGGTTATTGATTCTTTTTCTTTTTTTCTGTTAAACCTTACCTTTTGTATTTGATTTGCACTAGCTGCTTAAGTAGGAAGAACCTGACAGTTAAATTATAAGTTTATTGTTTATTGTTTTTAATTCTAAGTTTATTGTTTCCTGACAGTGAATTATAAGTAAAAATAAGAGAAAAATTAGCAAAAAATTCTGAAAAATCTTAGATTAACCATGAATGCATTTAATGTTGACCTAGACCATAAAAAGTAAACAAAAACATAATGCTAATAGTCATGAAAAGTAGTATAAAATATATAATTATAAAACCTTAAATATGTTTATAAATATGTTTCCCAACTTTTAATTTCAGATCTCTCTAGTTCCTTTCTTAATAAATAAGTGTCATAGTAAAAACATAATTTTCATTAAGAAAAGAAATCTCTAACAGAAATCATAGTGTAAGAAAAGAAAAATGATCTTTGAAATCAGATTACTCTGGGTTTTATTTCCAGTTTAATTTCTTTAGAGCAATGAACTTGGTAAAGTCATTTAATGTCCATTTTCCTCTTTTATCTTTGAAATAATAATACTTGGTTTCCAGAATTGTAATATTGGATAAAATATACATTACATTTTTTTTCATTTGCTTTACCTGTACATCCTTAGTCAATGACAGTATTTTCAGTACCAGTTACAAAGAATGTTAATAAGTGTATAAATCCTAACACACTTTCAAACCACCAGTGACTGAAGTAATCTCTCTGAACTATATACTCCTATACACCTGTCAGTAATTTATTTTATATATTTCTCTTGAAAAAATATCTTTCTTACTGCTTTGAAATTCTATTAATCACTGCTGTTAATTTTACCTCACTCATTTGTTTAAGTTTTAAATCCCATAAAAATAACTTTTACATCCATCTTTCTCTAAAAAAAAAGTAAGTCTCTTATACATGGCAAATATCTAATAATTACTTGTTGATTTCATATAAATCAGTGGTAGAATATTTATGTTTTCATGGTACACTTAGGCATTCTATGATAATTAGGTCAGAAAAAAACTTATTAACTTCATATCTCTGAAAATTAGTTTTTTGTGATATTTCTGAAACTGAAAATAATGAATTCTAAAATAAGTAATGGAAAGGAATATCAATCACCTCACAGTTATGGGAGAAAATGAAATTAGAATATGGATCTAAATAAAATGTAAGCTCATTTTATAGAGTTTTCTACACTGAATTGACAATAATTTTATATTATATAATATCTTCTATTAATACACAATATAATGTTTAGCTGAAACATTACATGTTAATGTATTTTCTCTCTTACTTCTACAACTTATTTGCAGGACTTTATATTTCACATATCCAGAGAGAATGGCCTTTTTTTCATTTTGAATGTCTGAAATAGAGCAAATATATGTATTTTTTAAAAGATTTATTTATTTATTTGACAGAGAGAAAGAGAGGCAGCAAGAAAAGGGCCACAAGCAGGGGTGTAGGAGAGGGAGAAGCAGGCCTCCAGCAGAGCAGGGAGCCCTACTCTGGGCTTGATCCCTGGACCCTGGGATCATGAACTGAGCCAAGGGCACAAAGGTACAGAGGTATGCATTTTTTGCAGTGTTGTGCGAGTTTCAGACTTACACTATAACAATCCAAAAATTCTGTACATTTCTTGTTGCTCATCATGATACATGTACTCTTAATCCTCTTTATCTATTTCACCCAACCCCCTATTCAACTCCAGTCTGCCAACTACCACTTTGCTCTCTCTAAGAGTCTGTTTTATTGTCTCTTTTTTCTTTGTTTGTTTGTTTTGTTTTTGAAATTCCACATATGAATGAAGCCTCATGGTATTTTTCTTTCCCTATTTCACTTAGCATTATACTCTCTAGGTGCATCCATGCTATTTATTATTGTGTATTTTACCTATCTTCCTAAGCTGGTTTCTTTCTTTCTTTCTTTCTTTCTTTCTTTCTTTCTTTCTTTCTTTCTTTCTTTCTTTCTTTCTTTCTTTCTTTCTTTCTTTCTTT